>NC_060142.1:46197767-46514711 GCF_021461385.2 Schistocerca piceifrons | reverse complement strand
CAAACGGAATCTCCATTAAAAGTTTGAGAAGACACGTTTGGATGTTCCGCCAATATGAAGGCTCTAGCGACTGCTGGAATTCTGGTACATTGACTAATTTGATTGAAAAAGTTAAGAAACAAAATAAAAATAAATAAATAAATAAAAGAAAATAAAAATATACACACAAAAAAGAAAGAAATGAAATAGAAAACAATTAGCAAAAAAAGTGAGGATGACACTCGGTTTCCAATCCCGGCCTTGACAGAAATTTTTATTCCTTGCTTCGCGCTCCATTTATTTCTTAAGGTGTTTGTCTCGAGTGTAGCCTTGTAGAGGTGTGAAACATGGACGATAATAAGTTCAGGTAAGAAGAAAAAGAAATTTAGGAATGTGGTGCCACAGGAGAATACTGAAGATAAGATGGGCAGATTTATAACTGATGTTGAGGTAGTGAATCGAACTGGGGAAAACATTTATGACACAACTCAACCAAAAGAATGGATCAGTTGATAGTACACATCTTATGACGTCAAAGGATCGTCAGCTTGAGAAAGAAGGGAAGTGTGAGGTGTAAATATTGTAGAAGGAGACAAAGGGATCAAATCAGGAAGTAGGTTGACATGCATGTAGGCTGCAGTAATTCAGTGAAAAAGGGGCTTTCGCACAATAGACTACTGTGGAAATCTGCATAAACCCAGTCCTTGGACTGAGGACGACAGCAACACACCAAAATTTTCATTCTAGGCATAACATTTCGGTAAATACACTGTGAAATTTCGGGAATAACATTTGTCTAGGTAACGTATTTAAGTGATTAACATTGTAAGATCACAGGTTACTGTAAGCTAGAGATAAGACATTGCAAATGTGGGATGCTGGTACGTTAATAACCGGTGTAACAGACAGAAAGTTGAATGCAAGAATTCAAACGTGCATGCATTGTGTTATACAGGTGTCCGACGTCAGGTTGTGGGGCGGAGTTCATGTCTGATGTACTTGGTCGGTCAATACAGTGACGGTTAACGCTGGTTGTGGATGACCCTTGAGCAGTCGCTCGGTGATGTCCCATACGTGGTCGATTGTAGATAGATCTGGTGATCGAGCAGGCTAAAGCAACGTGTCCACATCCTGTAGAGCATTCTGGGTGACAACAGTGGTATGTAGGTGAGGGTTATCCTGTTGTAAAACAGCCCCTGGAATGCTGTTCATGAATGGATCCACAACAGGTCGAATCACCAAAATGACATACGATTTTAGGGGCAGGGTGGGTGGAATAACCACGGGAGTGCTCCTGGTGTCACATGAAATCGCACCCCGGAGAATAACTACAGGTGTAGGTCCAATGTGTTTAGCACGCAGACAGGTTGGTTGCTGGCCCTCAACTGGCCTTCTTCTGGCTAACACAAGGCCATCACTGGAACCGAGGCAGAATCGCTTTCATCAGAAAACAAAACAGACCTCGACCCTGCCCTCCAATGAGCCCCCACTAGACACCCCTGAAGTCGCAAATGGAGGTGCTTTGAGATCAGTGGAATGAGCGGTACAGGGCGGCTGGCTCGGAGCTGTCCTTGAAGTATTTGAAACAGTTGGCTGTGTCGCTCTGGTGTAAACTTCTGCTCAAACTGATGCAGCAGATGCAGTACGATGCGCCAGAGCCACACACCGAACACGATGGCCTTCACTCTCGCTAATGCCACGTGGTCATCCGCTGCCCAGCTTTTTGCGGCCACATATTTTCGTGGCCACCTGCTGGCACCAATCATGTACAGTGGCCACATTTCTGCCAAATATTTCTGCAGTATCGCAGAAGGAACATCCAGTTCCTCATTCAAACTCAGTGAGGTGTTGATAATGACGTGTTTGTCTCCTTAAAGGCATTCTTGACTGAGATCAGCTTACCACGTCGAATCTCAAAGGTAACTAACGCTTACGACCATTACATAGTATATTTAAACATGGTTTTCATCCTCATATGTGACTGCAGCGAAATTGGAAGAGACATCATCTTTCAGATGTAGAAACGCGTCTGCCAACTTTCATTTATGTCGCACAACATCTTCTTCGTCTTGCGATTTTTTCCGTCCATGTACATGTAATCAACTGCGGAGGAATCCTGGTTGGTTGTGCACGACAAACTGGAGCAAATTATCAGCTGTACTGCGTGTGACAGCCTGCCATATAAACATCAAAATGTTATTTTAAGGTATAGTACAATGCCCTCTGTGGCATTGTAGCGAGAAGGAAGCGACTCTGCCTTACTTCTCTGGTCCCTGTGTAACTAACCTGGTGTCTTGCTGCTTCGGCAGTCCCTCGTCGCACAGTAGTAGCGCTCAGGCGCCAGGTTCAATGTTGGTTTGTGATCCTGCTGGTGTGAGGTGTGACGGGATGCGAGTTGTTTAACGTTAAAAACGTTGAGATTAAAATTCTTCTGGACATCATGCCGCGTCATTGCAAAAAAAACTAACAACAATAATAAAATAACACCGACGTTTAGACCGAATTGCAACGGCCTTCCTCAGTGACGAAACGTCGGTTTTAGTTTTTTTTATTGTTGATAGTTTATTAGCAAAGACGCGGCACAATACCCAGAAGAATTTTAATCACTATGACACCGGCCGCGGAAGCCCATGTTCTAATATCGTTAACAACGTTTTTTAATATACTCGTTTTCATGAAGAATTCTTTGAAACACACGTCACACAGTTTCCAATATAGAGGCTCTTGCCCACGCCGTTATACTGAACCCTTAACAACATATTTATCACTTTCAATACTCGTTATAGATACTTCCGACACGTGGCGTTCACTAATAATTAATACCTTCACATTAACTTTATATTTTATTTGTCACTGCTATATCTAGTCGAGACTGTTCTTTTGGAGCCGCCTCCGGTTACCCGACCGTGCGTTTTTGAGTGCCACCTCGCTACAAACTCACCCTGTCTTCCCGACGGCACAAGAGAGACACCACCTTTCTCCTTCAGCCAATAACGACACGCATATATATATATATACTGGGTGTCCCATCTATCTTGTCCACCCAAAATATCTCTGGAACAATAACAGCTATTGGAAAACGACTTTCACCGTTGTCAATGTAGGGCTGGGGCCCATGAATGTACATATTTGGAAACATTCTAAAACGAAAGCATATGTGTTTTTTAACACAAACTTATGTTTTTTTAAATGGACCTCCTATATTTTTTCTTCAGCAATCCATCGCAAGACAAAGCACATACTCAATGGCGTTGATTGCATCGCAATATTCCCATTACATCCCGAGATATTGAGACGCGAAGCTGACGCTTGAAACACCCGACATGCGCTGCTAGCGCACGTCCTGAGGCTCAGGCGTGAACCCCATGCTGCCCGTAATCGCGATGTGATTGACATGCGTAATCACACTTCCATACTTATCAAGAGGTCCGAAACGAATAATACTGTCTGCTGCCATCCTGTTTTAACGTCGTACATTCCAGCAGGTATTTATCCCATAGGCTAGGGGTGATGCGGTTCTGTAACATATCTGTGTACCGCAACGTTAGTCGCTAAGTTAACTTCGCTTATCGTTAATCCGTTACTAAAAAGGTAATGCCGTTCAACGTTAAAACTTTACTTTACTGTAGATCTAGCGCAAGTGACAGTTAATCATTCACTCGTAATAGTAAAATTCATGTTGATGGTTTTATTGAAACGAGCAAGTGGACTAAAAGTTTTACCGTTGTTTAGGTAAAAATGTTTTGATTTGGGAAGTTCAGGTAGGACATAGAAGATGAATGTAAACATGTTAAACCAATTAGTTTTATTATCACATAATTATCAATGTTATGTTTATCTAATGCGTTAAATGACAAATTGTTGCAAACAAATGTTTCTTAACATCACTGTGTAAAATGGCCCTTTGTAGAAACTTCCACTGTGATACCAGCACTACATACTAAACATAGCGTTCACATCTCATGCTCAAAGTGATGCCCATTCGCTTGCATACATAGGGTCACTCTGCGGATGAAGGATGCCCTACTTCGTGCTACTGTTTCCTCTTTGATGGCTGTACAAGCATCAATAATGCGTTGCTTCATGTCCTCTGGTGTTGTTGGTTCACGTTGGTAAACAGCATCCTTCACTGCTCCCCAAAGAAAATAATCCAGCGGTGTAAGGTCCGGAGATCGGGCAGGCCACCTAACTGGGCCACCACATCCAATCCACCTACCAGGGAACTTACGGTTCAGAAGTCGTCGTGCTCGTAAGGCGTTATGTGCAGGGCATTTGTCATGCTGATACCACATGACCACTCTCCGGTTCAGAGGTACGGTGTCCAAGAGAACAGGAAGATTGTGTCGTATAAATCTGGAGTATTGTCTGCCATTTTGGATGCCATTTATAAAGAAAGGTCCGATAATGATATCTCCAATAATCCCACACCAAACATTAACTTTCCACGGACGTTGATGCTCTACCTGACGGAGCCATTTTGGATTGTCTGCGGACCAATAATGCATATTCCTCATATTGACAATTCCTTTGTTGGAGAATGATGCCTCGTCGGTAAAAATTTGGATTAGTCAGAAGTTTTTGCTGAGCCCACCGACAAAATGTTACCCTATTGCGGAAGTCATTTCCATGAAGATCCTGGTGTAAATGAACATGGTATGGATGAAATTTATGACGTTTAAGAATATGCTGTGCACTTGATTTCGACACACCAACTTCACGTTCAATTTGACGTGTGCTGATTTGAGGATTCACAGCTATCGTAGCGAGCACAGCAGCTTCAGCACGTTCATCTGTGAGTGTTCTAGGACGATGTCGAGGTCTTGGATTTCAGCTTCCCGTTTCACGTAGACGAGATGTGAGACGACCAAACATCCGGCGCGAAGGCGATGGCTTGTCAGGGAATCGTCTTCTGTGCAGTCGTTCTGCCTGAACAGCATTTCGTCCACCTACAACAGGGTACAGTACGGGTATGTAGAGTAAGGTAGAAAACAGACATATTAACTTAATAATCATAATGTTCGCTAACAGTACTATCAACAAACAAGCAATCTCATAACGTATTTCCCGTCAACGTACATTCTCCATAGATTAGCAGCATTTCTACCATATCTTCATGTGTGTACATTATACTGTACAGTATAAGTTCCACAACACAACGTTTATTCACAATGTGTACTACCTCCGTGCCGTCACTAGATTACTCTGATACACGACGACACTGGCAAGCGGTGTACTGCACGCCAAAGCAACAATAAATGAGATGCTCGGACGGTGGTGGAGTACAGGAGTTTGCATGGGTCGCAAATCATAAACAAGGCGAAGTGGTAACTGTGGCAGTAGTGGGAACTACGTTGGACACTTGACTAGGTAGAGCCAGGCCCTGCGCGACAGGCACAATGGGTCATATAACGCATTAGATAAACCTTATTTTGGGTGTGCAGGATAAATAAGACAACCTGATGGGTGTCCACCGATAGGTACTGGTTCATATTGTGTACGTAGATACGTAAAACGTGCAAGAGGGAAACCATCATTTACTTATGAGAGTTGGTGTCAGCAGACCGCATTATTCGTTTCGGACCTCTTGATAAGTATGGAGGTGTGATTACACATGTCAATCACATCGCGATCACGGGCAGCATGGGGTTCACGCCTGAGCCTCAGGACGTGCGCTAGCAGCGCATTTCGGGTGTTTCAAGCGTCAACTTCGCGTCTCAATATCTCGGGATGTAATGGGAATATTGCGATGCAATCAACGCCATTGTGTATGTGCTTTGTCATGCTATGAATTGCTGAAGAAAAAATATAGGAGATCCATTTAAAAAAACATAAGTTTGTGTTAAAAAACTCATATGCTTTCGTTTCAGAATGTTTCCAAATATGTACATTCATGGGCCCCAGCCCTACATTGATACCGGTGAAAGTCGTTTTCCAATAGCTGTTATTGTTCCAGAGATATTTTGGGTGGACAAGATAGCTGGGACACCCTATTCTCAGCCAATGGGTTTTAGATCGCTGTTGCCAGCCGGATCTGACGTCACGTTTGCGGACATTGTCACGGAAGTTTATCTCGGAACGCTGTCTCCGATTGTAAGACCCTACTCCCGAATAGTCGGATCTTGTCCCCACTAAGGTTTCACAACATTGCCTCATATGATGTTATCGTTAATGCACCTTACTGTCGCATAATTGTCAGATGTACAAGTAACCTTCTCATGTACATGTAGCATTCTCGATCCCATAAATATGTGTAATAATTATCATAAACACGTGAAAGGAATCCAGGTATGCATTACAATAGGTTATCAAGCAATATATCTGTGTGTTATTTGATAGAAAATAAATTAACCCAATGATGACGGAGAAACTTCACTGAAATATTCTTGGGTGTTAAAGAAGCAAAATTTGTTTTTACTCAAGGCAGAACCGATTTCCCTAATTATGTATAAAACCACAGATCGCATCAAGTAGGATATGCACTCATTCTTCTCGCGCCAAAATCGGCGAATATAGCGGGAGAAAGAGTGAGTAATACAATCATAAAAAATGCCCTCTATCTTGCACTTCATAGTGATTTACAGAGTATCGACGTAAATACAGATGTGTTACATAATAAATACTGGACACCTGAATTCAGCACCGAGTCCTGTCTGAAATCTTTTACCTGCACTGAGGACTGATTGCTCTCCAATCGGATGCTTCGAGCTACAGACTGAGGGTGATACTACGTCATCTTACACGTGTGCACATTGCGTGTGCTCACTCCTGAACTGAACGAGAGCCTGCATAATACTCGGCAGTCCTTAACTAAGACTGCAAAGGCCTAGGACAACCACGTGAGGTGCAGTTGGATTCTGTCCTCGTACCTGTCGGTGGTTCGCCGCTCTTTCTTCACGGGGGAGGAAAGAGGAGTAGGGCATGGAGAGCGCAGTGAGGGATTAACGCGATAATCCGGGGCACTTTTCGGCCCAATTACACGGCGAGCCGGCAAATTAGGCGTGTCTGCACGCAACGTGTTAATTAAGCCCCCTGTGAGTGGCGGCGCGGTAACCCGGCGCCGTCGCGTTCCCCTGGCGAAGTCTGCGCTAAAAGAAGGCCGCCGCCGGCATGATTTCGTTCGCAGGGTCCCCGTCCTAACGACGCCGTGCAGCACTCCTAGCTCGACACGGCGGGCGCCCCGCCAAAGGCGCGATAAGCAGGTGGAGGCGGCGGCGGGGGCGGTACTACAAACGTTCCTGCGAAACTCCTGCACTGGGGTCGGAAGTTCAGCGAAGCGGACAGACATAGGGTAGCTAGAAGTCACTGTGCACTTGCTAGAAAAATTCAGGTCGTAAATTTAATGCTCCTGGTTGTCATGTGAAGCATAATGTGTCGTGAATAATTGTATTAAAGAAATTGTTGCCGGCCGGAGTGGCCGTGTGGTTCTAGGCGCTACAATCTGGAGCCGAGCGACCGCTACGGTCGCAGGTTCGAATCCTGCCTCGGGCATGGATGTGTGTGATGTCCTTAGGTTAGTTAGGTTTAATTAGTTCTAAGTTCTAGGCGACTGATGACCTCAGAAGTTAAGTCGCATAGTGCTCAGAGTCATTTGAGTCAAAGAAATTGTTGCCTTTTATTTGATTGATCCTGAAAGAACAAGCTCCTGACAGGGTGGACCGACGAGTGGCAATGAGGGTCACTAAAAGAGCAAAGCCGGCAACCAGTGCAAAGAAGAGCTGCTGTACTGCATTGTGGCGAGAGACTTTGTACTTCATAAAACCTGAATGAAATATACTGAATATTTCATCATTTTATGTAATGTCTTGACTGATATTACGTCTATCACGGTGTGCATGGTAAAAAGTGTATCCACAATATTTTGTGTTTCATGTACTGCAGTATCTCACCAAGGTAACCCTCTAATAAGGGAAAAAAAAATGGCTCTGACCACTATGGGACTTAACTGCTGAGGTCGTCAGTCCCCTAGAACTTAGAAGTACTTAAACCTAACTCACCTAAGGACATCACACACATCCATGCCTGATGCAGGATTCGAACCTGCAACCGTAGCGGTGGCGCGGTTCCAGACTGTAGCGCCTAGAACCGCTCGGCCACCCCGGCCGGCCCACTAAGGAAAATATGATTCAGTCAAAATTGGATTGTAAATGCTTCAAGTGAAAAGCAAGCATTATCGTATAAACATGTAATAGACTTTAAAAGTGCTGTAAGATGCTCAAAAATATTCTCTGTTTTGTGTTAGCGGAAGGGCCAACACCGTGTTACGAGTGGAGTCCGAAATGCACGCGTTTTAGCTCACGCAGGCTGGCTTGAGGAGGGAAGAACTATACTGACGTGAGGTCTGAAATAGGACAAGGAATGAGAATTCAGAATTAGTCTGATACTTACCTTTAATCCATTAATGATGAACGTCGCTCTTGACGGTACATGATTCACAATGTTATCTGTTCAGAATACATTCTTCAAGATACTAATTATAGTAAATGAATATGGCGCCTTGCTAGGCCGTTTCCTGTCACGACACGTGTAAAAATATCTTGTTTTATTGGAAGTGTGTAGACGACATTTTCGTTGTGTTCGGTGATAGCACAGAAGAATTTGCTGAGTTGGATGATGCCTTAAATTCCTTGCATGCTAATAGAGCTCTTACGAAAGAAATGGAGCGGAAAAGTTTTCTCACTTTTCTTGACTTACATATAGCGAGGATAGGTTAACCCTTGTACACAACATCTTTCGCAAGCCAACAGCTTCCGACGTAATTATTCCAGCAGATCATGCCATCAGCGATCACTGAAAAAAGCATTTTTAATACAGTGTTTCACAGGTTAGCTAAGTTTCAGTTAGATGAGGGAGATAAGAATAGAAAAACTGATACCATTGTTCAGATAGGCAAGCAAATTTCTACAGGGGAAGTGATATTAGAAAGGTGGGTGAAAAAGTCTTTAGGAACCTAGAAAATAAAAAACTGTTTATAGGTGTTAATACGAAATACATCTCTCTGCCATTTTATGGCTCCTTTTCTGAAAAAGTTGCAAATGCTTTTAAATAACATAACATACAGGGCTGTGTGTGTGGGTGTTTGGAGGAGGGATTTAGGGACAGTGAAGAGGGATACCACTCCGAAGTTCACGTGTGACATTCGTTTTCCAATCATCTGTGTCTATATTTTCATTACTCACTAAATCAACCTTTTATATTTCAACTAATGCATCGGACGATCTGTCTTTTTATTGTACACAAAGTTTTTGACAGGCGACGTGTCCAGTTTTTATACTATATTTTTAAAATTTTTATTCACTGGCAAATTTTATCCGCTGAAATAATAATAAAGAAAAAAAAGTCTACCACATATAAAAAGATATTTTGTTATTTTTTTTAGTAGGTCATCGGATGATGGAGTAATCCCGCAACGCTCAATGATAAGAAGAAATAAAGAAATTAACGATGAACTGAACAATTTAGAGCAACTTTAGAGCATTATTAAATTCGGTTTCATAATATTATTCAGTTCCCACCATTTTCGTTAAAAGATGAAGAAGCCTGTAGGCAATTTATTTCAAATATACTAGCTACAGGAAAGATGTTGATTTGAATTACAATACGAGTTTTAAGTCTATTTGATTGAAGGAAGTTTTCACAAATCAATTACGTGAATATTAAGAATAGCGGTGAAGAGTAGCGTCTCTGAAGCGTGAATGAAATCGTATTCAGAATGCTGTCAGAAAAAGGGAATTCATAAAGTGTTACTGGTTTTGTTTTATACGTAGTGATCTTATCAGAAAGCGATTGTCGTACTTGAACTTCAGAAACATATGTATGAATAAAATTCAGAGACATAATTATAGTCAATACTATCTCTGAATTAACGATCTTAGCGATGACGTAATGTTGTTTATGACATATGAGCATTTTCGAACATAAGCATTAAAAGAAAATGATCTGAACGATTTCCGTTATCTTCCCTCTCGATAAAAGGTTCTGCATCGTACTTACAAGATCCAGATGACAAATTTACAACCTGTGGAAGCAATAAACTTCCTGAAAAATTATTAATACGCTGTGACACGATACCACTACGCACGGTCAACCATTCACATCAACAAAATATTTTGTCGCTATTATTGAGATAAGAGAATCTGCCGATAATAAAAAAATCATACCGATTCACTTACATACAAAACTCAGACACTTTTTAGCTAACGGAGTGTTAAGGAACGCTGTAATCTTATACTGAATATTTTCAAAAGCTGATTTGATCAGCTTAGTTGAAGCAACAGTCTGGTCATCCTAAGACACACTGGCATTTATTAATATTGCAACATCAGGAAGGATATAAAATAACGAAATTTTACTTACAGTGCGTATTCAGTATGCTAGGAAGAATACACAATTAAATTTTGTAGGTGTTTTGGTACTAGAGAGGGTGCGAAATTTAGTGCACAGATCTGACGACATTCGCCGCTGCAACGGTTTCTTCCGGATGGGAATGTAGTTGATCAGAAATTGGATGACAGATACGTCTCTGTCATTCCATTCAGCTTCAGATAATGGCCAGAGTTCATGTTTTGTGTTGGTTGGTGAGTAGTGGTGTGGTAGTTTTTTAGTAATTCTTTACCAGACGTTTGAGTGAGTGAAAGATGTCGGGAACGTGTTGGTCACGTAACACTCGAACTCCCTCTAAACAGTGGCAGGCGAAGATAGCAGGGGGAAAATGCGGTCTTTCGTTACTTTGTTGAAAGATAACATCTCAGAAGCCTCGAAGGTCAGACATGGCCATTGGTCTTAAAATGTTTCAAATGTAACGCCTGCTCTCCGGGTTACTGACTGGAGTTCTTGTGGTAACAGTTCCCTAGTCATCGTTGCGAGAGCAAGAGAAATTGTTTGACCCTTATTGGATAGATTTTGAAGGCCAGAAGATACGGGTTACCAGAGTAATCCTATTAGTGCGGAAATTGATGTAGCAGCGAATACAGATCTCATCCGAACCAGCAGTGGACAGTGCTATTGGTGCCTGATAAGTTTATTGCTTCCGAAGAACATACTTTACTTGTGGATACAACACACAGAATGGGAAAACTGTATCTGCACAATCAAAAATAATGACATCTAACCATTTGTTGCTCTGAATGCAATAGTTTTATTTCTGTCTAGTTTGCAAAGGTTGAAAAAATGCAACTCTGCTTCTACTTCGCACTTCCCCACCACAGTTTGCTTAGGAGTTTCGATTATACTTCGATACTGGATAGAGAGTAAGTTTGAAGGAATAAGGGCGTACATTTATAAGATCAATCGAGTGTCGGAAGAATCATCGACTAGTCAGCAGGGTAAGGGAATTATCTTTGCCTAACCAATGAAATGGAAGTGATAATCGGCAACCGGCAATCACAATGCCTCACGAAATTCGGTTGTGACGGCCATAGCCCAGAGTACACACTCAGGACCAGCGCCCACCAGTGCACGAGCTATAGCCAGTCGCTGGTAGCCTGTGCTGTGCTAGCAAAAAGTCCCGTCTGCAGAATGTGCGTCGTTGGAGACTGCACTGACATGAACAAAACGACATAAAAAAATTAAAGAAGTAAGAAAAAGAAAACGGCAAGTACGAGTAGAACTCGCGATCTGACGATTGTGTACGAACTTAATGATGTAACAGAGGGTGACGAACTTGCACAGTCTAACTAACACCCTTACAATCATTTTAGCCTGGTTCTGATCACAAACAGTCTTAAAATATTATAAGGATGTTGGTTAGGTTGTGGGGACTAATAATTTGTTGTTGTAGTCTTCAGTCCTGAGATTGGTTTGATGCAGCTCTTCATGCTACTCTATCCTGTGCAAGCTTCTTCATCTCCCAGTACTAACTGCAACCTACATCCTTCTGAATCTGCTTAGTATATTCATCTCTTGGTCTCCCTCTACGATTTTTACCCTGCACGCTGCCCTCCAATGCCGTCAATTTGGCTTTAGGAAACGTAAAGGCTCGAAACAGGCAGTACTGATGCTACGGTTGAAATGGAAGCCAGACTGAAGAAAATCAAGACAGGTTCACATGATTTGTTAACTTGAAAAAAAAACATTCGACAACTTCAAATGGTGCAAGATGTTCTAAATTCTGAGAAAAATACGGATAAGCTATAGGGCAAGGAGGGGTAATATACAACAGCAGACGATCGAAGAGGGAACAATAACACTGAAAAACCAAGAACGAAATGCTCGGATTAGAAAAAAATGCAATCTTTCGGCCCTGCTGTTCATTCTATATGTCGAAGAAGCGATGACGGAAATAAAAGAAAGGGTCAAGATTGGAATTTGAATTCAAGGTGAAAGGATTTCAATGATAATATTCGCTGATGACATTGCTATACTCTGTGAAAATGAAGAAAAATTACAGAATCTACTGAATAGAATGAACAGTCTAAAGACTACATAGTATGGACTGTGAGTAAATCGAAGAGAGACTAGAGAACCAAGAAGTGGCAGAAATGAGAGCAGCGAAAAACTTTACATCAGGTTTTGTGAT
Organism: Schistocerca piceifrons; assembly: GCF_021461385.2. Lineage (NCBI taxonomy): Eukaryota > Metazoa > Arthropoda > Insecta > Orthoptera > Acrididae > Schistocerca > Schistocerca piceifrons. The sequence goes on along the minus strand of NC_060142.1, from coordinate 46,502,218 downwards.
CACGAAGTAGAGGAAGTTTAGGAAATCTGCTACCTAGGCCAAATAACCCATGAAGCACGGAGCAAGAAAGATATAAAAAGCAGATTTTCTCTGGTAAGAAGGTTATTCCTGGCCACGAGAAGTCTACTAGTACGAATATAGATATTAATTTGAGAAAGAAATTTGAGAATATACGTTTAGAGCACAGCATTGTGTGGTAGTGAGACACAGACTGTACGAAAATTGGAACAGAAGAGAATCGAAACGTTTGTGATGTGGTGCAAGAGATGAATGTTGAGGCCGGCCATTGTGGCCGAGCGGTTCTAGCCGCTACAGTCTGGAACCGCGCGACCGCTACGGTCGCAGGTTCGAATCCTGCCTCGGGCATGGATGTGTGTGATGTCCTTAGATTAGTTAGGATTAAGTAGTTCTAAGTTCTAGACGACTGATTGTGGGGCGGCTGATAGGAACCTAAGGTGGTATATAAAATTGTCTGGTTTGTAGAATGTAAAACCAGTTCCTATTATTTAGAATGTTATTTATGCTGTCTTTCGCCGTTCTCAACACTGGCTTTCTAACTACAATATTGGCAACCAGAAAGTGATTAGCAAAACGTGAAGCCTGCAATTACAATTCCTAGTGCCCACCTCATCTGAGAAACACACTTATAGCTGCAACTTATAGATCTGAGGAATTAGGAGATTGTCTGGGATTCATAATAAAAAACGGTCGTAAAAAAAAAAACGTTCTGTATTCTGAGAGTCACAGATGAACACAAAAGAATCCACACAATCTAACAGAGCAGTTCAGAGTCTAATGCGCTGATGCTACTATAACTGTCCAAATTAAATATTTAAATGAATGCTCGCCAAAATTTTATGATTAGGTTCATCAAACGCTGCGCTAAATAATGGTAGAATGTTTGTCCCGCGGCGGCACGTGAAAATACGACATACGCAAACTGAAGATAGAAAATTAAAGTCAACCCAGAATTAACACTTCACTCGAAAATGATTTCATGGTTACGCGTATCTCGAGTAACTTAATACGGCATCCGAGGCTGTTTGTAGCAATGATACCGACGCGACGCGACTCCCGACACAGATGGCGCGCTACTCAGCGTCTAGAGAGAACTGGGGCCTTGCTTCCTCGCGCAGCGTTCTTGTATATAAAGCCGCGGTGCGGACGGCTAAGGGAACGCCTGATCAAATTGGCTCTCCGGACTAGCCACTGGGCTAGTAATGCACCACTTTCAGTTATTGAATAAATCATAGCTTCTTTTGCTGATGGCCGACGAAGCTCTCAATTTGAATGTGCATTCAGCACTCAGGTAAGTAATCATTATAAAAGTTTGACGTGGCTAAGTTAAATATTTTGGGCGAGAGAATTAATTTAATTACACTGCACGCAGTAGACGAGGTCTGAACTTGCCCTTTTGAGATACGCTATCGCTATAGTTTTATAGTTATTTAAATGAAACTTCTCACACCTTTATGATTATAGCGGATCTCCATTCTACTTAAATATAAACATCCTAGCCTTATTTATTAGCCTACTTAATCTATCTTGCTTCCTTAAGTTTTGAGACAAAAACCAGAAAATTGTGAATTTCAACTACAATCTTAATTCGTGAGATCCAAAGTACTGCTTCTATTAAATTATCATTGAAAAGAAATCTAAGCATAAATTTTTTAAATCTCTAGCTCTTTTCTGTTGCGCCAATGATTTTTACAGAAAAGCGTCCAAATTTCGAAAATGGTTAAAGTTATCGAACTGATATTCAACACATATTAATTTAGTATTACTCCTGACATGCTAGAACCGTTTCAGGTTATTTGCTTGATTTTTAAAGTATTGCGCAACATTTACGACGTCAGAGATAGTTACAGCGGACTAGGTTGGCACACTATGGAAAGACTGATGTGAATTTATTACGGCGTGAGTAGGCTGCTTCCCCACATCATCCTCTACTTACATTTTTTTTTTGTGAATGTTAATGAACGAAAAAAAATTTAATTACAAAAAGGGAAGCAAGAATACAGCTTAACTCCCTATGAAAATTTAAAATTGAAATGTAAACATATAGAAACATTAAAAGAAAACTGATTACCTACTTTAATTATTTAAATTACTGGCATGTTCACTGCCCCTTACGCAATATTATCCCTCAAAATTTAAGCAAAATCAATGAAACACTTTGGCATACATATTGCCTTAGACAAACAAACACATAAAAATATGTAAAATTATGAAAATCTTAAATACATGCTTACATACACAAATTCAAAGTAATTAAGTTATTCATGATACATAAACAGATGATTATATCTTAGCAGTCTTTTCTAAACCTGAAAGAGAATTTTACAAATCATTTTTACACACGTGGTTGTAGCCGATTTGGCTGGCGTTCTACACTTCCATTCACAAGGGTAGAGGAGGGGAAGTTGCTATGGTGTGCGTCCTTCACGTTTACTCTAAATTACATGGGGAAAGGGGAGGGGTCACTGTGAGTTGTGTCCAAGTCACTCCACGCTTTCATGCAGCTACCAGGCTGCCATTATCTGGTTTGTCCTGTAGAACAAACAAAAAGAGTGCCTCAGACTCTGTTCACTTAATATCTAAGGGTGGGTCACAATGAAATGGGGATATATACATTTTATCTTCCAGTATGTTACTGGAACAAAGTTAACAGAACCTTTTTAATTTTACTCTCATGGTTACTTAATTGTCATAAAATCGATAAACAAATGGCTCAAAACGCCGTTAGTCACGTACTAGAGACAATTTATGCTCAAGGCATACAATCATGAATCCTATTTAATTTCAATTTATTATTTCTGGGCCGGAACACTGAACCAATGCTCGGTACATTCCTGATACATTTGCATTTTATTCACTTAGCTGACATACCTTTGATTACCTTATTCTTAGAGATAGTATGAGTATATTTGATTAGTAGTTGTTTCCTCAGCTTCTTTGTACATGTGAGTATCTTTTGTTAATAGTACAGTTCTGAGTGTTCAAAACACACTACGTTCAGTTGACTACTAAATTCACTTATTGGTCCTCTGCTGCTGTGTCAGTTCCACATCTGCAATTATGTACTTATTTCATCGAAGTGTATTTATGCTGAGCTATAAATAATGGTTCACGTCTGCCATTATGTACTTACTTACTTTGCTAGTGTATGAACTTAAGTAATACGTACTCCATTAAAATTTAAAGCACAGGATAGCACATTTATTTCATATCTATAGTGTATTGCAGCTGATCAGTTTCCTCACGTGGCAATCCATTTCCACTCGATCGGACGCTGACACCACAGGTAGTCTCTCTCGACCTACCACTAAAGTGCATCAAGTAATTATGGACGAGCGTAATGCTAAATTCCTTAAACCTATAGGACACCATGAGCTGCTCTGTCTCATCTAACATAAGGGTACCTATGGTCGCATTCACGCCTCCAACTCATAACCTCAATACGTGTAGGTGTGTCCCGTCACATACTACACCAAATAACGGCCAGCTCCAACCTTATAAATACTTCAGGGACGTGTCCTTCACGTCTCAACCACAAACACTGCTCAATTCTATTACACTGCTATTCCTTGCTACACAAGGTGAGTCTATTCTTACAACTTGTCTGCATATTTTTCATAACACTAAGCAATCTCTTTTACTATTAATTAGTTAGCTCTACAGCATACAATAGGTTTCACTGCCACTTCAGATCCTGCTTGTACACGAATTTGTATATCTTTTTAAAATATTATTGTGGGACCATTTCCAATAAAACAACAATTTTGTACTTATAATATTACCAGGGTTCTATACATACTTGTTACTCAATTACATTTGTATCTTAATTACGTCATACTTCTCTATTGTTTGTCACATTAGGTTTTTTTTCACTAATCGGTGGATAGAGTGGTTACAGAACTCATGGCTTGATAGCCATGACGGAAAATTTTAGTATTGGAAAGAAGGGGTCAAAATTTTTGTGGACAGGAAAGATGAAGAATGAGTGAGATCTGAAATGTGGAAGAAGATCTCACACAGCTGGGACTGCACAGCTGCCACACTGTGTAGAGGTTACAGAACAACCTCCTCCCTACAGCATTCATTCACTACCTATGAATTGCTTTAGGTCGATCACGTTCCTGAGACCTAATAGCTTTTTACTTTTAGGGTACTCTAGCCTATATGCATTGGCATGTGGTTTTCCTATGATCCTGAAAGGTCCTTGGTATACGAACATTAATTCCTTTGATTTTTCCTTGATTTTGACAAGGACTAACTGACCTATTTCAAAACTAGTAGGTACAGCTTTTGCGTCATGACGCTTCTTCCTTTCCAATGCTCTTTTTCTTATATTTGCCCTAGCCTTTAATTTCTTCTCGTCTGTGGATATTTGCGTTAGAATAGGGAATTCTACCATATCTGCAATCACATTGTGCGGTTCTTGGCCAAACATCAATTCGCAAAGCGCAAAACCAGTTGCATCATGTCTTAAGTTGTTAATTATATTCTCAAAATACTTAATGTGCTCTGCCCAACTTGAGTGTTTCCGAGCACAATAAGTCCTGCAAAGCCTATTCAGTTCTCTCATAATACGTTCACTCATATTTCCTTGGGGGAAATACGCAGATATTTTCAGATGTTTCACTCCGGCCTTAGCCAGACATTCTTTAAATCTATCAGAAGTAAATTGAGGCCCATTGTCTGACAGCAAATTCTTCGGAACGCCAACGTTCACGAAGAAATCTTTTTCCAACTTTTCTACCAACGGTTTTGCATTTGCTCTTTTAATTGGATACAGCTTAACATATTTACTGAATCCATCCACAACAACAAAAACATGGGTGCAACCACCTCTTGAAACAGGAAGAGGGCCACACAAATCACAAGCCAGTAATTCTAGAGTTTCAGTTGGCTCTACTGAATGCATATCCCCTTGTATTCTGGTGTTAGCAGCACGGACTTTCTGGCACACTACACAAGATGCTAGACGCTTGGCCACACGGCGGTACATGTTGTCAAACACAACCTTCTCTTTTAATTTTGCAATGCACTTCTTTGCACCGTAGTGCCCATACGTCAGGTGTACGTAGTCGATTAGTAAGTCTACATGTTGTGAGGGAAAGCACAGCTTCCACTCAGAAACACCTACCTTTTTCCTCCTAAACAGAATACCTTTATGCAGACAATAGTACTGCGAAACCTTTGGATATTTCGCCTTTCCTAAATAGCTCTTCACTAATTTCAGTTGGTCATCTGCATTCTGCTCACGTCTCAAGTTCTTAATCACCCTCTTTAATGCACTTTCTTCCTTTACTTCGTGCAACTCAAACATTCTTACTTCACTTAGGTCTGTTGCTGTGATTCCCGCGTCATCACAGAGCTCCGCACTTCTAGATAACCCATCAGCTACCAGATTGTCTTTCCTTTGAATATATCTAACCTCAAGGTCAAACTGCTGGAGATACAATGACCATCTTACCAAACGAGCATTCCTCAACTTACAGGTCTTTAAGAAGGTCAACGCCTTATGGTCACTGTAAACAATTATCGTGTGACCCAATAGATACTGCTCAAATGCCATAATTTCCCCCTGCTGCCTGTAAAGATCGACTTGCGAAAGCTATAGTCTTGTGCACTTCTTGTCCGTTCTCTATTTCTACTTGGAATATCTCCACAGCTATACCATAGCCACTAGCATCAACAGACATACAGAATGGTTTTTCAAAATCAGGATGATGTAAAATAGGACTATTAATTAAAGATTGTTGAAGCACCTCAAACACCTGTTGACATTCTGCTGTCCAAACCCAAGGGGTATTCTTTTTCAGCAGGAGGTGAAGACAGGGCGCATTAAAAGCCTGATCACTAACAAAACGCCTATAGAAGCCGAAAAGACCGAACATCGATCTCAACTGCTTCTTGTTCCTGGGAGCCTCAAAATTTTCAATGACTGCTTGCTTGCCTGGGTCAGGCAGAATACCTTTTCCACTCATCATATATCCCAAGAAACCTATTTCCTCTTTAACACACTCTGTCTTTTCAATCTTTAGTTTCATGCCACCTCTCTCAATAGCATCTAACACTTCCTCTAATAAAGCTATGTGTTCTTCCCAGGTAGGAGTTGCTATTAACAGATCATCTACGTAGACTGTTATTTTATTAATTAAGGCTGGTCTTAAACCTGGCACATCACACGTACGAAGGCACAAACGGAGATATTAAGTCCGAAAGGTACCACACGGTATTGGTAACAAACTCCTTCGGACAAGAAAGCTGTATACTTCCTTGAACTTTCCGCCAGTGGCAAATTCCAATATCCACACGTGATGTCCATAGAAGTTAAGATTTTTGCTCCCCGGAACTTTTGCAATAACTCGTCCATGTTCTGCGGTCTATCACTTTCCCTAACCACTATTTCATTCAACCAACGAGCGTCCAAGACCAATCTGACACTCCCGTCTCTTTTTGGTACAACAACAAGAGGATTATTGTACTCACTGACCGCTTTTTCAATCACACCCCACTCTAGCATTCTTTGTATGTCCTTTCGAACTGCCTTCTTCCTAGATACATGTACGCTCCTGGAAATTGAAAAAAGAACACATTGACACCGGTGTGTCAGACCCACCATACTTGCTCCGGACACTGCGAGAGGGCTGTACAAGCAATGATCACACGCACGGCACAGCGGACACACCAGGAACCGCGGTGATGGCCGTCGAATGGCGCTAGCTGCGCAGCATTTGTGCACCGCCGCCGCCAGTGTCAGCCAGTTTGCCGTGGCATACGGAGCTCCATCGCAGTCTTTAACACTGGTAACATGCCGCGACAGCGTGGACGTGAACCGTATGTGCAGTTGACGGACTTTGAGCGAGGGCGTATAGTGGGCATGCGGGAGGCCGGGTGGACGTACCGCCGAATTGCTCAACACGTGGGGCGTGAGGTCTCCACAGTACATCGATGTTGTCGCCAGTGGTCGGCGGAAGGTGCACGTGCCCGTCGACCTGGGACCGGACCGCAGCGACGCACGGATGCACGCCAAGACCGTAGGATCCTACGCAGTGCCGTAGGGGACCGCACCGCCACTTCCCAGCAAATTAGGGACACTGTTGCTCCTGGGGTATCGGCGAGGACCATTCGCAACTGTCTCCATGAAGCTGGGCTACGGTCCCGCACACCGTTAGGCCGTCTTCCGCTCACGGCCTAACATCGTGCAGCCCGCCTCCAGTGGTGTCGCGACAGGCGTGAATGGAGGGACGAATGGAGACGTGTCGTCTTCAGCGATGAGAGTCGCTTCTACCTTGGTGCCAATGATGGTCGTATGCGTGTTTGGCGGCGTGCGGGTGAGCGCCACAATCAGGACTGCATACGACAGAGGCACACAGGGCCAACACCCGGCATCATGGTGTGGGGAGCGATCTCCTACACTGGCCGTACACCACTAGTGATCGTCGAGGGGACACTGAATAGTGCACGGTACATCCAAACCGTCATCGAACCCATCGTTCTACCATTCCTAGACCGGCAAGGGAACTTGCTGTTCCAACAGGACAATGCACGTCCGCATGTATCCCGTGCCACCCAACGTGCTCTAGAAGGTGTAAGTCAACTACCCTGGCCGGCAAGATCTCCGGATCTGTCCCCCATTGAGCATGTTTGGGACTGGATGAAGCGTCGTCTCACGCGGTCTGCACGTCCAGCACGAACGCTGGTCCAACTGAGGCGCCAGGTGGAAATGGCATGGCAAGCCGTTCCACAGGACTACATCCAGCATCTCTACGATCGTCTCCATGGGAGAATAGCAGCCTGCATTGCTGCGAAAGGTGGATATACACTGTACTAGTGCCGACATTGTGCATGCTCTGTTGCCTGTGTCTATGTGCCTGTGGTTCTGTCAGTGTGATCATGTGATGTATCTGACCCCAGGAATGTGTCAATAAAGTTTCCCCTTCCTGGGACAATGAATTCACGGTGTTCTTATTTCAATTTCCAGGAGTGTATTTGGTATGGCTTCCTGAAAAACACTTGGCCAGGTTTCACCTTTAATTGACATTCATAACCTTTGGCCACTCCAGGTCGATCTGAAAATACATTATGATGCCTTTTTAAAACCTGTCTCAGTTCTTCCTTCTGATTAGCTGAAATTTTATTTATTTCCTGCAATTTAGCTTCTATTTTGTCTAAAATAATTGCTTCTTCTTCTTCTGTGTTCAGCTTATTTTTACCAAGATTGACACCTTCGTCCCAATACCTCCTATTTTTCATAACTCGTATAGGCAGCTCCCAATTGTCATCATTAGTTACTACATGTTTATCAATAAAAGGTATCGTAATTACTCCAGTTATTGGCAAGACCATTTTTAACTGGCTTCTTTCAAAGTCAACAACACTGATATTTTGACAAGAAATCTATGCCAATTAAAACCTCAATACTGAGATTGTTTACAATTAAACATGGATGATCAATTAAATTACCATTAATGTTAAAGGGCAGCAAAGCTTCTTGCTCTATCGTTTTTGACACCTTGCCAGTAGCACCAATTATTCTTAGTCCTGATACCCTCATTACTGTAAGCTTGTCTTTACCAGGTAATGCATCAAAGAAGGACTGATATATCGCACTCACTTCAATTCCACTGTCTAAGAGACAACGTACATTGATACCCAACATATTCACTATTATTATAGGGTGGCTTATTCTAGGTTGTACAGGTGGTTCCTCAAACTCATCCAATAGTTCCTTTTGGATTTGTCTCCAACTAAAGTGATCGACATCTGTCTTCATTACATTTAGGTCAAAGTGTGTAGGGATTTCCTGAATTACATTTTCAGCTGCCTTTTCCAGTCGGTCTATTAATCTCAAATCGAAACACCGCATGACTTCATTACACTTAGTTTGCTGAACATGACCCAAATTACTGTAGTCTGAGCGATTCTGCGCCTCCAGACCGGGCATAGCACTAGTTACAGCTAAACCACTTTTACTATTATCGTCGGGTTCCTTATCCAGTGACAACTGGTCACAGCTACCGGGTTCATCGACCCCCAACAGGCTACTTTCTACAGTCTCACTTACCTCCCGTCCTAAATCTATTAGTACAATATCAACATCCGGCACAGGCACTTTAGATAAAAGCACATCATCCTCATCGTAAATATAAGCATGAATTTCTTCTGCTTCTTCACCTGACAATTCAGTATTTTGTAGCTCCTCTCTATCGTTACACTGCTGCGCCTTCTCTTTCTCTTCCCCCTTAGAAAGCGTCTCTAACACGGTATCTATCAAATACTGTGAGTGATCTAATATTTCTGCTGTATTCTTAGATGCTACCGACTCTTCATCCACATGTTCAGTCTGAGTATTCTGATCTGTCTTACCAATTCCCGTAACTACTGGCTTAGGAAAAGTAAACACCTGGTGAGCGCCAGTGTCCTCATAGACGGGAATTAGTTTTCCTGCCTCGGCCTACTACTGTTTCCTTTATTTTCATTATAGTTAACTGGCACAGCATTGCTTTCCGTACTGTTGTTTACATGCATAATTTTGTTTGAAACAAAATTATTATCACTTGGATGCCATTGTTGGTTCTGATAATTATTTCTCCAATTCCTACCTCTCTTAGGATGGCGAACACCTACTGTTCTGATGTTTACATTGCCATTCTGCTCGTTCTTAAAATTACTACTAGTGTTATTAGCATTTCTGTTAATACGTGCTTGCTCCTCATTGGCAGCAACACGTTCTACACGTTCCAGATACTCAATGAAACGATCCAGATTGTCTCTAGGGGCAGATATAATTCTAGTTTGGCAATACCATGTCAGTTTGGCTTCAAGACCTAGTATAATCATTTCCGGTTTTAGCTTTTCGCCCAAATGTGACAAACGTGAGATCCATGACCTAGCAAACTCTTTAATAGATTCCTTGCCTGTATTGAAGCGTTTTCCACACCAAAATTCTCTCAACACTTCATTTTGCTTATTGCTAGACCAATACTCATTAATGAAAGCCGTTTTAAACTCCGCTAATGTTTTACACTTCAACATAACATCAGCTGACCAACGCATGGCGTCACCTGCTAAATGGCTTCTAATAAATGAGATTTTCTCTCGTTCAGACCAAGTTGGTGGAATCACATCTTCAAAATCGTTCCAGAAATCTAGTGGGTGGATATTTTTATCTGGATCGAACCGCAAGAACTGCCGACACCCGATAAAAGCGGCGTTTGCAGCTACAACTTGTTGTACACTACCATTACCAGAAGTTACTGAAGCTACTTTACTCTCAATGTTAGCAATATTAGTACTAATATTTTCCACTCTCATTTCAACATTATCTACTCTTTGCACAATATGAGTAGTATCAGTTTTGATTGCGTCTACTTCTGCTTGACATATGTTTACTTTTATATTAACATCTTTAAACCTATCTGAGCACAGTTCAGGTTCCGCCTCGATCTTTTCTGTTAACTGGTGCTAGAAGTTCGCATCTTCCATTTGGAAGTCTTTGCGAACCTCAGCAACTTCGGATTTTACTGTTTTATACATTTCAGAAAATTGTTGAGCAATCTTTTTCTTAATATCCTCATGATTGTAATCAATTTTATAATTCAAACTGTCCAGATCCTCTTTCAACTTATTGCAATCAGCCTTGAAGGTATCGTCCATTACCTCCAATCGTTTATTAAAATTAGTTGGGCTGGCCACAATCTCATACTTTAATTCAGCATTATTGGATTCTAATTTATTGTCCATTGCCTCAAACCGTTTATTAAAATTTGTTTTGCTGGCCACAATCTCACACTTTAATTCAGCTGTCATTTTTGCATTACTGGCAGCTATTGCTTGTAATATTACATTTAAATCCATAGCCTTAGTATCTCTTGGTTACTCACTAGCTGGCTTTTTATCACACTCAGGTGACGAAAAACTAGCTCCAATACCAGAATCCTCAAAACTAAGTGAAACTTCTGATTGATCAGTCATATCTAACTTCTCCTTCTTAAACTCTACCATCTCTGATGACTGTTTCGTTTTTAACTCATCAGATAAACTATCATCCAATAAATTAACGATTTCTGATTTCTGTTTTACTACAGGGGTCTCTATTATTGAATCATTGCCCCTTTTCACATTACTGTCAGGAGACAATACTTCATATTTCACTTTAATATTACTACTTTCATGCATATTTACACTTGAACCGTTGTCTGGATTTACAGTCCCCTCAACAGACATAGGTTCTGATTTAAGTTTAACCTCAGTGTCTTTTGGCAGTTCCATCGCCAACAGTCTTTTAGTGCATGTTAGTAAAATTTTTAACAGCTTTCCACTTAACTTAGTTCCTTCTGCACGACGTATGGCGCTGCCGGCGTGGTGTACCAGGCTTACTGATGCGGCGCAGCTCGCTGAATTGCAGACGGCACTCCGACAGCTGTTGTGTGTTTGCGTGGCCCGCAACTGCAGACGCGGCTCCGGCTGCTCCGGCAGATGACTGCGGTACGGCGAAACTGGCTTCTCGCGATGCCGGCAGCGCCACTCGACTCAGTGCCAGCTCCGTCAATCCAGAAACGTCGTTAATCCAATTGCGTCGTCCACATACACACGTAACACTTTCACTGTTCTATTACTCAGCTGCGTGTCGCATTTCACTCGCGAATCCGAATATTTCAAAAACCACTTTCACTTTTACCCAGTCGTATTTCCTGGCCGATGCACCATTTGTGGTGCGGCGGGTAGAATTAATTGTTATATAAGATGTTTGAATGTTGAAACACTTCACGGCCGATGCACCGTATGTGGGGCAGCTGGTGAAATTAATTGTTTATATAAATGTTCCTGAATGCAAAACCAGTTCCTATTATTTAGAATGTTATTTATGCTGTCTTTCGCCGTTCTCAACACTGGCTTTCTAACTACAATATTGGCAACCAGAAAGTGATTAGCAAAACGTGAAGCCTGTAATTAGAATTCCTAGTGCCCACTTCATCTGAGAAACACACTTACAGCTGCAACTTATAGATCTGAGGAATTAGGAGATTGTCTGGGATTCATAATAAAAAACGGTCGTAAAAAAAAGAAAAGTTCTGTATTCTGAGAGTCACAGATGAACACAAAAGAATCCACACAATCTAACTAACAGAGCACTTCAGAGTCTAATGCGCTGATGCTACTATAACTGTCCAAATTAAATATTTAAATGAATGCTAGCCAAAATTTGAAGATTAGGTTCATCAAACGCCGCGCTAAATAATGGTAGAATGTTTGTCCCGCGGCGGCACGTGAAAATACGACATACGCAAACTGAAGATAGAAAATTAAAGTCAACCCAGAATTAACGCTTCACTCGAAAATGATTTCATGGTTACGCGTATCTCGAGTAACTTAATACGGCATCCGAGACTGTTTGTAGCAATGATACCGACACGACGCGACTCCCGACACAGATGGCGTGCTATTCAGCGTCTAGAGAGAACTGGGGCCTTGCTTCCTCGCGCAGCATTCTTATATATAAAGCCGCGGTGCGGACGGCTAAGGGAACGCCTGATCAAATCGGCTCTCCGGACTAGCCGCTGGGCTAGTAATGCACCACTTTAAGTTATTGAATAAATCATAGCTTCTTTTGCTGATGGCCGACGAAGCTCTCAATTTAAATGTGCATTCAGCACTCAGGTAAGTAATCATTATAAAAGTTTGACGTGGCTAAGTTAAATATTTTGGGCGAGAGAATTAATTTAATTACACTGCACGCAGTAGACGAGCTCTGAACTTGCCCCTTTGATATACACTATCGCTATAGTTTTATAGTTATTTAAATGAAACTTCTCACATCTTTATGATTATAGCGGATCTCCATTCTACTTAAATATAAACATCCTAGCCTTATTTATTAGCCTACTTAATCTATCTTGCTTCCTTAAGTTCTGAGACAAAAACCAGAAAATTGTGAATTTCAACTACAATCTTAATTCGTGAGATCCAAAGTACTGCTTCTATTAAATTATTATTGAAAAGGAATCTAAGTATAAATTTTTTAAATCTCTAGCTCTTTTCTGTTGCGCCAATGATTTTTACAGAAAAACGTCCAAATTTCGAAAATGGTTAAAGTTATCGAACTGATATTCAACACATATTAATTTAATATTACTCCTGACATGCTAGAACCGTTTCAGTTTATTTGCTTGATTTTTAAAGTATTGCGCAACATTTATGACGTCAGAGCTAGTTACAGCGGACTAGGCTGGCACACAATGGAAAGACTGATGTGAATGTATTACGGCGTGAGTAGGCTGCTTCCCTACATGATGACCTCAGGAGTTAAGGCCCATAGTGCTCAGAGCCATTTGAACCATTTGAATGTTGAGTATTAGGTGGACTGATAAGGTAAGGAATGAGGAGGTTCTGCGCAGAATTGGAGAGGAATGAAATATGTGGAAAGCACTGTCAAGAAGAGTGGACAGGATGACAAGACATTTGTTAAAACATCATGGAATAAAATCCATGACACTAGAGGGAGCTGTAGAGGATATAAACTGTAGCGGAAGACAGAGGGTGAAATGCGTCAAGCATATAAGTATGTTGCAAATGCTACTCTGAGATGAAGTTTGGTACAGGAGAATAATTCGTAGCGGACCACAGAAGACTGATAACTGAAAAAAAAACTTTTCTTACATGTAAGCTTGCGTGCAAAATTTAAGGACGAAATTAGCTTCCGCATGACGTTACATTGCCATGTAATATAGTTCGATGAAACTTAGATCAGTACAGAAGTTATCTGAAAGAAATACGTAATGGGACAAACATAAAAAGCCGGCCGGTATGGCCGTGCGGTTCTAGGAGCTTCAGTCTGGAACCGCGTGACCGCTACGGTCGCAGGTTCGAATCCTGCCTCGGGCTTGGATGTGTGTGATGTCCTTAAGTTAGTTAGGTTTAAGTAGTTCTAAGTTCTAGGGGACTGATGACCACAGATGTTAAGTCCCATACTGCTCAGAGCCATTTGAACCAACAAACATAAAAATTCTGCACATGGCTCTTAATAGGGTACAAGAGCACTACAGACGGCAACAAATTCTCTGCAATATGCTGCCATGGTGGCCGCAAAGTTGGTAAGGAGTTCTTGAGATAGCGCGTTCCATTCCTCCAATAGAGTGGTTGACAACTTCTGGACTGTCGTTAGTGCAGGTGAACGTGCTCCACTAGGACCCACCAACGCGTTTAAGTGGAGACAACGGATCAGGACAGCCCATTCGCTGAATATCCACTCGTTCCAAGACCTCCTCCACCTAAGCTGCCCGTTGTGGTAGGGCATTGTCATCCACAATAATAAGACAGAACCGTACGAAACGGCTTAAAAGACAAATATGGGAAAAGAGAACAGTATCGCAATATCGTTGATTGGTGAGTGTACAGACATCCAGGATTTGAAGCTTAGTTGGACCATTCAAAATTATACCTCCGACACTATTACACCTGGACCACCAAAACGAAAATGGCTCTGAGCACTATGGGACTCAACATCTATGGTCATCAGTCCCCTAGAACTTAGAACTACTTAGACCTAACTAACCTAAGGACGTCACACACATCCATGCCCGGGGCAGGATTCGAACCTGCGACCGGAGTGGTCACGCAGTTCCAGACTGAAGCGCCTAGAACGGCACGGCCGCACCGGCCGGCGGACCAACAAAACGATCGGGTTCGACAAGATTCATTGTTGCATCACGTGCGCCCAAGACTCACCAGATGAGGGTACATCCAGAGTCACTATACTGTTATTCTGAAGAGCACGCGACTCCCACTCTTCTCTGGTCCAGTCCCTACGCTACTGGCTCCATCGGAAACTGTGCTGCCAATGCGCGGGTCTCAGCAGAACGCACCGTATTCATCGTCGCCTTAAAAGACAAATATGGGAAAAGAGAAAAGTACCACAATAACGTTTATCGGTGAGTGTACAGACTTCCAGGATTTGAAGATTAGTAGGCCGCCCTCCTGCAGTCGCCGTACCGCTGTGGAGCGTGAGATTGAATGGCTTATGGACCAGTTACATATGGTTGAAGTTGCACCAGATGCTTGGCGGTGGTCCCTTGTTTCCTGTTGCACAACGCAGCGGTCATCTGTTCTTGTATTTGGCCGTGATCGATCTCCTTCTGTCCTTCTGGCAGCGGTGGTTGTGGTTCGGAATGCTCCCCTGTGTACGTCAAACAATGCTATGAACGGTGCCAAACTCACACTCATTACACTTCGTCCTTCTTCTGGTCTCTGATGATTCCTCTCCATGCGAAGTCATTCAAAAGTTGCCTCCGGGCCATGTTGTAGTGAAGAAAAGCACCACATTGCGCCACATTGTACCACAGTCACTACTCGGTGACTGACACACACACACACACACACACACACACACACACACACACACACACACACACGCACAGCGCACCCGCACACACACACACACACACACACACACACACACACACAAACACAGCGCCTGTCTTTTCCCATTCCTTCAACTGCCTACCGCTTTTTTACTATAGTCACAGTAAACTCACATAATGTCACATTAACTTCCTGTATACAACTGGGCGACCTCTGGCAACACTCCGCTACACTTTCATTCGTTTACACTGAGTATTTAATACTTAAAGTTACCTTGTCAACCTCCTCGACCTCAAGTTTTGCTGACAAGGGAACCTCCCCATCGCATCCCCGTCAGACTTAGTTATAAGTTGGCACAGTGGATAGGCCTTGAAAAACTGAACACAGATCAATCGAGAAAACAGGAAGAAGTTGTGTGGAAAAAAATAAGCAAAGTATACAACCTCAGTAGTCCATGCGCAAGATAGGCAACATCAAGGACACTGTGTGCTCAGGAGCGCCGTGGTCCCGTGGTTGGCGTGAGCAGTTGCGGAACGAGAGGTCGTTGGTTCAAGTCTTCCCCCGAGTGAAAAGTTTACTTTCTTTATTTTCGCAACGTTATGATCTGTCCGTTCGTTCATTGACGTGTCTCTTCACTGTAATAAGTTTAGTGTCTGTGTTTTGCGACCGCACCGCAAAACCGTGCGATTAGTAAACGAAAGGACGTGCCTCTCCAATGGGAACCGAAAACATTTGATCGAAAGGTCATAGGTCAACCGATTCCTCCACAGGAAAACACGTCTGATATATTCTATACGACACTAGTGACGGCATGTGCGTCACATGACAGGAATATGTTGTCGACCCACCTAACTTGTACACTTGGCGAATGGGTAAAAAGATTCTTCTACCTTGCCCTATTAAGGTTTTCTTGTGTATGTGATAATCAATCCCATCACTCGCATCGGACGGACGGACGGACGGACGGACAGATAATAACTGTCTGAAAATAAAAAAAATGAACTTTCCACTCCAGGGAAGACTTGAACCAAGGTCTTCTTGTTCCACAGCTGCTCAAGCTAACCACGGGACCACGGCGCTCCTGAGCGCACATTATCCTTGATGTTGCCCATCTTCCACATGGACTACTCAGTCTGTATATTTTGCTTATTTTTTTCATAGTTCCACAAAACTTCTTCCTGTTTTCTCGAGTGATATGTGCTCAGTTTTTCAAGGCCTATCCACTGTGCCAACTTATAATTAAATCTGAGGGGGGTGCGATGGGGAGGTTTCCTTGTGAGCAGCGGATATTTGTAGAAAATGTCCTGCACGACGAATAACGCTTATCTTTTCCCAACAATGCTGAATGAAAATTGCTGTTTTGTCAGAAAGGACAACAATTTTAAATGAAAGGCAAAATGATGGCAATTGTAAACGAATTCTCTTTGTCATTCCACTGCAACATACTTACGAAGCGGAAATTAATACTGAGAGCACGTTTGACACGCAAAAACAATGGAAACATTGAGCGCGCCAAACACGGCCTAAAATAGATCTCGGAAGCAAAGCGATTGTGGAGAGACTGGTCCCCTTTGTGCCGGGTGTTTGTTTCCTCCACCTGGACCTCGTCCACCGTCCACCGACCGAGGTTCGTGCACCTGCTGTTAGGGGCCATCGCTGTAACGAGGTGTAAACAGCTCCGAAATACGACTCCGGGAACTGGGGCTAGCGTTCAGCGAGAAGACGGGGCGCTGGCAGAGGCGATGGTGGCTTTCAGGGCTTGTAGGAAACTAGACGACACGTAGTAACTAAACTCAGTCGCACGTTTCACAATTATAAAATTAACGTAGAAAAGTCTATGTATATATTCATCGAGAACTAATACATTTTAAAATAAAATTTCTCATCAGGGTTCGAGTCATTTTTTTGTTACTGTCTACAGACAGACACTGTAGATGAATTGTTAAAAAATGTAACTGATCCAACAAAGCCGAACTGAAAGAACATCAGCAACAGGGCGATTCTAGAAGTCGATCAAGGCAGGAGGGGGGGGGGGGGCTAACGGGCGGGGGAAGGGTTGGGGGAATGGAAAATCGCTTAACGAAAGGAGAGTTGAGGTCCTCCACCGACAAACTCGTAATATGTGGTGTTGTTTAAAATAGATTTTGGTAACTGTTTTGGAGTTCTGGTAAAAAATCTTATTTTAACATGGAAGATTTTATAAATTACATAAACCATAAAACGGTCAACTTACAACAGATAAGTTCACATTAATTTTTTGGATATAGAAGATGACATGAATGTAAAAACTTGGTATGAATATGGGAGAGTTGGGGTTCTCCACTGACAAACTGGTAAAATTTCGTATTGCTTAAAGTAGGTTTTAGTAACTGCTTTAGAGTTCATGGTAAAAAGATGCCTTATTTGCAATGGAAAATGTTATAAATTACATAAAACATACAAAGTTCAACTTACAACAAATAAGTTTTCATTAACTTTCGGCTATAGAAGATGACATGATGCAAAAATTTGAACTTGACATGAATATAAAAAAATTCTGTAACAAAACGCACTGGAAATTTGCGTCTTCTTGCAAATTTGTCATGCTCATTCTTCTCTGTTTCTTTTTACTGAATATGTCAGTGATATTTTCAATGTCTTTATCTCTCTTTACGGATATTTGCAAGAGCATAAAAATGGTTCAAGTGGCTCTGAGCACTATGGGACTCAACTTCTGAGGTCATCAGTCCCATAGAACGTAGAACTACTTAAACCTTACTAACCTAAGGACATTACACACATCCATGCCCGAGGCAGGATTCGAACCTGCGACCGTAGAGGTCCCGCGGTTCCAGACTGTAGCGCCTAGAACCGCACGGCCACTCCGGCCGGCTGCAAGAGCATATTTAGCTTTCTTGGTTAATGTAAGTGGTACATTAATATACATCCAATATATATTAATAAATTAACAATAAGACGCCCATTTTAAGTTAAATGATATTTATTGGTTTAGATACTATGCTAATTGTCGCTCTTATTCTTTTGCTAAAATGTGTTTGAAATATAGTGCAACCTATATTGCTACATAATTATAACAAAATGATTGAATCTGTTGAAGTGATATATTCGCTGATTTCTGAAGTAATTTTATCTGGTTTAATATGATACTCCATTGTTGGGGGGGGGGGGAGTCTGTAGCCCCCATTGCCCCCCCCCCTTTCCACTTGATCAGAAGTTTGGGATATCTTTCTGCACCATTCGAGAAAGGTTGATGGTTCATGCCCACTGTTAGCCAATTTAGTTCTGAAAACTGCGATGAGAAATGTCAGAATAAATCTGAGGGCGTAATTGTTGGCTAGTGTCTCCTATAGAAAATTCCCGTTTACTGCTTATCGTTTGCTGATGTTACTGAGAGCCTTCCCTGTAACGGGCAAAAAGCTGTCCAGTTTGTAAAGAAACTGCATGAAGCTGCGGCAAAATTACCACACAGAATTTTATATTACAATGCATAGCCTATGAAAAGAACCGAAAGAGGATTCGACAATCAAACTTTTAATAATCATTTCAACAAAATTTCCCAAGTAGACTAATTCACATATTCAGATAAGAATATTGAGCCGGCAGGGCTACCTCGAGAAGTTAACAAAGAAAGAAATCCGAGACCAGAAGGAGTATACAAACCCAAATGGAAGAAATACAGTAAAAAATCTCTGTCATAAATGGAAAGAATAATTTTTTATGAGATGTTTATTAAAACTAAAATGCGTTACGCATGTGGTAACTGGTGGCACATATCAAATTAATAAAATATATAAATGAAAAACAAACAAGAAAGAAAATTTATGTCGGAAATTGTAGAACCCAAGCTGTGAAAATGGAATTTGGTCGAGAAGAAATCAAAATACATCTATGAAGTTGTAGAAAAGGTATCAGAAGTCAGAAAACGCATAATGCAATTTTACGCTCACTAATACTGAATGAATAACAAGACGGTCACGAAAAATCTTCAGCTTTGCTTTATTTATGAAAGAATTAAAGCAATTAACAGAAATATATGAAGTCCTGACGGAAAGTGGCATACATGAGGAAATATTTCAAAATTTTGAGCCATAATAATCACAGTTCAGAAGCTTGTCACGCTGCAGGATGGATGGAGGAAGGAAGCAAAAAACACGCCGATCGTGGGGACAGGTATAGGAGCAAACTACGTAAGTTCAGTCACGTTCTCTTGTTTGATCCATCGAATAAAATAAAAACAATAAAATATGTAAAATATTTTAACGTATTAATAGATAAAATTCACAATACAAATTCAAGGCGACTTCTGTACTCTTGCAAGTCTTGTAACACAAGCGTATTTGAATATTTTGCAAAAACAAGGACAGAAAATTATTTTATCTAAAAAATCGTTTTACTACTTGTCATTGTTTTTGCCTTAAAAATTCATACAATTCTTTATGCATTCGAATCAGTTCTAGAAACAGAATGAGATTTTCGCTCTGCAGCGGCGTGCGCGCTGATATGAAACTTCTTGGCATATTAAAACTGTATGTCGGACCGAGACTCGAAGACCGAGGCAAAGTTCGAGTCAGTTTTAATCTGACAAGAAGTTTCAGTTCTAGAAACATTTTACTACTCTGATGTTGATTTCTCGAAAATATGGTTCTGAAAGGATCCGACAGCTTCTTGAAGCGATGAAAAATCTCTGGCGTCGTATCTTTCGCTTATCAGAAGGGGGGGAGTCGTATTTACATGATAAATCACATGAATATGGGCAAAGAGATATTAGTTCAATTGGTATCAGTCAAACAACCAACTCTCCAACGTTCTGTGTAACAGTTGGCATTAACGTTATAACGAATGAAGCTTCGCTTTCGGTTGTTTTGCGACATTAAGGGTGGTTTATATCATTTGGCATCAACTTTTCTTCGCTCCTCTAAGGCAATCGTCGTGACATGTCCATTTGAAAGTTTCTCTTAGAAACGTTTTTCACATTTAATATTACTACACGCGTTGTAAAATACGATCAGGGTGCAAATACTCTCTATGCACTGTTCTCGTCTACCGAAGAATTCACATCTTTGGTCCCACAGTAAAAGCTATCTGCGTGGTATACTTTGAGCGGGGAACCCTGCTGGCAGCCAGGTAACAGGGCGCTTAATGCCTGAGTTCGCTTGGCCACGCGATTGAACGCAAAGGGACTCTTCTGCCGATCCTGGGAGTGGCTGTGCGCTGTTTCTTCTCTTGGACGCCACAAGCAGCCAACATGGTTCAGTTTGTTAATTTCGGACGCGTCGTCTGCCTTTTGTTTTGTCGAGATGCCCGCTTCTATGATGCAAAGTTCAGGAATTTACGATGAAACCATTGCTTGCTAGCGTGCTTCGACGTAATATTCTCAGCTCTGTATTATTTTGTGACCTATGTTAGATCTGATGTTCCTGTCAAGGCTTTGCTCACTGTACAAGGATAGCTAGTGGTCTTTCATTAAGTCATCAGCCGGCCGCGGTGGCCAAGCGGTTCTAGGCGCTTCAGTGCGGAATCGCGTGACTGCCACGGTCGCAGGTTCGAATCCTGCCTCGGGCATGGATGTTGGTGATGTCCTTAGGTTAGTTAGGTTTAATTAGTTCTAAGTTCTAGGGGACTGATGACCTCTGATGTTAAGTCCCATAGTGCTCAGAGCCATTTTGAACCATTAAGTCATCTGTAGCTATAGTTCATAGTTGACGTTACTTTCCCTATCATGTAATAATATCACAGGGATATGAGAACATGTCGTTGTTTTGTTCTACTTTTGGTAATATGTGGTACTGTACTCCCTTGTGATATCTTGGAGGGTATGTGTAACAATGAATTTTCTTACTTATTTACTGAATAACTAGCGATCTGACAATGCTTTGCTATTGCTAAATGTGTCGGGGAATTGCATGTACATCCTATATTCTTTGTCCCCTTATCTCTGCCATCTTCTCAGCCCCCTTCTCTCCCATTACAACTCCTCCACCCTTCCCCCCCCCACCCCCCCAAATTACTCTGAGTTCAACTTCATCCCCCTCTCTGCCAGTCTCCTCCTCACACATCTCCCCCCCCCCCCTTCCTCTAAGTGTATTTTGTGGTATCATGTACCGATAGCACTCCACAAGCGTCATAGCAAAGGATTTTAAGTTTCTGTAAGACATTGACAGCAGTCGTGTGGGATCTTGCGGACCAAATGGTTAACTCCTGTTGAACCACACCTCCAGCAACTTTGTACTTCGAACGCTCTTTGCTGCCGCAATATACACTATGCAATCAAAAGTATTCGGACACCTGAGTGAAAATGACTTACAAGTTCATGACGCCCTCCATCGGTAATGTTGGAATTCAATATGGTGTGGGCCCACCCTTTGCCTTGATGACAGCTTCCACTCTCGCCGGCATACGTTCAGCCAGGTGCAGGAAGGTTTCTTCGGGAATGGCATCCCATTCTTCACGGAGTGCTGCCCCGACGAGAGGTATCGATGTCGGTCGCCGAGACCTGGCACGAAGTCGGCGTTTCCAAAACATCCCGAAGGTGTTCCATAGGATTCAGGTAAGGACTCTGTTCAGGCCAGTCCATTATAGGGATGTTATTGTCGTGTAACAACACCGCCACAGGCCGTGCATTACGAACAGATGATCGGTCGTGTTGAAAGATGCAATTGCCATCTCCGAATTGCTCTTCAACAGTGGAAAGCGAGAAGGTGCTTAAAACATCAATGTAACCCTCTGCAGTGACAGTGCTGCGCAAAACAACAAGGGGCGTAGGCCCCCTCCATGAAACACACGACCACACTGTAACACCACCGCCTCCGAATTTTGCTGTTGGCCCTACACACGCTGGCATTCACCGGGCATTTACCATACCCACACCCTGCCATCAGATCGCCACATTATGTACCGCGATTCGTCACTCCACACAACGTTTTCCCACTGTTCAGTCGTCCAATATTCACGCTCTTTACACCAAGCGAGGCGTCGTTCGGCATTTACCGGCGTGATGCGTAGTTTATGAGCAGCCGCTCGACCATGAAATCCAAGTCTTCTCACCGCCCGCCTAACTGTCGTAGTACTTGTAGTGGATGCTGATGCAGTTCGGAATTCCTGTTTGATGGTCTGGATAGATGTCTGCTGATTACACATTACGACCCTCTTCAAATGTCGGCGGTCTACGTCAGTCAACAGACGAGTTCGGCCTGTACGCTTTTGTGCTGTTCGTGTCCTTCACGTTTCCACTTCACTATTACATCGGAAACAGTGGACCTAGGGATGTTTAAGAGTTTGGAAATCTCACGTACAGACGTATGACACAAGTGACACCCAATCACCTGACCACTTTCGAAGTCCGTGAGTTCCGCAGACGGCCCCATTCTGCTCTCTCACGATGTCTAATGACTACTGAGGTCACTGTTAAGGAGTATCTGGCAGTAGGTGGCAGCGCAATGCACCTAATATGAAAAAAATGTTTTTGGAGTTGTCCGGATAGTTTTGATCACATATTGTAGGACGGCCGGTGGCAGCCACCCAGTCCACGTGCACTCGGTGCAGCATCGCTACAGGAAGCTACGGAGACGCCGCTTATTCACGGCTCCGTCTTCAGCGTTGTTGCTGTTTGTAACAGCAGGACTCCGCTTCTTGCTGTACTTTTTGCATTAAGACTTCATATGTTTGGAAAAATTAAAGTGAAGTCCATCTTCTGTTTGTCGCGTTAACTTGTTCGCTAATCATTTCTGCTCGTGTCCAGCACTTCTATGATGACGGTTGCCGCACCAATCTGCAGCACAGATCCGCTTACCTTTGTGTATGAAGTCGTGCACAACATGTTTGTCTTCTCCTCCCTCCATATTTCTGTGCGTAACCTCCTGCTCCCTATCCATCTCTTCCTCCCCCTTTTTATTCCAGTTTCCATCTGAATGTTCAGTAGAGTATCATGTAAAAATTTGGGATAAATCCGTCAGGAACTTTTCGAGATTTCCGGTAACAATCTACATATGTTACATACATATGTATATATTATATATACATAACAAACGACTTATCTTAGAAGAAAGATTAAGGAAAGGCAAACCTATGTTTCTAGCATTTGTTACATACATATGTATATATTATATATACATAACAAACGGCTTATCTTAGAAGAAAGATTAAGGAAAGGCAAACCTATGTTTCTAGCATTTGTAGACTTAGAAAAAGCTTTTGACAATGTTGACTGGAATACTCTCTTTCAAATTCTAAAGGTGGCAGGGGTAAAATACAGGGAGCGAAAGGCTATTTACAATTTGTACAGAAACCAGATGGCAGTTATAAGAGTCGAGGGACATGAAAGGGAAGCAGTGGTTGGGAAGGGAGTAAGACAGGGTTGTAGCCTCTCCCCGATGTTGTTCAATCTGTATATTGAGCAAGCAGTAAAGGAAACAAAAGAAAAATTCGGAGTAGGTATTAAAATTCATGGAGAAGAAATAAAAACTTTGAGGTTCGCCGATGACATTGTAATTCTGTCAGAGACAACAAAGGATATGGAAGAGCAGTTGAACGGAATGGACAGTGTCTTGAAAGGAGGATATAAGATGAACATCAACAAAAGCAAAACAAGGATAATGGAATGTAGCTTAATTAAGTCGGGTGATGCTGAGGGAATTAGATTAGGAAATGAGGCACTTAAAGTAGTAAAGGAGTTTTGCTATTTGGGGAGCAAAATAACTGATGATGGTCGAAGTAGAGAGGATATAAAATGTAGGCTGGCAATGGCAAGGAAAGCGTTTCTGAAGAAGAGAAATTTGTTAACATCCAGTATAGATTTAAGTGTCAGGAAGTCATTTCTGAAAGTATTCGTATGGAGTGTAGCCATGTATGGAAGTGAAACATGGACGATAAATAGTTTGGACAAGAAGAGAATAGAAGCTTTCGAAATGTGGTGCTACAGAAGAATGCTGAAGATTAGATGGGTAGATCACATAACTAATGAGTAAGTATTGAATAGGATTGGGGAGAAGAGAAGTTTGTGGCACAACTTGACCAGAAGAAGGGATCGGTTGGTAGGACATGTTCTGAGGCATCAAGGGATCACCAATTTAGTATTGGAGGGCAGCGTGGAGGGTAAAAATCGTAGAGGGAGACCAAGAGATGAATACACTAAGCAAATTCAGAAGGATGTAGGTTGCAGTAGGTACTGGGAGATGAAAAAGCTTGCACAGGATAGAGTAGCATGGAGAGCTGCATCAAACCAGTCTCAGGACTGAAGACCACAACAACAACAACAACAAAAATATATAGCCTATCTGCCTATTTCTGTCTGAAACTAGAATATTCTGTAACGATTCGAATGAAATCTGTCAAGAAATTTTCGACATTTGCGGAGGCTACACTTCCCGTGTCCGTCCCAACGTTCATCACGGTGTCCTGTAAAAGTCTGTAGTACATCGGTCAAGAACTTTTCGAGATTTTCGGTAGCAGCGTTTCTCCTTTATACATCGCATATGTACTTCTATATTATATGCACATAAGTTCAAACGGATTTTTTTGTTATGAAAACATATCGCAAAAGTAATGCCAAATTGAACACAATTATATTTTAATTTTCTTTTCCATACCAAACGAACGCTCACGCATATACATACGCACACATACACACGCACACAAAGTTAAAAACATCAAACAAATCGGTCGAGCTGTTCAAGTGATGATCTTTCACAATTAATTTTAGTTTCCGACTTTTCCAGTGGATTTCCCAGACATTTTCTTTCATACAAACGTTGTCGTATCAATACCGAACAATGAAAAAAGAAGTCAGGCAAATGCGTGAAGCCGGCCGGTCTGGCAGAGCGGTTGCAGGCAAATCAGTCCGGAACCGCGTGACCGCTACGGTCGCAGGTTCGAATCCTTCCTCGGGCATGTATGTGTGTGATGCCTTAGCTAGGTTTAAGTAGTTCTAAGTTATAGGAGACTGATCACCTCAGATGTTAAGTCCTATAGTGCTCAGAGCCATTTGAACCATTTTTTTGAAATGTGTGAAGCCGTTCTCAGGTTGTGATCCTTTCATATATCGGAAACTGATTTTTATCTTTATAGAAAACAGAAATTAATTTCAAATTTCATTTTAATTATTTCATCCTAAAATAACTTAATAAATTTTACAATTTTTATGCTCGGTACCTACATGCTCACTTATCCTTCGTGAAGTTCCCATGTACCCACTTATCTGTTGTATAAGTTCGAAGCAGATGCGATCGCAATGTACTTAAACGTTCTGTCTTCAGCGGAACTGCTATCACGGTGAAGCTGAACGGCTATCACGGTAAACTGCCATCGACAGACAAAGTTTTTCTTTCTTTGCTTGTATATTGTAGACAGTATAAGATTTGAACTGAAGAGAACCTCGAGAAACGTGCTGCAGTCCTGCAGTGCTTTTGCGATTCATTCTTCTTACGAGTAGTTGTGAGGCCACACTAAGTGCAGTCTGCTCCTGCATCGCATGCGTTTTTTCTACAAGAGAAATCGCACTTTGTAACTCCTGTTTTTTGTGATGTTTTAGTATGTTGTTGTGTAAACTAAACTCGTTTTCTATTCTTAACTTTAGCGTATGCCTGTGTTGAATGTTAAGCTGAACTATGTAAGTGGTGTGTTGACATAAACGATTTCTGATCAGTCTTAAGCTGTGTGACTATTTCAATTAACTTTCACCAAAACTAATTTCAACATGTAAATCTGTGTACTGAATAAGCTGTCCTACGAAATTCTGTATTGCGCAGAGCAGCGAACAGTCCTGCATCGCGTGACATCGCAGTACGTGACTTGCAGTTCCAGCATACAAAACCAAAATGATAAAGGCTCTACATCAAATAACAAAACGAATTTTGAACGAATAACTGTCCAAAATGCTTCTGTTGCAATGCCCTGTAAGTTAATGTGCGCGAACGGACAGAAATAAAATTCCAGACATTAAATTAAATTAAACCCTTGGATGTAAGAATACACTGTGAGAATAAAAGTAAACGCATAAGAAATGAAATTTGAACTGAACTTTATCTGAACTAAACATGATAATCTTGAAATGCAAAGTTTAACTATAAGTTATCTAATTGTGTCCTGGTGGTAATGTTAAACAGGCCCTAACTAATTTTCGTTAACTGTCTTGCGGCAAGGGAAACTCCCGGCTCAAAAGTGGTGAATGTTAAAATACAGCACAGCAGCAAAACAACTTAAGAAAAGAAACCTTCCCCAGTGCAGTTCAAGGGAAAGCAGCACTGCCAAGCACATCGCACTATAGTTTGAGTGACCGCGTTCCGCTCAATGCAATGTGGCGACACACAATTACGAAACGAAATTTTCGTGAGGAGCCGGACGCAGAAACTCGACTTATTATATGGTTGAGAGAGACCAATGCTCAAAAACCGTACTGCGAAACTCCGATTTTTAACAATTACCATCATCTTTATAAAAATCACTTCTTATAAAAAAATATGACTCTGCCACGAAATTAGTTAATAGAATAAATAGTAAAAGAGTGGTGAACCTATAACTCTGAGTGCGACTTATGTGAGCAGATACTTTTACTTGATCACGTGTGGACAATCAAACCAAATAACCTAAACCAATAATGAAAAAATCACCCAAAATTTGCCTTTCACAAATTCATCTTAAATTATGAACGAGCAAACAATGAAGCGACAAAACTACCTAAAATCTTCACTCTCTTCAACGCAATGCTTACAAAATAATATTTCCAAAGAGCAACGTCCTCTACCTTTGTATTTTTGTGTTCTTATAAATATTTCCAGACCGCACAGCGGCATAAACAATACCCTACTCAGGACCTATGTGACGTAAAATAACGACTACTGAAGACTTCTGTTTCAAAAATATCCAATGTACAAACATGAAGTATGACACATTGAATGAAAATAAAGATCACATCACTTTCATTGAATACCAAAATAAGCTACAATCTTTATACCTTACATTTTCAAGTTATGTTAGAATGATTGAACGTCTTGGTCGTAATTTTGCACACCCCTA
This sequence comes from Schistocerca piceifrons, assembly GCF_021461385.2. Classification (NCBI taxonomy): domain Eukaryota; kingdom Metazoa; phylum Arthropoda; class Insecta; order Orthoptera; family Acrididae; genus Schistocerca; species Schistocerca piceifrons. The sequence goes on along the minus strand of NC_060142.1, from coordinate 46,474,837 downwards.
CATATTTTCCGTTTCTATCAGTCAGATCGTACTGTTGTTCATTCAAGGGTCAAAGTGTCGTTGCAACAAGGGCTATTTTTTCAGAGCATTAATGCTAAGGTCTTACCAGTTGTTTGTTCTTGTTACGGTCGAACAGGGGTAAGCTGCTATCGGAGTGTAAACAAAGAGAAAAACGATTTGTGTTTGGAAATGCTTCCTAAACGTTCTACTTCTGCTCGTACTAGTTAATCTTGGAACATCCAAACAGTTTCGTCTCATAATAATATCTCCAATTTTCGATGACATATACAGACTTTCCAGTTCATCAGTCGCAAACAGTTTCGTCTCATAATAATATCTCCAATTTTCGATGACATATACAGACTTTCCAGTTCATCAGTCGAATCTGAGCGTTTCCGATCACTTAAGGAGGCGAGAATATGCTTGATATTCTGGCAGATTGTGTGGGATCCATCGGAAACATCTCGTTCACAACTAAATGTTTATGGAAAGTCGAACGTAGTTCACTCTTAGACATACCTAAGGATGCATCTATCTGTATTTCACCAACGTGCCGATCATTTTCAACCATTTTGCGCAGAGAATTGACTTTTTGGTATAACAACCGACTTGGTCTACCTTGGACAAATTGATTTATGACAGAAACACGGTTAGCTGAATATTCTCTAAAGCATTTGTGAAAAGCTTTCTTTGAAATTGACTAACAGATGTTGAACGAACGATTCGATTCAGTGTTGCTGAATTAGTCCTTACGAACATCATAAAAATGCATCCAACGGAAACCTTGTAGTGGGACGAAATTAAGCGTCACCCATCCACCAATGTCAGCCCAGTTTGCAGGTGACTATAAGTTTAATTTAGTTTTGTTTATGTATTTTTATTAATATTTGTAATAGCTGTGAATTATCTAAAAGTTTTGTATTTTTTTATGTGTTTCATGTACGGAGAGGGCGGCGCAACGAACGGAGACAGCATCTTCGTTGCCGCGACCAGAGAGGAAATTGCTGGCCGCTATACGTCGCGGGTCGACAGCCAAGGAGCAACAGAAGATTCTGGAACCGAGTTGTCGCGTCGTGCTTCTAAAAATTAAAAATGAATTTTTGTACTCTTTTTGTACAACAATGACGTCATATAGAGCGTAATCTTATTGAAAAGTCAGTCACTGTTTGTCAACGGTCAAGTTCACATCTGTATGTGTAGGAAGCTAATAAAATAGTGTATGCTACTGAAGTTGAAACACGTGTTCTGAGGATTTATTTATGAAGAATTATGTGAACGGATTAATAATTTATTTGACAAGATTATTGATTCTCACAGCGTTCATCGAAACTTTGAATCTCAAAAGTTTATTTAATGTGTGATTCTGATATCGATTAGATCGAGATAACGCGTGTCAATATAATTTCTGAGGAGAAACAAACGAAATTTAAATCGAAAAAGTTTATGAAAACCAATTGGCCCAAGTGATGTAATTCTTTGCGTACAACTGTCACGGTCGCCACGGTGTAGTGTAACGACGTAAGTTTTTTATAACCGATTTTCGTTTGATATATGGCCATGTGCAGACTTCGTCACCTACGTCAGTTACAACCCATTCTATGACAATTTAAAAAGAATATAAATCATTTTGAAGTGGGTTGTAACTGACGTAGGTGACGAAGTCTGCACATGGTCATATATCAAACGAAAATCAGTTATAAAAAACTTACGTCGTTACACTACAACCTTTGCATGAAATTTCCAGTTTTTCGTAAAATTGTTTCCGTAAATGATCTAATAATTCGGCCAGTTTCTGAGTTTTAAACAAACATTAATAGAGTCAACTGGTAGTTTTTAGTTAAAACCGAAAATGTGACCGTTGTTACTGGGTCGACGTCAATCGTAACTGACTGAGGGATGCACCAATCAAATCACAGGGCAGCATTAGATTTGTTAAGATACTGCCCCGAAACGCCGGGAGCCACGTTACTGATAATAGGAAGGTAAATCTTGAGGAAATTTAATCTAAAAATTGGCAATGCATTGTAGATACGTCTGAAAAATGTCACAGCTTATTCCCTAATGTGATTCTGCTGTACACATTGCTGGCAGATGAACTGAAGACATGGAAATATCTTATGTAGTATGTGCAGGATGAACCACAAGGTAGGAAGGAAATCCACCGAAGGAGATACACAAAAAAAAAAAAAAATCTACGGCCGAGACCACGCAAATGACCGCAATAATTCCACCCATGTTAGTAAAATCTGTTTCTCGTGAAACCGATTGTTGTGAGGCATGGTGGACCCCGCTTATGCGTTGGTTTAAAGCTTGACTGTTACTCTGCGTTTGGATTCCCGCGTTTATTGCGGTTACGCCGTGGTTCTTCCTCTTTCTCTAGTGCTTATACACTACTGGCCATTAAAATTGCCAAACCAAGAAGAAATGCAGATGATAAACGGGTTTTCATAGGACAGATATATTATACCAGAATTGACATGTGATTACATTTTCACGCAATTTGGGTGCATAGCTCCTGAGAAATCAGTACCCAGAACAACCACCTCCGGCCGTAATAAAAGCCTTGATACGCCTGGGCATTGTGTCAAACAGAGCTTGGATGGCGTGTACAGGTACAGCTGCCCATGCAACTTCACCACGATACCACGGTTCATCAAGACTAGTAACTGGCGCATTGTGACGAGCCAGTTGCTCGGCCACCATTCACCAGACGTTTTCAGTTGGTGAGAGATCTGGAGAATGTGCTGGCCAGGGCAGCAGTCGAACATTTTCTGTATCCAGAAAGACACGTACAGGACCTGCAACATGCGGTCGTTCATTTTCCTGCTGAAATGTAGGGTATCGCAGGAATCGAATGAAGGGTAGAGCCACGGGTCGTAACACATCTGAAATGTAACGTCCACTGTTCAAAGTGCCGTCAATGCGAACAAGACGTGATCGAGGCGTGTAGCAATGGCACCCCATACCATCACGCCTTGTGATGCGCCAGCATGGCGAAGACGAATACACGCGTCCAATGTGCTTTCACCGCGATGTCACCAAACACGGATGCGACCATCATGAGGCTGTAAACAGAACCTGGATTCATCCGAAAAAATTACGTTTTGCCATTCTTGCACCCAGGTTCGTCGTTGAGTACACCATCGCCGGCGCTCTTGTCTGTGATGCAGCGTCAAGGGTAACAGCAGCCATGGTCTCCGAGTTAATAATCCATGCTGCTGCAAACGTCGTCGAATTGTTCGTGCAGATGGTTGTTGTCTTCCAAACGCCCCCATATGTTGACTCAGGGATCGAGACGTGGCTGCACGATCCGTTATAGCAGTGCGGATAAGATGCCTGTCATCTCGACTGCTAGTGATACGAGGCCGTTGGGATCCAGCACGTCGTTCCGTATTACCCTCCTCAACCTTCATCAAAGTCGGAAACGTGATGGTACGCATTTCTCCTCCTTACACGAGGCATCACAACAACGTTTCACCAGGCAACGCCTGTCAACTGCTGTTTGTGTATGAGAAATCGGTTGGAAACGTTACTCATGTCAGCACGTTGTAGGTGTCGCCACCGGCGACAACCTTGTGTGAATGCTCTGAAGAGCTAATCATTTTGATATCACACCATCCTCTTCGTGTTGGTTAAATTTCGCGTCTGTAGCACATCATCTTCGTGGTGTAGCAATTTTAATGGTCAATAGTCTAGTTTCCGGCTAGCCGGTGTGTGGCAGTCGGTCGGTTGGTGTGAATCAGCCAGGAAATCTCGCGGCGCAGTGGGCCGGTGCCGCTGGCGGTCTCTGCGCAGTGTCGGAGTGTGTGGCAGCTGTTCCGATTGGTACTAGGTTCGTGTCTCACCTATCAAAGACATCAAAGTTAAGTGGTGATTTAATTACCGAAGCCAGCCTGTTCACATTGAGCCGTTGGTTTTCGTGGTTGGCTGTTGGGTGTATTCCCGTGAGCAACAGCGAGTATTCGAGTTGGCCTCCATCCGAGTTGGCCTCCATCTGGTGGAGTTTAACTGTAGTTTGGTTATTTGAAGTCCAAGTGCACCAGCGGAATTTTCTGCCTTGTGGCCGTTAGCGTTCCGGTTACCTGCCCTGGCCGCTGACATAAAATTTAGGCAGTGTCCTTTCCTCACCGTGTGGTCGCTGTCCAACACTTGTGTGTAGTTTTCACAGCTTCCTTGTGGGCGGCTACGCCTTTTACGTTTTGGCTTTGAATTTCCTTGTGTACTGGTCGGGCGGAAAGCAAGTCGTCTTGTCGGTGGGTCCGTTGACTGTCTCTTGGTTGGGTTGCCGGCGGATCGGATATAGTTGGGCCGATTACCTGTCTTCCCTAAGCGAACGTTAAACCCCAGGAAATTTCTGAGCGCCGCTGGCTGTACTGTCTTTTCTTATTGGTGTTTGATTCTACATTTTAATGGCTCATAGCCGGTGGTTTGAATTTGTATGTTTTTAGTTGGGTTTCAAATAATGGTGCTTCAGCCGTTTTAACAGAAAAATTCCTTATTGTTAAGTCTTAGATTGATTGGGCTTTCATCCTCCTTTCTTAAAATTATTTAACAATAAAGCTTTGGGCCTTCTGCCTTTGAAAATTTATTGTAGTTGTGTTTTTAAATCATGGGCCTTCAGCCGTTTTAAAATTAAAATTCCTTGCTTGTCAAGTCTTAGATTGTTTGGCCCTTCAGACTCATTTGAAATATTATTTAAGGGTAATACCTTCCGCTTTCTGCCTTTTGAAAATTTGTTGTAGTTGTGTTTTAAATCATGGGCCTTCAATCGTTTTAAAAATTACCGAGGTTGTGCCCTTAACCCATAATATTGTGTGACATATTCAGTCGATAGTTAATCTCGGTAATTTGCGCTGTAATGTTTGGGCAACTAAATAAAGTTATATGTGTTCCAGTGTAACTGACAGCAGCTCATTTTTGGCCCCTTTCCACAATTCCAATTACCTGTTCTGTCCTGCGGATTTAACCAGGCGTTTCACATTGGGTGCTGAAGAATTGTTCTGAGCACATAATACTGAAACCTACGTTATATCACAGTTCAATAAGTGTTACCCAATTTCACTGCCAGTGAGACAATTATTACCAAAATAAATTATCTGCTTATACTTTCGAGAGGGTTACGACATCACAATCGTCAAGGCCCTGCTAGCTCTTGATTCGTTCTTTTTGGTATGCAGTCTTCGTACCTCTAAAGAGACTAGACCTCTGGTTTGAGGAGGCACAAAGTCGAACCAATGAACAATACATCAACTATGTGTAAACCAAGTCGCACTGTCATTTTTCGTGCACTGTCACGCTAGAATTGGAAACGAACACTCCGGCAATCTTCGGAAATGCACTGAAATGCTATAATATGTTCTTATCTTTACGTACTGAAAAATAGTTAGAAGTTTTTGTTCTAAATCATATGAAAACATACAGTTCGTAATTCAGAGCAATATATAATTTATCGTTTATTTATGTCACTTTTCTCGTAGGTAATACTGAGTTGCTCAAATATTAAAAAGAGACATTCGTCATCGGTATTGTTTTCATCAGTGCCTGTTGTTGTTGTTGTTGTTGTTGTTGTTGTGGTCTTCAGTCCAGAGACTGGTTTGATGGAGCTCTCCATGCTACTCTATCCTGTGCAAGCTTCTTCATCTCCCACTACCTACTGCAGCCTACATCCTTCTGAATCTGCTTGGTGTATGCATCAAATCAGTGCTTAACAGATGTATATTTGAAAAACACCAGTTTGGATACTTATGCGGTACAGAACTGTAACAGCGAGAAACTCTCACAACATTCACGACGTCGTAATTAACACGACGTAAAACAGAGGTGAACACAAACCGTTATCAATATTACACGTCACACTGCTTACATGAACACTAGTCATCTACGCATTATGCCAGTCAAACGTATAAAAGAGTTGACAGTGGGGAGGGGTACGAGAGGAGGGGGAGGGGAAGAGGGTCGGTAGTTCAAGTATACTGATTATTTCGGTAGCTTCTGCCTACCTTAAGAAAAGTAACGTTTCCTGCTTTTCCTTATTCTCAGTAGAGGGTCGGTTTACCTGTCTCTCTTATACAACTCCCAGAGGTTTGCTCTTTCTACCTTTGAAGTGAAGGAATATTTGCTGTCAGTAGCCGGTCACTACGAAACCGCATCCTTGTGGGCTACTCTTCAGGTGAGCAACGGAAAGTATCCTACGTTAACAACAGCTTGTAATTTGTTAGAATTCCCGTAATTTCCTCCGAAAGTTGGCTGAACCACTGAAAAATTGATGTATATCAACATGCTTATGCTTTTAGTAAATTGTTCTTTTGGGGGTGGACGTCGTTGCCTCCCTGATCACATATCCCTGCTTTCTCCTCCCCCCGCCCCCCTAATCAGCCAAATCCTGCAATGCAATTCACTGTTAAAGCAGAAGCAGATATAAGTTTAATCTAATAATTTTACGTACATTTTAATACAGGGTTTGTCGATCCTGGAATCTCATGGATCTGTTGTTTCCAGTTTATTGTCAAGAGTATAAATCATGCCGTAACACAGTTTGACACTCGCGTATTTTGTTCTACGTAAACACTGACGTCAACTGAAAACGGGATTTGGGTGACATTGGAAATTTACTTTATGTCTAATGTAGGTAATCGCCTTCCATCATTACAGCCATCTTCAGAACAAGGCTCCACGGCAAGACAGGAGCCAGTGCCCGGAAACGCTGTGTGATATCGGATATCATACAATAACTGGCACGAGCTAGCTTACTATAACGCTGTTTGTGTATAATAAAGTGTTAAGATTGGTTGGTTGGTTGGTTTGGGGAAGGAGACCAGACAGCGTGGTCATCGGTCTCATCGGATTAGGAAAGGATGGGGAAGGAAGTCGGCCGTGCCCTTTCTGAGGAACCATTCCGGCATTTGCCTGGAGCGATTTAAGGAAATCACGGAAAACCTAAATCAGGATGGCCGGACGCGGGATTGAACCGTCGTCCTCCCGAATGCGAGTCCAGTGTCTAACCACTGCGCCACCCCGCTCGGTAAAGTGTTAAAACTTTTGTCTTCTATTAGCCTCTTAATTTTATACCTGTGTCACTTTTTTGGTACCTCTTGAGGATCATGTCACGTATGTCCAGAAACCAATTCAAACACACGCCCTCGAATTAAGCAGGAAAGATGGTTCCACCTACGTACTGGGTCTCCTCTGCCACCACCTCCTTGCTCTTCGATTCCTCCCTCTCTTATTGTCCTGTGCATTTAAACGGTTCAGCTATACGTTTTTAAGCTTGGAGAGAGTAGAAAAATCTCCTTAGCCCACAGCCATACTAATAGAATTTCATGCAAGATAGGGAGTGTTCATGAAATAGAGGCTCCTGATCATTAAGGGAAAGTCAGGATTAAATAAAACACATATCTCACAGACTACTTCCTATAGGCATGTCTCCGAGTTGTAAATGATAAAGATGCCACATAAAAATTATAAAATACAGTATCCAGCTGATAGGCTAGACTATAATAAAAACCGAGCGAGGTGGCGCAGTGGTTAGCACACTGGACTCGCATTCGGGAGGACGACGGTTCAATCCCGTCTCCGGCCATCCTGATTTAGGTTTTCCGTGATTTCCCTAAATCGCTTCAGGCAAATGCCGGGATGGTTCCATTGAAAGGGCACGGCCGATTTCCTTCCCCATCCTTCCCTCACCCGAGCTTGCGCTCCGTCTCTAATGACCTCGTTGTCGACGGGACGTTAAAACACTAACCTCCTCCTCCTCCTATAATAAAGGACGTACTGAAATAAACCGACAACTTTCAATATCGCTAAGTGATTTTTTTTTTTTTGGCTATTTCTCAGCCATATACTGAATTGAAGCAGTGTGTCTGAGAAAGCATCCCACCGCCCGCCACTGTGGATAGCTTGTAACCGGAAGTTGTCCTATAGCCTCTCTTGTCAGCAAAAAGACAGTCACTGTACCTCATCAGCTCGGGCTGGCATCCACTTTGTGGGTAACGTGCAGTTCGCAGAATCCAGGCAATGACCTGGTATTTGGCTACTGAAAGCCAAGATGGCGCCTGCATCCCTGGAAGCAGTGTACGCCACGGCCGCCCTACAGCCCCCACAGAATGATTAAGAGTGACTTTCCTTATATTCTGCCCGACTTCAAGGGACAGAGGCCGCAGCACAATCTCGTCAGCGTAGGAGAATCAGTTCCATTCGCTCTAAAAATGTGATTCGGCCCATAGAACTAGGTGCGTAAGTTTGACTACTCATAAAAATACTGCTCGGGCTGTGCTTCAACTTCATGTTAAAAAATTTGTGTCTTGTGTGCAAAAGAAGGAAAGTTACATGTTCTTTCCGCTGCTTTTTTCATGGATTTAACAACAATTGTCGCCTGTCACATTGGTAACAGCACTCCTCTAAGTAGAATTTTTAGAGAACAGGGAGTTAAGGACGATGAATTCAGATTCTGGGTTCTCTGCTCTCGGCCACCGAGGGGATGGCATTGTCTCTGGCTGCCGTTCAGTGCTGGTCGGCACACGCTGGCTCTTTAAGGGAATGTACTGAGAAGTTAACACTTGGTTTAAGAATCATGAAAGAAGGCTGTATGCTTGGAAGAGGCCTGGAGACACTGGAAGGTTTGAAATAGATTACATAGTGGTAAGACAGAGATTTATGAACCAGGTTTTAAATTGTAAGACATTTCCAGGGGCAGATGTGGACTCTGACCGCAATGTATTGGTCATGAACTGTAGATTAAAACTGAAGAAACTGCAGAAAGGTGGGAATTTAAGGAGATGGGACCTGGGTAAACTGAAAGAACCAGAGGTTGTATAGAGTTTCAGGAAGAGCATAAAGGAACAATTGACAAGAATGGGGGAAAGAAATACAGTAGAAGAAGAATGGACAGCCTTGAGAGATGAAGTAGTGAAGGCAGCGGAGGATCAAGTCGGTAAAAAGACGAGGGCTAGTAGAAGTCCTTGGGTAACAGAAGAAATATTGAACTTAATTGATGAAAGTAGAAAATATAAAAATGCAGTAAATGAAGCAGGCGAAAAGAGTTACAAACGTCTCAGAAATGAGATAGGAAGCGCAAAATGGCTGGACAGGGATGGCTAGAGGACAAATGTAGCATGTAGAGGTGTATAACTCTAGGGGTAAGATAGATACTGCCAACAGGAAAGTTAAAGAGACCTTTGGAGACAAGAGAACCACCTGTGGTAATATCAAGAGCTCAGATCCAAAACCCGTTCTAAGAAAAGAAGGGAAAGCAGAAAGGTGGAAGGAGTACATGGAGCGTCTATGCAAGGGCGATGTACTTGAGGGCAATGTTATGGAAACGGAAGAGGACGTAGATGAAGATGAAATGGGAGATATGATACTGCGTGAAGAATTTGATTGAGCCTTGAAAGACTTAAGTCGAAACAAGGCCCGGGGAGTAGACAGAATTTCATTAGAACTGCTGATAGCCTTGGGAGAGCCAGCACTGACAAAACTCTACCATCTGGTGAGCAAGATGTATGAGACAGGCGAAATACTATCAGACTTCAAGAAGAATATAATAATTCCAATCCCCCCAAATAAACAGTTGTCGACAGGTGTGAAAATTACCGAACTATCAGTTTAATAAATCACGGCTGAAAAACACTAACACGAATTCTTTACAGACGAATGGAAAAACTGGTAGAAGCCGACCCGGGGAAAATCAGTTTGGATTCTGTAGAAATGTTGGAACGCGTGAGGCAATACTGACCCTACGACTTATCTTAGAAGGCAGATTATGGAAAGACAAACCTACGTTTATGGCATCTGTAGACTGAGAGAAAGCTTTTGAAAATGTTGACTCGAATACTCTCTTTCAAATTCTGAATGTAGTAGGGGTCAAATACAAGGAGCAGAAGGCTATTTATAATTTGTACAGAAACCTTTGATTGTGGCACCATACTCAATCATTAACCTGGCTGAAGGGAGGTAGGGACCCCTTCCCTATTCCTCCACTGGGACAATTCCTGTCTGGCGTATCCACGATGCAGGGGTGGGCGTCCTCCATATGAGGAGGAAGGACACAGTGAATGAATGGCTGAGTTCAGGCTGGGACCCAGTCCCGTGGGTTACGGATGAAGACCTTATTGGCAGCGACGGCGGAGAAGAAAGACTTCGGAATGGCGAAGCTGGCCGAAGAGGCAACCCTCTATTCTGGGGATTAAATGAGGAGCGAACCACTGCCTTGTGATGGAGGAGAAACTCCAAAGGCTAAGGGAAACAACCCTATTAGAAAATCCTTTCTTACGTTGGGTCTAGGAAGCCAGTAGGAATGTCTTCATATATTGCTTTCAAAACACAGACAAGTCTCGGAACGAACCACTCAGGATTTGACCCCATTGCTTCTTCAAGTATTGGTGCGAATGATGGGAGACCTGATGGTATTCATCAGTACAAGAAGATGAAACCAAATCGACTGAAAATAATCGAAATATTGGCACCCTTAACTTAATAAGCCTCAATGGGAAAATAGAACAAATGACAGATGTACTAACAGAGAGAAAGTTAGATATTTTGGGATTAAGCGAAACGAAGTGAAGGGAAGAGGTGAGATGAGTTGGAGAGGAGGAAGAAAACTGTACTGGAGTGGGAATAATAGGTTTCGCAGAAATGATGTGGCAGAGATGGTGCCCTCCAATACTAAATTGGTGATCCCTTGATGACTCAGAATATGCCCTACCAACCGATCCCTTCTTCAAGTTGTGCCACAAACTCCTCTTCTCCCCAATTCTATTCAATACCTCCTCATTAGTTATGTGATCTACCCATCTAATCTTCAGCATTCTTCTGTAGCACCACATTTCGAAGGCTTCTATTCTCTTCTTGTCTAAACGATTTATCGTCCACGTTTCACTTCCATACATGGCTACACTCCACGCAAATACATTCAGAAAAGACTTCCTGACACATTTATACTGGATGTCAACAAATTTCTCTTCTTCAGAAACGCTTTTCTTGCCATTGCCAGTATACATTTTATATCCTCTCTACTTCGACCATCATCAGTTATTTTGCTCCCCAAATAGCAAAACTCATTCACAACATTAAACTTCTCATTTCCCATTTTAAATCGACTACATTTCATTATTCTAGATTTGCTTTTCTTGATGCTCATCTTATATCCTCCTTTCAAGACACGGTTCATTCCGTTCATCTGCTCTTCCAGGTCCTTTGCTGTCTCTGACAGAATTAGAATGTCGTCGGCGAATGCCAACTCCGAATTTTTCTTTTGTTTACTTTACTGCTTGCTCAACATACAGATTGAATAACATCGGGGAGAGGTTACAACCCTGGCTCACTCCCTTCCCAACCACTGCTTCCCTTTCGTGCCGCTCGACTCTTGTAACTGCCATCTGGTTTCTATACAAATTGTAAAAAGCCTTTCGCTCCCATTATTTTACCCCTGCCACCTTCAGAATTTGAAAGACAGTATTCCACTCAACATTGTCAAAAGCTTTCTCTAAGTCTACGAATGCTAGAAATTTGGGTTTACCTTTCCATAATCTTTCTTCTAATATAAGTCGTAGGGTCAATATTGCCTCACGTGTTCCAACATTTCTACGGAATCCAAACTGATCTTCCCCGAAGTCGGTTTCTACCAGTTTTGTCATTCGACTGTAAAGAATTCGTGTCAGTATGTTGCATCCATGGCTTATTAAACTGATCACATCTGTCAACACCTGCTTTCTTTGGGATTGGAATTACTATATTCTTCTTGAAGTCTTAGGTTATTTCGACTGTCCCATACATCTTGCTCACTGGATGGTAGAGTTTTGTTAGGCCTGGCTCTCCCAAGGCTGTCTGAAGTTCTAATGAAATGTTGTCTATTCATGGGGCTTTGTTTCGATTTAATTCAGTGCTCTGTCAAACTCTTCACGCAGTATCATATCTCCTATTTCATCTTCATCTACATTCTCTTCCATTTCTATAATATTGTCCTCAAGAACATCGGCCTTATATAGACCCTCTATATACTCCTTCCACCTTTCTGCTTTCCTTCTTTGCTTAGAACTGGCTTTCCATCTGAGCTCTTGATATTCATGCAAGTGGAACCCTTTGCTCGAAAGGTCTCTTTAATTTTCCTGTAGGCAGTATGTATCTTACCCCTAGTGATATGTGCTTCTACATCCTTAGATTTATCCTCTAGCCAACCCTGCTTATCCATTTTGCAATTCCTGTCGATCTAATTTTTGAGACGTTTGTATTCCTTTCTACCTGCATCATTTGCTGCATTTTTATATTTCCTCCTTTGATCAATTAAATTCAATGTCTCTTCTGTTACCCAAGGATTTCTACTAGCCCTCGTCTATTTGCCTACTTGATCCTCTTTTACCTTCACTATTTCGTCTCTCAAAGCTATCCATCCCTCGTCTACTGTATTTCTTTCCCCCATTCTTATCAATCGTTCCATAATGCTCTCGCTGAAGATCTCTACAGCCTCTGGTTCTTTCAGTTTATCCTGGTCCCTTCTCCTCAAATTCCCATCTTTTTGCAGTTTCTTCAGTTATAATCTACAGTTCATAACCACATCTGCCCCTGGAAATGTCTTACAATTTAAAACCTGGTTCCGGAATCTTATACCTTCTAGTATCTCCAGGGTTCTTCCACGAATACAACCCTCATTCATGATCCTTGAACCAAGTGGTAGCTATCTGTGCAAAATTCTACGAGGCGGATTCCTCTTTCATTTCTTTCCCCCAATCCATATTCACCTACTACGTTTCTTCCTGTCCCTTTTTCTACTATTGAATCCCAGTCACCCTTGACTATTAAATTTTCTCCCCCCTTCAGTATCTGAATAATTCCTTTTATCTCATCTTACATTTTATCAATCTCTTCGTCATCTGCGGAGCTAGCTGGCATTTAAACTTGTACTACTTTGGTAGGCGTGGGCTTTGTATCTATCTTGGCCACAATAATGCGTTCACTATGCTATTTGTAGTAACTTACCCGCATTCCTATTTTTGTATTCATTATTAAACCTACTCCTGCATTACTTCTATTTAATTTTGTATTTGTAACCCTGTATTCACCTGACCAGAAGTCTTGTTCGCCCTGCCACCGAACTTCACTAATTCCCACTATATCTAACTTTAACCTATCCATTTCCCTTTTTAAATTTTCTAACCTACCTGCCCGATTAAGGGATCTGACATTCCACTCTCCTATCCGTAGTACGCCAGTTTTCTTTCTCCTGATAACAACGTCCTCCTGAGTAGTTCGCGCCCTGAGATCCGAATGGGGGACTACTTTACCTACGAAATATTTTACCCAAGAGGATGCCATCATCATTTAACCATAGAGTAATGCTGCATGCCCTCGGGAAAAATTACGGCTGTAGTTTCCCTCAGCTTTCAGCCGTTCGCAGTACCAGCACAGCAAGGCTGTTTTGGTTAGTGTTACAAGGCCAGATCAGTCAATCATCCAGACTGTTGCCCCTGCAACTACTGAAAAGGCTGCTGCCCCTCTTCAGGAACCATACGTTTGTCTGGCCTCTCAAAGATACCCCTCCATTGTGGTGGCACCTACGGTACGGCTATCTGTATAGCTGAGGCACGCAAGCCTCCCCACCAACTGCAAGGTCCATATAAAAACTTATATTCTTCGGCAATCCTCGAATCTTTATGCCAATCCATTGTTGGCTAATTTGTCTCCTGTTTTCTATATGAATAGTCATCTCTCAGTGTGACATTTGAAAGTATTGCAGTTTGCCCTAGGGAATATCGGACATTTGTATTGCTAGAACAATTAAAATTGGATTCTTTGTTGGCAGGTAGATGCAATAATGGTTTTGTATGGGAAGGGATTTAGAGAGGTTTCTTGATTTATTGTGGTCAAGGCTTTTGTTTCTTGTTAATCCTGTACATTGAATTTTATTTTCTTGTTGTATCTTCCTGTCTCCTCACTTGTGCCTTCGTTCTTCTCTGGACCGGGAATTGCGATTTAACACTTGCTTAACCTCATTATTGTATAATCCGTTATTATGGTAGTTTCTTTCAAATCATTATGTATCCTTTATTGTGTCAGGTTGTTCATCGGATGGATTAGACAGCCTTCCATCGTTCTCTTGCTTACTCCCATGAGTGCACAGGAAATGTTTTGTAGTCACTGGATTCCGTAAGGTGTGACGATAGTTTCAGCCATTCCGTATATTGGGTTAAAGAAATGCCCCTTGTAGTCTTCTGGTGAATTCTAACATTCGTCCGTCCTTTACCTAACATATCGGCTTCCATTCCGGTTTGGTGGACATTCATCACATCTCCTTATGCTGCTCTAAACAGCTTGCGACAGAAGTGCTAAGGATCTAGCACTTTAGCAAAACCATTGTTCTGAAGATCGCATGTGTCTTTCACATGAATAAAGATCGTGTCATTGCACATGTTGACCGTATCCAGGATTTGTCGTAGACCCCATACATTTCCCCAGAGATGTTATCCTCTTGGGCTGTTGCTTCCACCAAGGAATTTCCTTTCGTCATCTCGAAAGCTGACATACCAGGCATCCACAATCAGTGTTCCTCCATCTCATGCGTAACTGCTGTACTCAAAAAATGGTTCAGATGGCTCTGAGCACTATGGGACTTAACAGCTATGGTCATCAGTCCCCTAGAACTTAGAACTACTTAAACCTAACTAACCTAAGGACATCACACAACACCCAGTCATCACGAGTGCTGTACTCAGTTCTGCTGTCGATCTAACCGCAATGATGACACATCGTTCTTGATGAGATCACGTATAATACAACATCGTGCACACTTTTGTCCATTTTACATTCCCAAATTCCTCTAATTTACATGGTGTTAGTACCCATCTTATCACAACCCTTTCTCCCTTAAGATACATTACAAGCTTTTCAAACACTATACTACTAAGAGAATTTACAAAACTTCCATATTTAAACTATACATAAGCTTTTCCTTATTATACTCTAAATAGCTTTACATCTATTTTAACAGATCAACATCAATTCCAATTCTGTATATAGATATTCTTTTCCCCTTTATTTCTATTAGCATAAAGGTTATCGTTTCCTCATCTTCAGCACGATGAATAGTAAAAGGAAAATTGATGGTGATGAAGGTCAATGTGTTATTATGTGTCTTTTTTATTTTTTTCTAACTACAGGTACATCATATTATCATAAAAACTTCGCACCTTGACTCCGACTCTAGCGACTTTTTCTCTGCAACCTCTTCTTTTTGGCATAAGCTGTAACAGAACTTCAAAATAAAATATATCTCTATTTCTTGCTTCTTTTATAAGACTTTCTCCAATGTCCAATTCCATTATCTTACAGATTGTACTTTTCTTTGTTTTAGTTATCCATATCTCCTTCTTCTAAACAGTAAACTTTTATTTTACTTTCTGCCCCCCCCCCCCCCCCCCCCCCGTACTCTTCCTTGTTGAAATCATCCCTGTGTTAAACTCACATCCCTCTGTCTATGTCCTTCCACGAAATAATATGTTTTCCGCTTTCCTTAAGAATTCAGTTCTCTCTCTAAGTTCGTATCTCCTAACAACAGTTTGTATCTATTTCCCTCACATCTCCTTTTAGTATCTTATCTCCTTTTAACTTCCATAAATCATAAATGTTTCTGATTTTCCCCCAAAATATCTATTCAACAAAATGTTCACCGTCCACGACGAAACAAGCTAACTAATATTTATTACTTACCTAACTCTTTAACTTAGTTTCTTGGTTTCCTTTTTGTCCACAAAATCAACTTCTTTCTACTTTACACCACAAATTTTGTGAAACCATCCGCATGCTAATCTCTGTCTTGCTCCTTGTTTTCTACTCATTCCCCATAACATATTTCGTTTGCAGAAGAGGTACTTTAGTTCTTACCTTTTTGTTCTTCCTTCACAAGTATCCTTTTGTTATAGTGAGAAAGTTAACGATTTTACTTTATTGATGAGAAAGTTAACCATTTTACTTTATTGAGACTATTACCAATTAAAAGTTTTTATTTCTTTGCATTTTCTTAGCTTCCCTACTCTTTGTCTTCTAGAGTTTGCTGTTATTGCGATCTGGATATTTGATACATCTAATTTTTTTGTGGAGTTAATATTCACTGTTTTACCCTTTATACAATTTCAAGTGACTCACATGGTGCAAGCCAATGATTTTCCTGTTTTTGGGTTAATCAGTTCGACTGCATTATCATGAACAAATTTACTTACTCCTGTAGGGCTTTAATATGCTGAAAAAATTATGACTTTGGTGTTTTTTCTTACTAGAGAGATGGTGGGTTTTCACAAGTACTTTTTGTCCTAGTGAAAATACTCGTGATGTTGTCGTTTTGTCCGCTCTGTTCTTTCTATTTAACACCGCAGTCTTCAAATTGCTCAGTACCAATTTTACTAGGTGTTGATGTTGTACTCTGGGTACTGGTGGGAGTTCAACTATTTTCCAGATCAGTCCCTGTCTTATATCTGACTTGTGTATCAATCCTGGTGTTGCCAATGGTGTATTATTCTCTTGGAATACCATTTCTCCCTCGGTTTCGTATAAATGAATTACATCCTCCACAATTCGATCATCATCAGTTTTTGTACACCTGCATACATTAACTGTTGACAACTCTTGTTCCTCATCGTCGGACTATTCCCAGTCAATCGTCTGGCAACATGCTGGTATTTGTATCTGATAACCCCCTAAATCTATTTCAGAATCTTGTTGTTCAAACCAAAGTCTGTTTACACATTTAATTATAAAATCAACTTCATTTGGCGAATGAATCTCTTATGACTGGTCTTCGTACCGCTATTCTGTTTTTTACCAGGATTTGGTGGCCTCAAATCGACTTCCTGTACCGGTTCAAAAAATGGTTCAAATCGGCTCTGAGCACTATGGGACTCAACATCTGAGATCATGTCCCCTAGACTTAGAACTAATTAAACCTGAGGACATCACACAAATCCATGCCCGAGGCAGTTCAGAGTTTGGTACGTGTGGCGCAGTAAACTACTCTGTTACCGCGTCATTCGCGTGCGTTCTGAGGGTCGTTTGCCGCTCTGTTGGAATGCGCGCAGATACCGCTTCTCGCATCATTGTCTGCTGCGAACGCACATTACCTGCTTCGCTCACCTGTCTCAACCGTACTTCTACCACTTGCTTCTGTTTCGGATCGGAAGATACTGACGCAAGATCTTGTGGACATACAAGTGGAATCTCATGACTATTTGTGTTTCCTCAACTGACACAGCAGAATGCATAAAGGGCTTGGTTACCTCTGGATTTTTTTTCCTAGTTCTCAATACTCTGCTTGAGTTCTGTACGAGGCTGTTCATGCTGCTGCTTATTTTTCGAGACGATGTTTACAATGCGTGTATCGAATCTCTTTAACGCGGCTCGCGTGACGCGTTTTCTGACATTGAGTTCTTTCACGATTTGTTCCGCCTTTCCAGACGCCTTACGTGCTAAATTATTAACTCTTTGATTGATATTAGACACTGCATCCAGCACTTGGTCAATGTCAGTGCGCATTTTTTTCTGATCAGCCATTAGGAATTGAATTAGTTCGCGCGAGTCTCTCACCTCTTTCCGCATTTCAATAAACTGTTCATTAACTGCCGTTCCCAAATTTTGCTGATATTTGAGAACTTTTTCAAACCCAGCATTGGTTTAAAATTTGAGGCCATTTAAAGCAGCATTTGTTTCTGTTTTTAAGTCTGCTAACCCTGCATTTGTTTCTGTTTTTAGGTCTGCTAACCTTGTTCACATCGTTTCGCTTCTTTGCTTTACAACCATAGTGAGTTGCTTCAACATTGCGAACACACTATCAGACTCTTCGCCATCGTCATCTGTCACAATTTGGTGTAGATTCTGCCGTTCGCGTCCCTCATGTGGCGTCTCACAGACTTCTGTGCATAGTGCTGACGCACTTACACAGATTCCTTCCGTAGGAAACCGTCCCGTTTGATTCAGAATTGCAACATTTGGTTCAACGTACCGAAGTTGCACATCCACTGATTCTGCTTGTGAACCACTAGATCCGTCATCTGATCGGTTTTGTGCGGTCGAAGCCTGAGATACCTATCGCGGAACGGCCATCATTCCCTCTGCATTGTCACCTCGTTCGGTTTCCTGACTTGCATTCGATACATTTTGTTGTACGTCAGTTTCCATTCTATCAAGATCTTCAGTTTGCCCTCTGTGCTATGATCTACATCCGTCCGCCATCTCAGACCGTCTAACTGACCTCTGCCTTTCATTATTTGCATGAACCTGAGTTCTAGTCAACATGAAGTTATATGACGTGACACGTCTCCAAAATATCATAGGAAGTCTCTTATGCCATTAACGCATCGTTATCAACACCGTTCGCAGTTTGTGAGTGCTCAAACCAAATTAACAAAGCTGTGAATAACTCCGTGCGAGACAGAAAACTCATTCACAAACTACTTTTACTCAAAACACAACATTTTTCTTTACTCGTTAATGTAACCTATTCAGCTATGTGGATCACACATTTACAGCACTCTGACCACTATGCAGACACATACATTGAGTAACCTTGTCACTTTTTGTTTTTAAAGAAATATATTTAATACCAAATTTTATTTTGACTAATTGCCATCTGGAAGACCAATTGCCGTTCTGGCAGGGTCGCCATTATCTGACTCTCCACTCCGTTTCACGTTTGTCAGGCATCAACAAAAACAACCTGTGAGTGTGTTAGTGTTACTAGAATAAATGACAGGGGTTAGGAGTGGACACTTTTTCTAAGACAGAGCACATCAGTGTTTAGCTGTACACAATTTGTTTAATTTCAGAATTATTGTCAAAGAAGTACACGAGTTTACATATTGTGTCACATGACAATTTCAGGACAGTTGTCAGGATAACGCATTATGTTCTGTTTAGCAGTAATAACAATGAACACAACAATATCAAATTTAAGTAGAAGGTTCTCTACAACATTTTTCTTACTTATGCACCATGAAGCTGGCCAATATTACGATAAAGCATCCGATTCCGGTTCTAAGTTCTGTGCTATTTAGGGTGACAGTCAAATCTATGGAGGATGGTTAGTTTTTGTGGCAAGTTGAGCGAAAGATTACTCAAGGTTGCTCGAGTTCACAGTGGATGCAAGCTGGTGCCCATGTTGCCTAAGTACTGGAAGCTGGGAGCTAGGGGCAGGACAGCATTGTTAGTACATTTGTAGATGACAGGGGAAAAGAAGAAATCAAAAAGAATGCCATCAGGGATGGAGAAGATGTCATAGAGGTAGGATGCTCAGTTTATCAGGTATGGGATGGTTGTTGTGGAGGAGTGAAATGTGAGGTATGGGGTTATTGCCTTTGAGTCGAAGGAATTCTTTGCTGTACTTTGAAGAATTGATGTGGAAGTTAGTGTTGAGTGGTCTAGGAGTAGAGTCTTTGATTCTTAATCAAACCGTCCTCGTTCCTGGGTTCGAAACCTGCCACAGCTTATATTTTTACTGGAAGAATTGATGGAGAGGGTAGTGTTGAGTGGTCTAGGGGTAGCGTCTTTGATCACTAAACAAAACGTTCTCGGTTCCGCGTTCGAACATTGCTGCAGCTTGTACTTTGATTAATAATCAGCATTGGCGTCTGAAGACTTCCAGCATAAGAAGTCACATCAACTTGCCAATTGTGTCGTCAAAGAGGGTGGAGGAGTGGACAGAGATTCAGGACACTCCCTTGTCCTTGGGATGGGAAACTGACCCTAATAGTGGGAGAATCAGCAATGATCAACGGCATGAGAATGAAGGAGGCAATGGAAATCACTGCATTAAAGACACATAACGTGTATCCACAGGACATGTGGCCTGTAATTGAAAAAGTGTCATGATGATCTCTCCATTGGCAAAAGACTCCAGAGTTGCCCCCATACGGATTTATGGGAGGGGACTGTCAAGCAGGAGGTGACCATGACAAAAAGGTTGAATAATCAACGAGAGGATAACGTTCTACGAGTCAGGGGGGCGTCGAATGTCAGAAGCTTGATTGTGACAGGGAAGCTAGAAAACCTTAAAAGGGAAATGCAAGGGTTCAGTAAGGTGAAATGGAAAGAAGACAAGGATTTCTGATCAGATGAGTATAGTGTAACATCAACAGCACCGGAAAACGGTATAATGGCAGTAGAATTCGTTATGAATAGGAAGGTTTGGCAGACAGTGTGCCACTGTGAACAGTTCAGTGACAGGGTTGTTCTTATCAGAAATACCAACACCGACAACGGTAGTTCACGTATACATGCCGACATCACAAGCTGAAGATGAAGAGGTAGGGTAACCATGTGAGGATATTGAACGGGTAATACAGTACATAAAAGTAGATGAAAATCTAATAGTCATGGGGGACTGGAATGCAGTTGTAGCGGATGGTGTACAAGAAAGGGTTACATTTGAGTATGGTCTTGGGCCAAGGAATGAGAGAGGAGAAAGACTAATTGAATTCAGTAATAAATTTCAGCTAATACTCTGTTCAAGAATCACTAGAGGAGAAGGTATACTTGGAAAAGGCTGGGTGACGTAGGAAGATTTCATTAAATTACATCATGGACAGACAGAGATTTCGAAATCAGACACTGGATTGTAAGGCGTACCCAGGAGTAGATATAGACTCAGATCACAATGTAGTAGTAATGAAATTCAGGCATACATGAATGCAAGTCACTGAGGAATGAAATAAATGGGAAATGCAGGAGAGCTAAGACGAAATGACTGCATGAAAAATATGAAGAAATTGGAAAAGAAGTGATTGTCGGAAGGACTGACACAGCATATAGGAAAGTCAAAACAACCTTCGGTGAAATTAAAAGCACGGGTTGTAACATTAAGAGTGCAAAGTGAATTGCACTGTTAAATGCCGAGCAGAAAGCGGATAGATGGGAAGAGTACACTGAAGGCCTCTACGAGGGGGAAGATTTGTCTGAGATGATATCAGAAGAAGCAGAATTCGATTTAGAGGAGACAGGGGATCCAGTATTAGAATTAGAATTCAAGAGAGCTTTGAAGAACTTAGGATCAAATAAGGCAGAAGAGATAGATAACAAGCCATTAAAATTTCTAAAGTCATTGGGGGAAGTGGCGACCAAACGACTATTCACGTAAAGAAACTTCTTGGCAGATTAAAACTGTGTGCCGGACCGAGACTAGAACTCGGGACCTTTGCCTTTCGCGGGCAAGTGCTCTACCAAATGAGCTACCCAAGCACGACTCACGTCCCACCCTCACAGCCTTACTTCTAACAGTACCTCGTCTCCTACCATCCAAACTTTACAGAAGCTCTCCTGCGAACCTTGCAGAACTAGCACTCCTGAAAGAAAGGACGGAGCGTGAGTCGTGCTTGGGTTGCTCAGTTGGTAGAGCACTTGCCCGCGAAAGGCAAAGGTCTCGAGTTCGAGTCTCGGTCCAGCACACAGTTTTAATCTGACAGGAAGTTTAATATCAGCGCCCACTCCGCTGCAGAGTGAATACCTCATTCGGGACTATTCACGTAGGTATGCAGAATGAATGAGTCTGGCGACATACCATCTGACGTTCGAAAAAATATCATCCACGCAGTTCCGAAGACTGCAAGAACTGTCATGTCAGAATTATCGCACAATCAGCTTAACAGATCATGCATCCAAACTACCGACAAGAATAATATACAGAGCAAGGGAAAAGAAAATTGAGGATACGTTAAATGAAGATCAGTTTGGCTTTAGGAAACGTAAAGACACCAGAGGGGCAATTCTAACGTTGCGGTTTGACATGTTCATAGGATTTGTCGACCTGGAAAAAGCGTTCGACAATGTAAAATTATGCAAGATAAGAAAAATAAGGGTAAGCTTTAGGGAGAGACGGGTAATATACAACATGTACAAGAGCCATGAGGGAGTAATAAGAGCGGACGACCAAGAACGATGTCCTCGGCTTAAAAACGGTGTAAGACAAGAATGTAGTTTTTCGCTGCTATTGTTCAACCTGTACGTCGAAGAAGTAATGACGTAAATAAAGGTTCAGGAGTGGAATTAAAATTCAAGGTTAAAGAATATCAATGATACGATTCGCTGAAGATATTGCTATCCTGACTGAAAGTGAAGAAGAAATAAATGATCTGCTGAATGGAGTGAACAGTCTTATGAGTAGACAATATGGACTGAGAGTAAATCGAAGAAATATAAAAATAATAAGAAGTAGCAGAAACGGGAACAGTGAGAAATTTAACATCAGGACCGATGGTCACGAGTAGATGAAGTTAAGAAATTCTACTACCCAGGCAGCAAAATAACTAATAATGGACAGAGCAAGGAGGACACCAAAAGCAGACTAACAATGGGAAAAAGGGCATTCCTGGCCAAGAGAAGTTTACTAGTATCAAACATCGTAGTTCTTAATTTCAGGAAGAAATTTTTGGAAATATACGTTTGGAGCACAGCATTGTATGGTAGTGAAACATGGAATGTGGGAAAACTGGAACAGAAATGAATCGAAGAACTTGAGATGTGGTGCTACACAAGAATAATTTCGAAAATTAGGTGGACTGATAGGGTAAGGAATGAGGAGGTCCTGCTCAGAATCAGAGAGGAAAGCAATGTATGGAAAACATTGAAAAGGACAAGGGACAGGATGATAGGCCATCTGTTAAGACATCAGGGAATTACTTCCATGTTACTAGAGGGAGCTGTAGATGGAAAAAACAGTAGAGGAAGACAGAGATTGGAATACATCCAGCAAATTGTTAAGGATGTAGGTTTCCAGTGCTACTCTGAGATGAAGATGTTGGCACAGGAGAGGAATTCGTGGTGGGCAGAATCAAATGAGTCAGAAGACTGATGATTTATCAAAAGTAGACATGATTGTCTTAATGGGATTTCCGCGATCGTTCTTTAAATAAAAATATGGCATTCCAGTCTTTGATCGCTATTTTTTATTTTCAGTGAACGGTTTCAGGCTAGCTTCCCATCTTCAGATCTGTTAGACAAAGTTAAAAATATAATAAACAAGGGAGACACATTTACTGATAGAAATATCGTAGTTTACAAAAAGAAGACATTTTGGAATGTATTAAATGCCAACATGCCACATATTGCAGTTACAGAGTAACTTGTCAGTACAGAACTATCGGTTCACTGTCATAACTGAAGTAAATTTTAATCTGTTAAAAGCTTATATCGCAGTTTTGGAGAAACCTGATTGGAAAGAGTTAAAATGTGCCCTCTACCTATAAGAATTGTGAATATGTTATTTTTTCACCGTACATATTAATGGCGAATATACTTTTTAATAGAACAATCTTTTTTGAGTGGGCCATGAACCGAAATAATTACACTAATGTAAAAATAATTTATAAAAGAAATTAAAAACATAAGTAAAATGTAGATATTCTTTCGAAAATGCGCGTTTCCTCTTCTTTGTATTGATTGGTGGTGGAGAGGGTTTCTCTACGTCAGAATGTATACAACGCCCCGCCAAAGGTTTAGCTATGGGAAACAGTCTATCAGGCATTTTAGCTGAAATTTTTATGAATGACTTTGAGAACAAAGTTTTCAGCTCTTTTCCAGAAATTAAGGAGCAGTTAATTTATTTCAGACGGTATGTTGACGACATTGTTTTATTGTTCAAATGAAAAAAGAAATGGAGAACAACGGGGCGATTAACTATTTAGATTTGACCGTCAGAAATGAGGGAGATAGGCAGGTTTTCAGCGTCTATAGGAAAGACACTTCTTCCGACAATATAGAAGCGACGTCGCGCCACCCGGAACAGCATAAAAGAGCCTACTTTCATGCAATGTGCAACAGAGCCCTGAGATTGCCACTAAAGGAAGATGAGTTGCAGAAAGAACTAGGTATTATTAAGCAAGTAGCAGCAGCTAATGGATACAGGACACATGATGTTACACGTATGTTTAACAAGATCAAAAACAAATCCGCGGGTATCAATAATGATTCTAGAAAAATTAAAGTTAAGAAGAAGTTTGTCACCATGACATACAAAGGGCGTGTGTCGGGAAGAATTGCTAAATGCTTTCCAAAAAACATCGCTGTGGCCTTCCAGAATGAAGGGCAAGTGGCACATAGACTAAGACATAAACCAGCAACGACAAAACAAATGAAATACAACAATTCCACAGTATATAAGATCAAATGTGCTGAATGTGACAGTTATTATATAGGACAGACAGGGCGGAATTTTGAATTTCGATACAGGGAACATTGCAGTCATAGCAATGGACAGCATTTGGAGCGCATGTGAAAGATAGTAATCATGAAGTGAGTAATATAAATGAACAAATGGAGGTGCTACATAAAGCTCCAAAAAGTCTCTATCTTAACTTGCTCGAAGAGAAAACCCAGATCTACTACTTAATGAGCAAAGTGATTTTATGAACAGAAGTTATTATGAGATTTATTAAAGACCTGTTTTAGGCTTACCCCTGAATGCAACACCACGCTCCAGTAAGAACAAGCTGCAACGGAACGGCCCTCAGCGTACTGGCGGCGAGGTGAATAGGGCGCGGCGGAAGAGGACTTGGCGTGGCGTTGTATACATTC
This sequence comes from Schistocerca piceifrons, assembly GCF_021461385.2. NCBI lineage: Eukaryota > Metazoa > Arthropoda > Insecta > Orthoptera > Acrididae > Schistocerca > Schistocerca piceifrons. The sequence goes on along the minus strand of NC_060142.1, from coordinate 46,450,300 downwards.
TGACGTAGGGAAACACTCTCCACCACCAGTCAATACAAAGAAGAGGAAACGCAAATTTTCAAAAGAATATCTACATTTTAATTATATTTTTAAGTTCTTTATAAAAAAAATTACATTAGTGTAAATTATTTCGGTTCATGGCCCACTCAAAAAACATTGTTCTATCAAAAAGTATATTCGCCATTAATATGTACGGTGAAAAAATAACATATGTACAATTCTTATAGGTAGAGGGCACATTTTAACTATTTCCAATCAGGTTTCTCCAAAACTGCGAAATAAGCTTTTAACAGATTAAAATTTACTTTAGTTATGACAGTGAACCGATAGTTCTGTACTGACAAGTTACTCTGTAACTGCAATATATCGTATGTTGGCATTTAACACATTCCAAAGTTTCTTCTTCTTGCAAACTACGATATTTCTATCAGTAAATGTATCTCTCTTATTTATTATATTTTTAACTTTGTCTAACAGATCTGAAGATGGAAAGCTAGCCTGAAACCTGGCACTGAAAATAAAAAATAGCTATCAAAGACTGAAATGCCATATTTTTATAGAAGACTGATGACTCACAAAAAAAGTGTTGAGTGTGGTGCATGTCTGGAGCCAAACCCGACTTTTCTCCATTTAATAAATTCCTGATATGTCTCTGTATTTTCCAGTGGCATGTGAGTGTATCCTGGTAACGAGTTCAAAGAAGCGAGTGTCTCATATGGTGGAATTATCAAAGAAGGAGTAGGTCTTGTGGGGTGTGGATGAGATGGTGATATATGTGGATATAGGGTCTGACCAGCTCTGCTGCAGGAAGGATGCGGCAGGTTTTTGGGAGGTCAGGGAGTGGCTTCTAATCTGCATTTCACAGTAGTCATTCTAGTTTGTACAGGAGTAGCCTTGGAAAACACTTGGACTGAAATTAGGATCGGGTGCACGGGGTTGAGGCTGTGTGTAGGAGATAGTGAGGAGTACAGATGGGTGGTCACTTCCAAACAGATCGAGGACTTCTTTGGTGAGGTGTCCAAGGAGACTGGGTCATGCTAGGATGACATTGGGTCTGGTATTGCTTCCATGATAGGTGTGGTGTGGGATGGGAACAACGTAACCCTGCAGGGAGCCGGTAAATTGATGTCACCGCTGGAATTCTGCTGGGGCTCTACTAAGAATTTTGAGGTCAATAGCAATAACATAGGTGGAAAAGGTACAATGTATGTGGGCGAGGAAATCGTAGGGGAGGGGGTTATTAGGTTGGATGTAGATGGTTCCACAGATGAAGGTATGGAAGAAGAGGGTAAGGATAAACTGTTCAGTGGGCATACTGTATAACGTTTGTAGTCAAGTAGGGATATTGTTGTGATGGCCAATTGCCACTCCACCTCTTCCCAGGGGAAGGGGTTATCTGTGTGGTAAGATCGAGGGAGAAGTCTGGATAGTGTGATTGGGTTGGAGGAATGTTTCATTGAGCATTAAGGTATGGACATAGTGTTGACACAGGATATGCATTAAAAGATGTCTATTGGTGGGTAGGGAGCGGATGTTGTGGAACAAGGTTTTGTAGTGCTGTCCCACCATTGCAAGGAAAGCAACGGTGGTGTGTGTGGCTGAGTATTAGGCAGACCTTAGCCTAGGGTGTCAAGTTGGGTGAAGAGGAAGTGGACTTTATTGTGGGAGTAAGCGGTTTCGGTGCTGAGATGAAAGATGGAAGGAGTAGCATGCGAAATTTGTTGAAGGGTGTGTGGACGTTGGAATTGATTAATGTTTTGGATGTCAATTGTTATGAATTCTTCAGCTGTGGGAGATGGGCAGAGAGAACTGCTGGGATGAATGAGGTATCAGTGGGACATATTGGGACTGAGTTCTGGTTTGATTGGTTGAGGCTTTGAATTTTGTGGATTAGCTTGGATGGGATTCATTTCAGGTGTTGAAGATAGGAGATGAAGCTACACTTTGCAGTTTGGACAGATAGGGGGGCTTTTACAATCTGCAGCAATGTTATCATTGTAACAAAAGCATTTATGACTGGTAAGACTGGTGATGGGATATGGAAGGTTAAACTTTGTGGTGCTGGTGGTTTATCAGGGCTCCCTTTTTAAGGAGAAGATCTGTGGTGGAGGTGAGTTCAGTAAATACATTTGAGAGACAAGTGGGACCATGATCATTGTTGATCTGTATGGCTTTCCAGACTTTTAAATTTGGGATGGTGTTCAGTTCATATTGTCGACCCCAATAGCTGAGTGGTCAGCGCGGCGGTCTGTCACGCCAACTGGCCCAGGTTCGATTCCCGGCTGGGTCGGAGATTTTCTCCACTCAGGGACTGGGTGTTATGTTGTCCTCATTATCATTTCATCATCATCAGTGGAAGGCAACGGGAAACCATCACTGGAATCACTTCCATAGACGCTCATGCGGTGGACCTCTCTGACGAGGATTCCCCCATGACAAGACCTGCTGTAAGGCAGAACAGAATTTTTTTTTTCAGTTAATATTCCACTTCCGCATTCATGATATCAAGGTCAACCTCGATGATCCCTACAGTGATATTAGGAGAACAGTGGGAAGTTTGGGGCTGTGTGGCATGAGGTACAGTGGTAAGGGGTGTTAAGGAGGCGGTAGGACAAAAGGTAACATGAGGAATTTTGGAGACGAGGTTTCTGTGGAAGGTAGGGTTGAGGAACTTAGGTAATACAGAGTCTTATCTAGGAGTGATTTGTTGGATGTGTATTTTTTTTATTTCGAGGGTGAGGGATTTGCGTTTGAGGAATTTTGGACCTGGGTTGGACAGGACAAAGGTGTGAATGACAGGGGGGATGTTGGAGGGGCAGGAGTTCTGTCCATATGCCGGTTGTTGTCAATATCAGATATTTTTTTTTTTGTGGGAATACGACTGATGTAGGTGTTTTGTCATTTTGCTGGATTTTTTAAGGGCTGTTGCAGGGAAGGATGGTTGTGGGAAGTGATGTTGTTGGGAGCTACGTCTGAGCGTTGCAGGTACTTCAGCATGGTATACAGTGGTTAGCGCAGTGAGCATCGACGAAGCAATGCTGGTGAGGCAACTGTTGCTCAGTGGGCTGTTACATATGCGGCAGTGGTGGATGTAGTGGATGATGGACCATGGCTGAAAGAGAAATTATAAGGGGAGTTGGGGACAACGAGAGAGATGCATAGGTTACAGTCGTTGTGGAAGAGGATATTGTTGGTAAGGGCAGATAGGTATGGGGGGGGGGGGGCGTGTGAGAGGATGTACTCCATGATGTGACGGTGGGAGCAGCAGGAGAGGTATAGATGGTAGTTATCATGGGATTATCCATGACGGCGGACAGCGACGAGCGGCGTTGAGTGGGGTGAGTGGCCGCCGAAGCGGCGCTGGGACGATGGTGGTGGGCTGTGGAGCAGTTGCGAGCGATGAGAATGTCTCCGATGTGACGCGGTGTCGGGGATAAACAGATGGAGGCGGCGGCGGTGACAAACAGGCCATGAGACGGCGATGACAGGCTGATGGAGACGAAGACTGGCAGTGAATGTCTGGAATGGCGATGACCAGTGGCTGGGGCGAGGTCGGGATGCGACGATGACGACCGGAAACGTAGGCGATGACAGGCAGCGAGCGCTGGCAGCGTATACTGGCAGCAAAGGCGACGGCGATAACGTAGACAGCTCAAAACTTGTTGCTATTGTGGTTTCCAGTCCTGAGACTGGTTTGGTGCAGCTCTCCATCCTACTCCATCCTGTGCAAGCTTATTCATATCCCAGTACTCACTGGAACCTACATCCTTCTGAATCTGCGTAGTGTATTCATCTCTTCGCCTTCCTCTACGCCTCTACGTTTTTACACTCCACCCTGCCCTCCAGTACTAAACTGGTCATCGCTTGATGCCTTAGAACATGCCCTTCCAACTGATCCCTTCTTCTAGCCAAGTTGTGCCACAAACTCCTCTTCTCCCCTATCCTCTTCAACACCTCCACATTAGTTATGTGATCTACCCATCTAACCTTCAACATTCTTCTGTAGCGCCACACTTCGAAAGATTCAATTTTTTTCTTCTCTAAACTATTTATCGTCCATGTTTTACTTCCATACATGGCTACGCTGCATACAAATACTTTCAGAAACCACTTCCTGACACTTAAATCAATACTTGATGTTAACAAATTTCTCTTCTTCCCTTGCCATTGGCAGTCTACATTTTATGTCCTCTCTACTTCGACCATCATCAGTTATTTTGCTCCCCAAATAGCAAAACTCCTTTACTACTTTAAGTGTCTCATTTTCTAATCTAATTCCGTCAGCATCACCCGACTTAATTCGACTACATTCCATTATCCTCGTTTTGCTTTTGTTACTGTTCATCTTATATCCTCCTTTCAAGACACCGTCCATTCCGTTCAGCTGCTCTTCCACGTTGTTTACTGCCTCTGACAGAATTACAGTGTCATCAGCAAACATTAAAGTTTTTATTACTTGTCAATGGGTTTTGATTCCTAATCCATACTTTTCCTTTCTTTCGATTACTGCTTGCTCAGAATATAGATTCAAAAGCATCGGGGACGGGCTACAACTCTGTCTCACTCGCTTCTCAACCACTGCTTCCCTTTCGTGCCCCTCGACTCATATAACTGCCATCTGGTTTCTGTACAAATTGTAAACAGCCTTTCGCCCCCTGTATTTTACCCCTGCCACCTTCAGACCAGCCCAGGCAGTTTTTATTCCTGAGAGTGTTTCCAACCTTCGTATGCTGTAATTTACTATTTGTAATGGCAGTTTTATAAGCCAATGTCTTACTTACTGACTGGACATGGTACTTTCCTTTTTGCCTTATACCCACTTCATGGATACAAAAGTTTTTATTTGTGTTTACTACAGACAGAATGTGTCTAGTATATACACAATGGATAAAATGTGCGTTTTAATAGAGATACCGCAGGAATTTTAAGTCAGTCCATTTCGTAAACAGTATGGTTGGCGAGTCAGTTACAATTGAAAACTGCCACTGGAGCGCGCCACGATGGCATGTACCACTTTAAGGCACACGCACCATACGCACAAGTCACATCGTTTCTGAGCGTTCAGCACCACGTTGGACTTAGCACGCTAAACACTGACGTTCGATAGCGCGGGCCGGGTGCCGACAGCTTAATTGGGAAATCGTCTTTAGAAGGCGTGAGGTAAGCACGTTGCCTCTAGCTTCGCGAGGGAAGGTCATCGATCATTATTTACTAAAATCCACCATCTTTGTTAATCTAGGCACATCTTTAAGGTGGGAAGTGTCATCTGCTGTAAGCCATCGTTTAACTTATGGGGGACCAAATTGGAGTTAACCGTGAGATTACATTTTACAAAAGCACCCACCTACCCTCATATTAGTTACACTTGGTATCGCTATTCGTGTAAGTGTAATTAATATGGAGATTAATAATTTGAACAAGTGCAACTCCTATATTAAATATCATTACAGACGACTGTTAACTAAAGCCTGAGCATACGGATCTGGTTCCCAGGTATATTGAGAAGCTCGACGATTTCTTCAGTAACTGTCAGAGACAGGGGTATCGTAGGGGTACTGGAGGAAAGAACCGTTCTGTTTCTGTATGCATACAAACGATCTGACGCACGGGGTGAGCAGCAACCTGCGATTGTTTGCTGATGCTGTTTTATACAGGAAAGTATTGTCATTGATGGCTGTGGGAGGACACAGGACGAGTTACACAGAATTGCTATTAGGTGTGATGAATAACGGCTTGTTCTATATGTACTCGTAGAAAGGTGCAAGTTAACGTAGATCCTGTTATGGTCGGGGACAGTATTAGCGATGAGCTGCTTTGGCACAGGCACGTCGATTAAAGATCTAGGTGCAACGTTGCAAAGCCGTATCACATGGTTCGAGTACGTAAGGTTGGTAGTAGGGAAGGCGGAAGTTCGACTTGCGTTTATTGGCTCCACGTAAGGTTAGTCCGTCCACAGAGGACGTCAGGTGTAGAACACTTGTGCAACCCATTGTTGATTACCGCTCTGCTGGTTGCGATCCCCACGAGGTCGGGTTAAGGGATGAGGTCGAAGGAATTCGGAGGCATGTTCCTAGATATGTAACCGAAAGGTTCGATCAGCACACGAGTATTGCGAAAATGCTCCGTCACTTGAAATGGCAATCCCTTGAGGCAGGGTAACATTCCTTTTGCGAAACATAATTGAGAGATTCTTCAAAAATGAACTACGAACAGCTGTTGTATGACCATTTAATACATTACCCGTTTCACAACGTTAGGGTTGCATCTTCAGGTACATCTAAATAAATGAGAATAGTACATAGGGGAACCAAAAATATTAAAAAGAGTAGAAATGACAAACCTCTAGGGACAAGACAGAATAACGTGATGTAACGCACGGACAAAAGCAGCTTTAACCACAGAAGACAAATTACTTATTTTCAGAAATTTTACAGGAAAATGTTGAACGTATCGGATGTCGCATCATTCCCAGTCGGGTTGTAATGAATTCATCGAAATAGTGACAAAAGTCAAAATTTAAAATAGGTAGAACGAAGAAAGCGGTCTTAAAATGGGGGTCTCCAATGCGTTCAACTTTTTCTATTTTTCAAGAATGTATATCTTCCGCTGCGGATGCCCATTTACAAAGCTGACCATCGAGAAAGTTTAGAGAACCGAAATTTCTGGCTGACTGCAGAACGATTCTACTTCCAAAACGTCACGCAAGGATCACGAAGGCAAGACTAGAGAAACCAGGACTCGTACAGAGAAGGCATATAGGCACTCGTTTTTACGAGTGGAAAAGGAAAGCAAATTTTCTTCAGGTTTTTTTCCATTAGGAACACCGAGCTCCACGAACGTATAAATGAGAACTAAAATAGGAGGAAGGGCAGTATCAGTCGCAAATTGTTAATCTGTTTATTGCAGATCGATTTCAGGTAGTGAAGACAGCTACACAGTAGCTTAAATCGATCTGCAATAAGCAGCTTAAAAATTTACGACCGACGCTGCCCTTCCTCCTGTCTTAGGAAAGGAAATGGTTAGGAATGTTGTAAGTCACCCTGTGTCATGCACCGTACGGTGCCTTGCAGAGTATGTACGTCGACATAGAAACTAGACTCCGTTAGCGCTGCTCTGAAGCACTGCTCTGATGCCAGTAGAATCACGGGCATACAGCAGTAACGCTTTTTTGCACCTGTGTTGTGTTTTTGTCGCCCGGTTCTCTTATCTATGAGTGACTTTCCGCCAAAGCCGCATGCCTAAGGATTCTGCTTCTAGGAAATTCTCATCAAACGCCGTATCGCCGCACTCGCAGTGACATAATAACCAGGGAAGGGCTGGATAAAGTGATGGAAGCCAATCATGTGTCAGCCGCAGATTTTCCTGTACACATAGTGTCTGTCACAGTTTGGTTTATCATCCCAGACACCCCGAATACGGACAGCCCCAAACTGTGATGACAGGAAGTAAGTAATTAGCCAACAGCTGGTGGGGGAATCCATTCCACTCAAGGAGTTACCGCACTGCTCAAAAACACGCGTCTAAGTACGTTCAGTCAAAGTCAGGAGAGTTCTTGCTTCTTAGTTGACAGCGGCGCTACGTCGGGTGATGAATAGGCGAGATGGCGCACAAACAATATCCGAGGAAAATTCCGCTCGTGAAGTTTTATCAAAGTAATAGACTGCAGACCGGAATAAAGCGAAATTTGAACAGCGTCAAGTTGATCAAGTCATGCCTGATCCCATTTATATAGCAACTGTAGTGTTGCTGTCGTGTAGAAATTACTGTTTATTCTCAGTTTATGAAAAACAAAGCAAACAACTGATTAGCTAGTTTCTTTCGGCGAATAAATATGTATACGTTTTCCTGTAGAAGTTAATCCTGAAACCACCATAAATTAACTGTCAGCACGAACACACAATCATAATGAATCTGTAGAAAAGAAGATGAATCATGACTTAGAATAATGTTGTGATCGGGAAAGGGACAGAGAGGAACTCTTGTGAAGCTCTAGGGAGTGGTGGTCCCACGATTTTTATGCATTACGAACAGCTTGCTTTCTGTGATGAATGTGATATTTCTGAATAGTAACAATAATGCCGTAAACAAGATATGCACCTTAATGAAATACAGGCAATGTCTACTAAAATTTTTAACTAGCATTTCAGCCTCAGGTCATACAATTACAAGATTGTAACTCTTCAGGCTTTCCAGGCGAGATCTTAACATGTGGAATAATCGGGTCTACTGCCGGATGTTTGTGTGGCTCTGGCACAATATTTGGACCACGTATCTTGTTGCCTTCTTCAGGTGCTATCTGAGACTGCCGTATTGGAGGATTGTGTCCAGTATTTATGCCCAGAGGGCGCTGGGTGCTCTCTTTGCCGTCCGCGCCCGCCTGGCGGTGCTTGTAAGGTGTTGTCTCTTCCCCGGTGCTCCCTCGGACGTTCGCGCCCGAATAGACCGCCATCTATCGCAGCTTTCTGAGACCCGTCCTATGTCGGGCGTTCCGTTCGCGGTCCGCGCCCGCCTGGTGCTGCTCCTGAGGTTTTTACCCCTCCCTGGTGCTCCCACGGACGTCCGCGCCCGGCTCGTCCACCGTCTGTGGTCGTGGCGGCTGTCTGGGGCCGGACCTGCGTTTGGCGTTCCGTCCGTGGGAGCACCAGGGAGGGGCCAAAACCTCAGGAGCAGCGCCAAGCGGGCGCGGACGGCAAAGGGAGCACCCAGCGTCCTCTGGGCATAAATACTGAACTAGATCGTCCAATACGGCAGTCTCAGGTAGCACCTGAAGAAGGCAACGAGTTATGTGGCCGAAATATTGTGCCAGAGCGACACAAATATCCGGCAGTAGACCCGATTATTCCACATGTCAATTACAAGGTTATTATAAATGAGATCACAGATTTGTTGTACCTAAATTACTTGACATACTGCTACAGGGCTTTGCACACTAGTAAAACATCAAAATTTATTTTTGACATATTATTACAAGTACTCCTTGTGTGCTGTCCCTACTGCTTCTGTAGATATCAAGTCGATAATCAAGTTATTTCCACGTACAATGTACCAAGTTCCTATCTATGTGTTCAAAATCACTGTTGATGCGAGCTCGCAATTCTGGTTGCTTTGTAGGTAGACGTGGCGTAAACACCGAATGTTTCACAAAACCCAACACAAAAATTCGCCTGGGGTTAGGTCGGGAGAGCGTAAAGGCTATGACGTTAATTGCTGGTAGTAAGGCCCACCATGAGCGATATATCGGTTCTCAATTTCCTGTTTAATAATTCACTAAGAGCATGATAGAAGTACGGTGGGGCATCATTCTGTCTGCAGGTGAAATCCACACTGTCAGCCTCCAATGGCGACGGGAGCCAATTTTCCAATGCCAGATACACGTGTCCTGACCAATCTCTTCGCAGAAGAAAAGGAGACCATAACGTAATCTTTACACCGTGAGACCGCACGGAGCACCTTAATTTTTGGTGAATCTCGAATGTGCTGCACGATAGTGATGGGATTGTCTGTCCCATAAAATCGCATGTCGTTTAGATTAGAGATTAGATTAGATTAGTACTTGTTCCATAGATCATGAATACGACACTTCGTAATGATGTGGAATATGTCAGATTAATAAAAGGTGTCTATACAAGATATCACATTAGGCAAAATATTACATGACACTCAATATTTTTTATTTTTTTGTGGGAGATGGGAAATTACTCACTTACTATATCCAAAAATTCATCTAATGCTTAGAAGGAGTTGCCATTAAGAAATCTTTTAATTTCCTTTTAAATGCTATATGGCAATCTGTCAGACTTTTGATGCTATTAGGTAAGTGAGCAAAGATTTTTGTGGAAGCATAATTTACCCCCTTCTGAGCCAAAGTTAGATTTAACCTTGAGTAGTGAAGATCATCCTTTCTCCTAGTGCTGTAGCCATGTACACTGCTATTACTTTTGAATTCGTTCGGATTGTTAATAACAAATTTCATAAGTGAATATATAATATTGTGAGGCTACAGTGAAGATTTCTAGCCCTTTAAATAAGTGTCTGCAGGATGATCTTGGATGAGCTCCAGCAATTATTCTGATTACACGCTTTTGTGCAATGAACACTCTTTAACTCAATGATGAGTTACCCCAGAGTATGATACCATACGAAAGCAGAGAATCAAAATAGGTATGGTAAGCTACTTCACTCAGATGTATATCGCCAAAATTTGCAGTGACCCTAATGGCATAAGTAGCTGAACTCAAACGTTTCAGCAGATGCTGAGTGTATTTTTTCCAGTTCAACCTCTCATCAATACATACACCTAGAAATTTTGAATATTCTACCTTAGCTACCGATTTCTGATCGAAGTCTATATTTATTAATGATGTCATTTCATTTACTGTGTGGAACTGAATATACTGTGCTTTGTTAAAGTTTAATGAGAGCCCATTTGCAGAGAACCACTTAATGATATTCTGAAAAACATCGTTTACAATTTCACCAGTTAATTCTTGTCTGTTGGGTGTGATAGCTATACTTGTATCACTGGCAAAAAGTACCAGCTTTGCATCTTCGTGAATATAGAATGGCAAGTCATTAATATATATTAAGAACAGCAGAGAACCCAAGACCGAACCTTGTGGCACCCCATCCTTGTTGTTCCCCAGTTTGAGAAATCACCAGTTTTTTGCATATTATGTGACCTGTTTTTATCAACTCTCTGCACTCTTCCAGTTAGGTATGATTTAAACCATTTGAGCACTGTCCCATTCATACCACAGTACTTGAGCTTATCTAGAAGTATTGCATGATTTAAACAATCAAAAGCCTTTGATAGATCACAAAAAATCCCAACAGGTGACTTCCGGTTACTCAGAGTATTCAATATTCAATATTTCATTAGTGAAAGTATATAAAGCATTATCCGTTGAAAAACCCTTCTGGAAACCAAACTAACATTTTGTTAAATCTTTATTTTTACAAAGGTGTGAAGCTACTCTATAATACATTACTTTTTGAAGAATTTTGGATAAGGCAGTCAGAAGAGAGATTGGGCAGTAGTTGTTGACATCAGACGTATCCCCTTTTTTATGCAGTGGTTTTACAATGGCATACTTCAGTCTATCTGAGAAAATACCCTGCTTCAGACAGCTATTACATATGTGGCTAGGAGTCCCACTTATTTCTTGGGAACAAGCTTTTATTATCCTGCTGGAAATGCCATCAATTCCATGTGAGCTTTTATTCTTGAGAGAGTTTATTATCTACGTAATTTCAGAAGGAGAGGTGGGTGGAATTTCTATTGTATCAAATGGTGTGGGTAAGAGCTCTTCCATTAACTGCCTTGCTTCTTCTAATGAACATTTAGATCCTATTTTCTCTACAACATTCAAAAAATGATAACTCAAAATGTTTCCACTTCTGGCTTGTTGTTTATCAAGTTTCCATTCGCTTTGATGGTGATGCTGTCATCCTGTACTCTTGGTTGTCCTGTCTCCCTTGTAATAATATTCCAAATTGTTTTGATTTTGTTATCAGAGGTATTAATCTCAGAATGATGCACATGCTTCTGGACTTTTTAATAACCTTTCTTAAAGTAGCACAGCAGTTTTTATAATATTTGGCCGTTTCTTGGCCATTACTCTTTCTTGTTAGATACAGTTCCCTTTTGTGGTTACAAGATATTTTTATTCATTTAGTAAGTCAAGGTTTTTGCATGGTTTCTTATAATTAGATTTAACTACTTTCTTGGGGAAACAGTTTTCAAATTCTCTTACAAGTGTATCATGAAATAAATTATATTTTAAATTACCATCGGGTTCCTTGTACACCTCATCCCAATCTAACTGCTGAAGATTTTCTCTGAAATTTCTAATTGTTGAGTCATTAATTGAATGCACAACTTTGGAGGGTAGTTTTGAATTACTGAATGGAGCTATGTCACATACTGTAACTATCTGAGCATCATGATCAGCGAACCCATTCTCGAGAGGACAAGAATTTATGTTATTAAACCTATCTTGGTCTATAAAAGTGTTATCCATCAATGCGCTGCTGCCCTTTACTACCCGAGTAGGAAAATTAGTGACAGTTGTCAAATTGAAAGAACCAAGCAAGACTTCCAGGTCATTCTTCCTATTACACTCTTTCAGTGAATCAACATTCAAGCCCCCACAAATAATAACTTGCTTTCCCCAATCTGACGGATAGCACAACAAGGCATCCAAGTTCTCCGGGAATAAATGAAAGTTTCTCCTTCAGTTTAAGTTGACAGGCGCATGCTTCTATATGTTGCTGTAGACAAAACGTTTTTGTATCTAAGCTTCCTACAAAGTGATAACTTTTGACATATATGGCAACTCCTCCTCCCACGTTATTCTCTCTACTCATATGTGCAGCTAGTTTATAACCACTGATATTTACCTTTTCCATATCAGACGCAATGTGATGCTCAGACAGGCATAGTATATCTATTAAATTATCAGATTCAGTGTCATCTAAACAAACCAGGGGCTCATCTACTTTATTCTTCAATCCCGGAATATTGTGGTGAAAAATGGTAACATTATTTTTTACTTTACTTTTGTGAGAATCTACTTCTTTCTTTAATCCACCAATAATTTGGTTAAATATGGTAACATTATTATTTACTTTCCTGTTGTGAGAATTTTGTGAGTTTTGGACCTCTTTAGCACCTGGCTGCCTGCATTTCTAATTGGACACTGAAATTAGTCTAAAAAAGAGGTACATCCATGAGTACTTGTGTCCCCCCTTATGGATTTCGCTAACAACCCCGCCAGTTTACCCTTCCCTTTCCTATTGAGATGTAGGCCATGCCTTGTGAAATCCCCCCCATCAATAGCCTCGACATGAACCAATCCAATGTCCGACAGAGTGGCCGCCCTACGCAACTGATCCAACTCCATATTTACCCTACTGACAGAGCGGTTCAACTATGGCTGATCATGGCGCACGAAAGCAGGCACCAGCCCAACATTGGTATGGGTCGTTGCCGAGGTTATTTTCACCTATTCACTGGACCGCTCACAATAAATGTTGCTCCATCACTGAAGATGATTTAATCACAAAATCCATACTGTTCCGTAAGTTACTGCAACTGTGCCTGAAACTTAAACCGTCTGACATTGCCACCGGCAGGCAGGGATTGTAGCAATATCAAGAGGTTAGGCTATGACTTCAGTCGCCTCCTTAAGATCTTCCAAACAGTCAGTTAAGGTATGATCAGTTCTGCGGCTCTGTTAGTCGACTTACGTAGTCTACGAGGGAGACTCGCCCGTAGGCAGTCAACCATTTCTTCACTCACTTTCCCTTGCAAAAGCATTCTCAAGCTTTAACAGTGCATATTATCGCCGAATGGAGCTGGAAGTTGATGGATCTTTGCTGAACTTCGTTCTGAAGTGCCGTTGGACTATTACGGCAGGCTGACGTGAATTCATTACAAACGCAACATACACTTCTCGGCGCCTGTAATAATCTCGCCTAACTGCTCACTGCTGAGCTCTTGTGGCAGAAATCTGAAGTAAGGATGCAACAGTAGAAAAAAAATTGAGTTTTTCTGTATGAATGTTGAGTGATGTGACAATATTTCAATTAATGTAGCTGAAGTGAACTTGTGAAATTGCTTCTGCGATATATAATTTATAACTTGTATCGATATGGTGAGAGCGGTCCGTTATTACAACACCCCCTCATAATTTCATCTTTCCCTGAAATTTTTTTCGTCATTTCTGTTAGGTAAATTTGTGTCTGTCACGTGGCGATGCTTGCAGAAGGATTCTGTGTTGGACATTTGTGTTAATTTTATCTTCCATTTAATTATTGGAATCAGCAGTCTCATTTTCTTTCCCAGTGCAGTAACCTGAATGAGATCTGAAAATGAGACACAGCTTCAAATCAGAGGCAGTCACTTTCTTTCTGTCTCTCGGGGTTTTGGGAGAATTTGGTGGTTCCTTTGTGCCTGCCTGGCAACAATAAGCATCAACGGCAGAATGATCCTTCCCACCATTTTTAAATTTGATTTCTTTGAGTGGCTCTGTAGAAACCCGTGCAGAAATTTCTAGATCTTTTTCGTATCTTGCTCTGTTTAGAAAGTACCTAGGGGCAACGGTTGCCCGCGATTTTGCAGATCCTCTGGTTGGCTTAGGGGTTCACGCTTTTCAACAGTCGCTGTGGTTAGTCAGTTGCCCCCCATCTATAAAGAACTGGCTCTGGACACTGTGTCTGGGAAAGGTTTGTGACCCTAGCAGCCGGTCAGCACACACTTCTGATGGAATGTGGAGTTACAAACTAGGTCAGGTTCAGATTTTAAAGGTTACGCGGTATCAGCATAATCAGAAGTCGGAGGTGATTCACTTTACTTGCTTTTTTGTGTGCGAAGTTTAATCACTTCATATGGAACTAAAAGTTCTGAAGTCAAGTTGTTACGTTGGTTTGTGCTAAGCCACGTGATATTACTACGAAATCGGTGATTAATTTTGCACTACTTCTCCCCAGCGATCCTCATATGCAACTAGGAGACCGTTTGTTCGAAATTCATTGTGGACGAGTTTGAAACAGCTCCTCATGCTACTCTATCCTGTGCAAGCTTCTTCATCTCCGACTAACTACTGCAACCTACATCCTTCTGAATCTGTTAAGTGTATTCATGCCTTTGTCTCCCTCTACGATCTTTACCCTCCGCGCTAAACTGATGATCCCTTGATGCCTCGAAACGTGTCCTACCAACCGATCCCTTCTTCTAGTCAAATTAAGCCACAAATTCCTCTTCTCCACAATTCTATTCAGCACCCACTCATTAGTTACATGCTCTACCCATCTAATCTTCAGCATTCTTTTGTACCACCACTTTTCGAAAGCTTCTATTCTCTTTTTGTCTAAACTATTTATCGTCCATGTTTCACTTCCATACACAGCTACACTCCAAACAAATACTTTAAGAAAAGACTTCCTGTCACTTACATCTATACTCGATGTTAACAAATTTCTCTTCTTCATAAATGCTTTCCTTGCAATTGCTAGCTGGCCAGTGTGGCTGTGCGGTTAAAGGCGCTTCAGTCTGGAACCGCGTGACCGCTATGGTCGCAGGTTCGAATCCTGCCTCGGGCATGGATGTGTGTGATGTCCTTAGGTTAGTTAGGTTTAATTAGTTCTAAGTTCTAGGCGACTGATGACCTCAGAAGTTGAGTCGCATAGTGCTCAGAGCCATTTGAACCATTTGCAATTGCTAGTCTACATTTTATACCCTCTCTACTTCGACCATCATCAGTTATTTTGCTCCCCAAATAGCATTTATACTTCAAGTGTGTTATTTCCTAATCTGATTCCCCCAGCATCACCCGACTTAATTCGTCTACATTCCATTAACCTCGTTTTGCTTTTGTTGATGTTCATCACTGTCCATTCCGTTCAGCTGCTCTTCCAGGTCCTTTGCTGCCTCTGACACAATTATAATATCGTCAGCAAACCTCAAAGTTTTCATTTCTTCTCAATGGTTTTTGATTCCTAATCCTAATATTTCCTTTGTTTCCTTTACTGCTTGCTCAGTATATAGATTCAACAACATCGCGGACGGGCTATAAGCCTGTCTCACTCCCTCCTCAACCACTGCATCCCTTTCGTGCCCCTCTACTCTTATAGCTGCCATCTGGTTTTTACACAAATTGTAAATAGCCTTTCGCTACCTGTACTTGACGTCTGACACCTTCATAAATTGAAATAGAGTAATCCAGTCATCATTTTCAAAAGGTTTCTTTAAGTCTACAAATGCTAGAAACGTTAGTTTGTCTTTCCGTAATTTACCTTCTAAGATAAGTCGTAGGGTCAGTATTGCCTCACATGTTCCAACATTTCAACCAGTTTTTCCATTTGTCTACAGGGATTCGTGTAATATTTTGCAGAAGTGATTTATTAAACTGATAGTTCGGTAATTTTCACACGTGTCAACGCTTGCTTTCTTTGAGATTGGACTTATTATATTCTGCTTGAAGTCTGAAGGTATTTCGCCTGTCTCATACATCTTGCTTGCCAGATGGTAGAGTTTTGTCAGGGCTGGCACTCCCATGGCTGTCAGTAGTTCTAATGGAATGTTGTCTAATCCAGGGGCCTGGTTTCGACTTAGGTCTTTCATTACTCTATCAAACTCTTCATGCAGTATCGTATCTCCCATTTCATCTTCATCTACGTCCTCTTCCATTTCCAAAATACTACACTCAAGTACATCGCCATTGTATAGATCCTCTATATACTCCTTCCACCTTTTTGCCTCCCGTTCTTTGCTTAAAACTGGTTTTTCATCTAAGCTTTTGATATTCATACAAGTGGTTCTTTTTTCTTCAAAGGTCTCTTTAATTTTTCTGTAGGCAGTAACTATCGTAACTCTAGTGATATATGTCTATACATCCTTACGTTTGTCCTCTAGCCATCCCTGCTTAGTCATTTTGCACTTTCTGTCAATCTCATTTTTGAGAGGTTTGTATTGCTTTTGCCTGCTGCATTTTTATATTTTGTCGTTTCATTAGTTAAATTCAATATCTGTAAGCTCATTATCTGGAGCGAACTGAGTCCTGCGAGTATATGGATCACCAATAGTCATTATATGAAATGAATAATTCATGAATCTGTAGAATTTATTGAGGTTCGGGACGATGGGTTTTCCTCTCTCGCTAATTTCTGCCTCTATGAATTCCCTATGCGAGTGCAAGTCCATAGAACCATTCTAAAGCCGATAATTCTCCCGAACTTATGAAGAAGCATTTCGTGCTGAATTCCGATACTAAATTTGAGAAACACACCTCTCCTTTGCGTGTAAATTAGTGTAAGGTTGTCCATGATTTGAATATGTCCGATCTGGCATCAGGCTTTGTAATAAATAACATGATTTCTGAATGCATGTTCATTGTCATTTAAGATTATTCACCCTGCCTTTTCCTTCAGAGAGTGTTGGAATGACATGAGCAATCTACCAAAGGAAATGCACGCTGAATGAAATTGTAGAGCTTCGTCACTACATGATCGTGCCACATCTTACGATGCGTTTATTGTTTTCCTTTTTGTCAGATAAATTATAAAGTTTAGAGCTTAGATGCTTCATAGACTGATAAGCCAAAACATTACGACCATCGCCCAGCTCGATGTTGGATGCCACCTGACAGCGCTGCGGGCAAGCGACGCGGTAACGAAAGTATATAAGTCGAGCAGATATGGACGGCGTATCACCCTAGCGAAGATATGGGATGCTAATGGTGAAATCCACTGAGATATTATTATTACTACGCGCAGCCTTTGAGTAAATATCTTGAAAAAGGCAAAGCGGAAAGAATGTTGACGTGCTACTGTCGTGAAAACCTACGAAAAGGGGTATAAGGGCAGTGAAACTACCACCAGGCGCTAAGTGATTGGATGCCCAAGACTCTACACAGAACGTGGGGTTTGGAGGCTTGTCTGTTCTGCAAATAGGACAAATGGTGATCTGTAGCATCTCTGAAGAATGAGCACAATGCTGGTGTACGTATAAGTGTTTCAGACCACACCTTTCCTAGTACATTATTGAACGTGGAGCTCCAGGGAAGACCACCACTGCATGTTCATATGCTGAACAGTCGTTTGCGGTTGCAGTGGACACGGGACCTTCGGCTCTTCGGGTGAATAATATTTTTGCTACTCTAGGTCGATGGCCGTACCCACAAGCGGCTCTAAACGTGCGGCGCGCCACGGACGTATGCTGGTGGGGGCAGTATTATGCTATGGGAGGCATTCTCCTGTGCTTGCATGGGACCTGTGGTAGTAATCGAAGACGCGCTAACAAATGAGAATCTCCTTCATTCCTTCATGCTTGAGGGCTTCTCCGAAGGCGAAGTCATCTTTCAGCATCATAATTCTCCGTGTATAGGAGTCAGAATAGTGCTACAGTGTTTTGAAGAGTATTATAGTGAATTCACGTTGATGTCTCGGCGATCAAAGTCGCCTGATGTAACTCCTGTGGAACCCATCGTAGGTCACTATCTGGCGCCATCACCGCGTGTGCAAATCTACGGCGAGTTATTTAAGCGGATTACATTACCCGTGCGTGGACGTCTAACGCAACACACCTTCACAAACCTGCAAACTGTCGGTTCCCTGATCCGCAGAATCAGTGATGTACTTCATTCCAAAGACGGACAAACAAGCTTTTAAGAAGGTAGTCATGAGGAATTAACTCATCGCTGTATTTACAAGTGACGATCCAATACGATCCTTGCACATGCAGTTAACGATTTATCTATCCATAAGGCGAGACACAGAAAGTGAAACTTTGCCCAGTGTCCTAAATAATTAGAACTCTGCACTGTTATAGTGAGAACAACGCTCACTACCGCCCAATTTATGAGATAATATGGTGCAAGTAGGTTCACATTATTATCGGTGGTCATTAAGTACAAAATTAAGAGACCCAAGTTCTGCGTAGCATGACTGCTTGGGCTTTTGTGTTTGGAATGGATTCTTTGGAATATGTCCTCATGCATGAAAAACGTACAGAATCACTGATCTTACAAGGCAAAGCGTACTGTAGATTCTGCCTTAGTCGGAACAAATTTGGTCAGAGCCACACTCCAGTTTCAGGTACCGTTGTGCTTGCTGTCACTTTGCTGTCCAAAGAACTAAAGGCGAGCGCGGGAAACGTCTTCACGGGTGAAAGCAATCGACTAATTTTAAAGTCTTGAATTTATTTGACGAGGAGAAACTGAAAGATGTGACAGACAAAGTAACAAGCAATTCAAACTTGTGTAAATTACGGAGGGAGGAATATGATGTCAAGCTGAATGATATTTAAGTATATAGCCCAAAGCAAAAAGAAGCGAAGTGCACACACCAAATATTTCATGGATGATACGATGTGTTATTGCGAAACAGTTTCTGTGCTATTATGAACTAAAAGCCTAGTAGTGAACCTGTGAAAAGCCGGCCGGAGTGGCCGTGCAGTTCTAGGCGCTTCAGTCTGGAACCGTGCGACCTCTACGGTCGCAGGTTCGAATCCTGCTTCGGGCATGGATGTGTGCGATGTCCTTAGGTTGGTTAGATTTAATTAGTTCTAAGTTCTAGGCGACTGATGACCTCAGAAGTTAAGTCGCATAGTGCTCAGAGCCATTTTTTTGAACCTGTGAAAAACATTTTCTGCGGCATTCTGATTTCAAAAGGTGGCCGAATAAATGAATCAACATTGAATTCTTACGAAAAAATGAAGCTACAGAATTAAAACTGCCAGCGGTTTATATGGTAAAATGTGGATTCACACGTGCTACCATTGAATAAACGTTTACTGACAGTGTGCGAGGTGTGTTGCCCATTAACGTTCAGTTGTTGTCCATATTGGCAGAGATAAGAGCCTGTTCATCATTATGGTCTGCTTCTAAAGCTACAGACACTGAAGAAACTGCAGATATCAGTATCCAAAGTGGAGTTACGGAAACAGCCAGCGAAGCGTCATGTGTATCAAAGGCACTATGAATTTGCTGTTGAGTCCCGTTTCTGTTCTTGTTCTAATTGGGCAATTAGTTCAGTGCCGTGTGTTGAGGCGGAGCGTGTGACAGCGTTTCACCTGCTAGGATCCTGTGGTGTCTCTACTGCCACCTCCAGTAGCTGTTTATCGAGCGTAAACACATCACGACGGCGCTGCCACCCTATCAAGGCGTTCCTTATGGTTGGGAATCTTGTAAGGTACCCCTTCTGTTCACCTCACATTTTATTTCCATATTTTCCACATCAGCTATTTTGTATCGTGCCTGCAGGCATCATATAGTATTCAGTGAGTAAAGCGGTACTGAAGAACGCACACATTCGGGAACAAGATTTCAATTCACACACTGGCAGAAGGAGCCGGTGGACCATATGGCGTTGCCAGTGGACCGTGACGTGAGAGTCAACAAACACAAAGTACGTAGGACCAGCTTTGTATTAGAGATCTTATTTCTATGTCACTGTAAATGAAACTTTACGGCATTCTGATGTATTAACAGCCGTCAACGTTTTCCTTAATTATACTTAAGCTACGTAATCTTCATTTCAAAACTCATGTACAGTCACAGTCTCTGTAAGCGCTACTTGGGCGCTGATTGTCTCGTTCTTACGTATCGCGAAAATGGATGACACTGCTTTCTGGTTGGTAGCGAAACACGCGCGCGGAACACTGTTAATGGCTAGAAACAAGTTGATCTTCATGTTCCTCGTAAGATTACAGAGATAGTAATTTAGTTTTGACGTTTCTCTAGAAACACTACGTAACAATATCACTGAGCATTCTGTTGCTTGGGTGGTGTAATCGATAGCGTTCGTAGTTGATAATCGTCTGTGCTAGCGAGCGGCATTTCGGAACCCGTTACGGTCTGCAATTTTATTGTTCCGTTTGAATATTTAAATCATTTAAATACGAAATTCATCAAATATATGGTATTAACTCAGACCTAACCATCATTTTTTTTAAATGCATGTCTCCTAGTTTCCAGTTATATATCGCACGCAAAATTCTGGTTTTAATTGCAAGTACACATTCTTAATTATCGATATTTTATAAAAGATAGTTAAATATTACACAATTAAACTTTTCGGACAAAAATTGGTTTAAATGGCTCTGAGCACTATGGGACTTAAGATCTGAGGTTCAAAAAATGGCTCTGAGCACTATGGCACTTACCTTCTCAGGTCATGAGGCCCATAGACTTAGAACTATTGAAACCTAACTAACCTAAGGATATCACACACATACATTCCCGAGGCAGGATTCGGACCTGCGACCGTAGCGGTCGCGCGGTTCCAGACTAGCGCCTAGGACCGCTCGGCCACACCGGCCAGCACTTTTTAGACAGAAATGAATAATTAAATATTCTTTGTCTGAATACGCCCATTGTTTTGTAGGACAGATGTGGTCTGACATGATCCGAGTGATAAGCGTCACAGAAACATGGGAACAAATAATTTTCATATCGTCGAGCACACTGTACAAATGCTTCATTTTCGCAGTTGTTACTGTACCAGTGCTATCTGAAACCAACAGAACTAATCTAGAGCCAAGTTAAGAGATTTGTCGCGAGAAATAACAAGACATTTAAGCTTCCAAAAGTACTGGAACTAATGCACGAAGTTGTTCCACAAAATTTCGGAAAAACTGCCGGATGTCTATAGCTTCCTGTCACAATATTTCGACGCAAAGTCTACTGGCCATCTTCACATGATACTGACCAAAAAGCACTGAGCTCTGGTATTTCAAGAACCGCCAGCACATGCGTAGTGGATTCACTTGGCGTTGCGCGTGCGCTACTTGAGCGCGTTAGATTCGGCTGCGTCGCGCGCCCTCCGTGGTGAAAACTCGCCGCATCGATATCAGTTCGATTGTCTTACAACGGTTCCATCACAGAACTACACCGGATAAGGAGGACATGAAGTTTTTCAACGATTGGAATCCATGCCTAATTAATTGAAAACCGCCGTTTCGATTAATAAGAGACACACCATCAGACAGTCGTATTTCCACAGACTCATTAATAACAGAACACCAAAAGTTATACGTAGGGGCTACAATTTGGTCTCACTATAATTCACTACACGACCAGTGAAAATACAGTGTCCGGTGATGGCAGACTTACAAGACTGAAGGACGCGAGCATGCCGCTGATGTTCTACAATGCATTCCTGCACAGTACGCGTCTTTTGCCCTATATAATATTTGCTTCACTCGCATGGAATCCTATGAACACCTGCCTTGCGCAGCTCTTGGTCTTCTTTGACAGATCCCAACAGCGACGAAATTTTTGCAAAAGGCGAAAGACTGCTTTCACTTTCCTTAGTATTCTGTCTACTTGCGATGAAATATTACCAGTATGTGGTAAATAGGCAGTCGGTTTAAAGGCCTCTCTCTCTTCTTTGCTCTGTCGTTTACAGGTCTGCAGAGCTCTCTCCCCTTGCTGGGAGGAACACTCATTCTTCAGAAATAGAGTCTGCAGGTGCTTCAGTTCCGTTTGCAAACTATCGGTGTCAGAGATAACGTGGGGCCGGCCGGTGAATCAAGGTGTTCAAAACACCCATCGTTCGTGCCGGATGGTGGCAACTAGCGGCTTGCAAGTAAAGGTCTGTGTGAGTGGGCTTTCTATACACTGAATGACCAAGTGTGCCATCGCTCTTGCGTCGAACCAAGACGTGTAAAAACGGCAGTCTACCCTCCTTCTCCAGCTAAATAGTAAATTTTATGTTTTCGTGTATCGAGTTCAGATGTTGTAGGAACTCTCGCAGACGATACAAACCATGAGACCAAACAATAAATGTGTCGTCAACATGTCGTCAAAATACTGTTGGTTTAAAAGTGCCTGAGGCGAGTGCTCGCTCCTCAAAATCTTCCGTAAAAAGATTGGCCACCAGGGGAGATAAAGGTCTCCCCATGGTGACACCGACTGATTGCTCATAAAACTAGTTGTTAAATAAAAAATGTGCGGTGGGGAGTGAGTGCTCAAACCGCGCTGTAATGTCATTTCCAAATCTATTGCCAATGAGACGTAGTGAGTCCACAAGAGGTACATTTGTAAAAAGTGAAACCACATCAAAACTGACCAACGAGTCATATCTTTGTAGCTGCAATAACTTAAGTCTGCTGATGAAATCACTTGAATTCTTTATGTGATTTGGACACTTTCCTGCCATTGGTTTGAGCAAAGACGCCAAGTACTTTGCTAAGTCGTAGGTGGCTGCTCTAATACAGGGTGATTCAAAAAGAATACCACAACTTTAAAAATGTGTATTTAATGAAAGAAACATAATATAACCTTCTGTTATACATCATTACAAAGAGTATTTAAAAAGTTTTTTTTTCACTCAAAAACAAGTTCAGAGATGTTCAATATGGCCCCCTCCAGACACACGAGCAATATCAACCCGATACTCCAACTCGTTCCACACTCTCTGTAGCATATCAGGCGTAACAGTTTGGATAGCTGCTGTTATTTCTCGTTTCAAATCAGCAATGGTGGCTGGGAGAGGTGGCCGAAACACCATATCCTTAACATACTCCCATAAGAAAAAATCGCAGGGGGTAAGATCAGGGCTTCTTGGAGGCCAGTGATGAAGTGCTCTGTCACGGGCTGCCTGGCGGCCGATCCATCGCCTCGGGTAGTTGACGTTCAGGTAGTTACGGACAGATAAGTGCCAATGTGGTGGCGCTCCATCCTGCTGAAATATGAATTGTTGTGCTTCTTGTTCGAGCTGAGGGAACAGCCAGTTCTCTAACATCTCCAGATACTGTAGTCCAGTTACAGCAGCGCCTTCGAAGAAAAAGGGACCAAAAACTTTATTGGCTGAAATGGCACAGAAAACGTTCACCTTAGGCGAGTCACGTTCATACTGAGTTGTTTCCCGCGGATTTTCAGTGCCCCATATACAGACATTGTGGCGGTTGACTTTCCCGTTAGTGTGGAAAGTTGCTTCATCACTAAACACAATCTTTGAAACGAAAGATTCAACTGACGCTGACGCCTAGTCAACAGCGCCTCAAGCGAACAAATGTACAACTAAATGAAACTTTATAGCTCTCTTAATTCGCCGACAGATAGTGCTTAGCTCTGCCTTTTGTCGTTGCAGAGTTTTAAATTCCTGAAGTTGTGGTATTCTTTTTGAATCACCCTGTATTACTCACAACTGGACGTAATGACGAATTATCCTTGTGGATCTTTGGCAATCCGTACAGCATAGGTGAAACTGAACTATTTGGTTTCAGTTTCTTAATTACCTCCTTTGATAACGAACTGTTAGAAGCCCTGCTCTTTTCGGCACAGTCGGGTAGTACGATCCTTATCGATTTTGCGATACGTTGAGTCACGTAACAAAACATTGATCTTATTAGTATAGTCCTCCCGTAGCATTAAAGCAGTAGCATTACCTTTGTCCGATTTAAGTACCACCGTACCCGCGTCTGCTCGCAAGTTCCGGAGGGCTGCCCTCTCCATAGGCGAGATGTTGCTCTTCGGCGGTGTAGCTCTTGTCAACACACGACAGGACTCCTTGCGCACGTCCTCAGCTTCATCTGTAGTAAGAAGGCCCGCAGGTTCTTCGATGGAACTTACGGTCCAGTAGTGGTGGCGAAACAGGTGTAGGAGCAAAACTGAGACACGGACGTAGTCGCGTCACCTATCGGTTTCCCCGTCAAGTTGATAACGTATCGTCGAGTAGGAACTTCCTCCAGCATCTGTGTCGAAAGTCTGTCGAACTTGGCCATTTGCTTCGTCGTAGCCTTGTCATGGCTACAGTTTGGTTTGGCCCGTGTGACACCATCCACCCAGTCCCAAGACAACCAACAGAACAATAGCTGTGGCGGAAGTACGTTATGGTGCGCATACAGTGATTGCTCATTTACTACTACGAAAAGCGGGAAAACAGTGCAAATATCGTTAATGGATGCATCCAACTGTAAGTCAAAGACCTGTGAAAGGCCAGTTTTACAAACTGTATGAAGAGTTACAAAAACAACAAGTTTTTATTTTCCTTTTTCGTTATTGATCAGATACATCAAGAAGATCACTACCATAAGTCGAAAATGGTGAACTTGTTTTCTGTGAAAACCGAAAAAACAAGCTGTACGTAGAAGTTTCTGTTGCTATGGTGACTCAGTTCCATTTAGGACATTTGACTAATACGGCTGAATGAATGAAGTTGCTGGCAATAAGGCGATTGAGTGGTGTTCTTATATGTATGTTCTAATGCAGTGGAGGAATTGGTGGAATCTGATGATATCTGTGAACCGTGAATGTACTTTCAAAACCTTTTCTTCAGAATTTACTTTATTTACTAACGATTCATCAAGAACATTAAGCCATTTAATCACACTATGTGAGCGTGGAAGTAGTTGCAGTTGTTAACTGATGAAAACAAATTAAATTTCTTTCAACAAATGAAAATTTTATTCCTAAAAGCCTTTATTTTTAAACAGATTTAACATTATAATCACAAAGCACCCTTTAAATATCAAGTTATAATTTATTCAGCGGCAGAAAGAACAAATATTGACAGTATGAGCTTTCAGGCTGAGAACCTTGCCGCTCCCTTTTGACACGGCCGTAGTCACGACCTCTCACAACAACCTCTGAAAGGCTACACTGGTGCAAATCTGCGACACACCAGATTACTTTAAACTAAAAATTTTAACAACTCAGACAAGCACATAAACTATGCACCCCGTAGGAGAGATGGAATTGGTACAAAACACTAACATTTAAAAAATTAACTTGCCACCGAAGGTGCAACTCGATTAAAAAAAAAAAAAAAAAAAAAAAAAAAACTCTTACGGTCGAAGGGTGGCAACTTTATATACTAAAATGACCATTTAAATAAAAACCCATGAAATGCAGTCTTACATAAAATATACAAACATGCTCTACATTACACATACACCGCCTCTCAAAATGATAGGCATATTTCAGGAATTCGGCCGTTACACTTCAAGCAATAAATTCGTTAACACGGAATCCGGCAAACATGACAGAGGAAGCTATTGACGTACGGCAGACACACAGACACCAACTGCCTAACAAATGAGGACGGGAGACAGACGATCAAGTTGGGGACGAGAGAATGACCAAGAAAACATGTAGAATTTAACAAGTAAATGAAGCAATATGTCACGAATCCCGTAACTTCTAATAAACTGCGATGTCTGGTGAAGACCTGGCCCAGCACCCCCAAAACGCTCTCCCGCAGGAAAAGTGCTCCGAACTCCCGTCTCATGGCGTCGCAGCTCGCACCGGCCAGACCGATGTCGTGGGTTGACTCCTGTTGCTCTCGTGTCGGCCGCGAAGCCACTACCCCTCGCTATACGGCACGGCCCAATGGACTGACGTGGCGACCTGACATGCGCCGACGCTCAAGACGGACAAGTCATCTTGTGTCGCAGTGCGCGACCGACCAACCGATCGATCCAACCGCCAATGACCACTGCCTGAACAAACTCGAGCAGACTGGCGGCCTAACACATACTAGCACTCCGGACGACAGACACTGACTGCCCCACACTGACCCAACTGACCAACTGCCCCACTGGCGAGCTCATAGCGGCCCTTAAATGCATGTGAACAGGCTACCTTTCCCTTTTCCCACCAGAGGGAGACACCAAAGCTGCGATTGCCACAGCGGCGCCACCGCCAGAAACGGAGGGCGACTGCTTCACACAACGCGCTGCGGCGCGCTCTTCAAAACAGCAATTTTTACCACGGCTCAATCTGGCATTCCTCATAACGTTCAGTATTTCTGTTTTCGAGTAATGTTCACGTTCTTCGTTTAACATCACCAGCACGAGGACAGCAAAATTTTTTTCCTTGTTAATTTTTTCATTTTGTTTCTGTTTTAATATATGTAAGAGAGAGTCCTTGAATGATGTAAGTGATTACCCACTGGCACCGAATAAGTCCATGTCCATCCCAGTGAAACAATAGTCAGCGTGAACTATACGCAAAAGTATTGTCGAAAAATAATTCTTGTAATTATAAAACTGTAAGACCTTGTGAGCAGGTTTCTTAAGGCTAACATGTTTTCTGTCCAGGTTTTACCACTTGCGTTGGTGCTGTGGACGGAAAATATGTAAGGCTTAAGAAATATGCTAACAGTTCAAATGGTTCAAATGGCTCTCAGCACTATGGGACTTAACTTCTGAGGTCATCAGTCCCTAGAACTTAGAACTACTTAAACCTAACTAACGTAAGGATATCACACACATGCATGCCCGAGGCAGGTTTGGAACCTGCGACCGTAGCGGTCACGCGGTTCCAGACTGAAGCGCCTGGAACCACTCGGTCAATCCGGCCGGCTATGCTAACAGTCTTTCAGCGTTTTACAACAACGTTTTTCGACAATACTTTTGGCTGTCGTGAACGCTGACTACTGTTTCACTGCGACAGACGTGGGATTGTACGGTGCCAGTAGGGATTCTAATGCATTCAATAAATCTTACTTCTATCAAAGACTGAGAGGTAATCACTTAAAAATTTTAATCCTCAAAAATTACCTCACCGACCGAAGGAGAATTTCGGCCTTTTCATTTTGTAGGAGTTAAAGAGTTTTCCTATCTAGACATTTTCTGCCTTATTGTAACAGAAATGTGACAATGAAACAGCATGTTTTTAATTACAGAATCGTAGAATGGTGGATTGTACTTTTGAGATTTTGGCTAACAAATCGGGAATATTTTATCTTTCTGTCAATGTGGATGTCGGCTTTTCAGACATAATGATAAAAGCATCTTGTATTACGTACAGTTTAATAAGAAGAAATGAAGGTGTCGTATCAAGGAGAGTCATACGAATGCCTTCTGCAATGCTATGAGCCACTTGAAATAAGAGCTGATAGGTGAGGTGTGCCGATATTATTTTGCGGGCTACTTTGTGACTACACATGAATCTGTATCTAGGTAATGGCGATGTTTACAAGAATGAATAAAATCTGTGAACTATGACATACATTTGTTATTCTTTTCCGGTCCAGACAATTCAGCCCAGACCGCACGACGCCGCTACACATTTCTCCCCATAGCTTCTCTTCCAAATTAGGATCACTGTATTCTTTTAATTTCCTACTTTTTAGAGCTGGATCCTCTTATATTTCTGCAGTCAGTCTCTCTGAATCGAAAACAGAAACAACAGTGTAATCCCTAGCGCAACTCCTGTTGTCAGACAACGGATCGTGTGTGTCTGCAACACAGTGAAAGAGCGAATGAGGTTCAGCGTCGCTACTGCACGCAGGCCCATGGCAGTACGTATAATTCTTTCACCATCTGAGATTATCGCCTGGCACGTGAAATAGGGCCGGTTGCGTCTTTCAAATCGCCGCTACTGTTTGACCGCAAGTGGGGGCGGTCGCATTCTAGCCACCATGTTTCATTCTTGCGTCAAGCAAATGGCGCGGCGGAAAACCTCCAGTGCGCGCCTAGCCTTATTCTGAGGCGTAGGATGTAATCATGATCAGTATATATTAGTTAATAGAAGTCGCTTTTTTCAATACAGGTATTGGAAGACTACAGGTCGTAAGTATTTTCTTAGGACAATATTACAACGCCAGAAATCTATCATGTTAATAAATAAATGAATACTCTTATACTAGGCTAACGAAAATGCACGAACGGGTACGAAATACCAGGAGTGTAAGTACGAGCCACAGCCTGCGCGCCATAGTTGCCCGTCGCCGATAAGATGCCATCCGATCTCCACTGAAGCGTCACAGAAACTGGTACAGGCATACTTATTGAAGAACAGAGATATCTAAACACGCCGAATATGGCGCTGCGGTAGGAAACGCTTATGTAAGAGAAGCACCTGGCACAGTTGTTCCATTGCTTACTGTTGTTACAATGGCTGGTTATCAAGATTTAAATGAGTTTGAACGTGGTGTTATAGTCGGCGCACGAGCGACGGGACACAGCATTTCCGATGTAGCGATGAAGTGGGTATTTTAATGTACGACCATTCCACTAATGTACCAGGAATCCGGTGAGACATCGAATTTCTGACATCGCTGCACCCGGAAAAACATCCTGCAAGAAAGGGGCCAACGACGACTGAAGAGAATCGTTCAACATGACAGAAGTGCAACCCTTCGCGAATTTCTGCATATTTCAATGCTGAGGCATCAATAAATGTGAGCGTGCGAATCATTCAATGAAGCATCATCGATATGGGCTTTCGAAGCCGAAAGCCCAGACACAAAACTTTACGTCTCGCCTGGGCCCGTCAACACCGACATTGGTCTGTTGAGGAATGGAAACAAGTTGCTTGCTCGGGCGAGTCTCGTTTCAAATTGTGTGGAGCGGGTGCACGTGTACGAGTATGGAGACAACCTAATGTATCCATGGGCCCTGCATGTCAGCAGGGGACTGTTCAGACCGGTTGAGGCTCTGTAATGGTGTGGGGCGTGTGCAGTTGGTGTGATAATGGACCCCTGATACGTCTAGATACGACTCTGACAGGTGAAACGTACGTAGGCATCCTGTCTGGTCACCTGGATCCACTCATATCTGTTGTGCATTCCGACGGACTTTGGTAATTCCAGGAGGACAATGCGACACCCCACACGGCCAGAATTGCTACAGAGTGGCTCCAGAAACACTCCTCTGAATTTAAACACTTCCTCTGGTCACCAGACTCTCCAGACAGGAACATTATTGAGCATATCTGGGACGCCTGGCAACGTGCTATTCAGAAGAAATCTCCACCCGCTCGTATTCTTACGGATTTTTGGACTGCCTTGCAGTATTTATGTTGTGAGTTCCCTCCAGCACTACTCCAGACATTAGTCGAGTCCATGCCACGTCGTGCAGATGCACTTGTGTGCACTCGTGACGGCCCTACACGATATTAGGCAGGAGTACCAGTTTCTTTGGCTCTTCAGTATAACTCTGTCGTCAGAGCATGCTCGCAGGAAAATGTTAGTTTTCAGTTAATAGTTATTGATTTCGTCGATATTATCTGTTTATGGTGATTAGGAAATCAATACATCAAATGAAATCCCTTTGGAACGTTATTCCGAATAATATAATTTCCCCTTTCATCACTAAGAAGCACAGGTAGTAGAAAAGCGCTTGACAGAGAACACGAGGACGCTGATACAGCTTCTGCGAGGGTCATAAACTTTGGGAGCACCTCGGGAAAACGGGTAGAAAGCACCAAATGGTTCAAATGAGTCTAAGCACTATGGAACTTAACATCTGAGGTCATCAGTCTCCTAGAGTTAGAACTACTTAAACCTAACTAACCTAAGGACATCACACACATCCATGCCCGAGGCAGGATTCGAACCTGCGACCGTAGCAGCAGTGCGGTTCCGGACTGAAGTGCCTAGAACAACTCGGCCGCAACGGCCGGCTTAGAAAGCATCCTGCACGACGACTCACTAAGGTAGTCTACGAACGGATTGTCTCGATCTCCGCAAAACTCTGATTGAAAAGCACGAGCAGTCATACAATACGCCTCTTATGAATAGTTCCACGTGCCCGTAGAAACGCTCAGGTCTCACCTGATTGTAAACAAGATGCACAGAATTCCAAATCACTATTCATTGACTCTTCCATTTCCATCTTGGCTGTATTAGGATCGCAGCAATTTATTCGATAAGATCAGTTGATGTGCCATTTTCAAGTGTTATGCATCTTCACTGCGTGACAACGCCACGACACAGTCCTGACGGCGCAGACTAAGTACGCCAGCCAGCGGGGTCTTGACTGTGGGGACCAGGATGCTGGACCTAGGGAGAGAAAAATAAACTCGGTGCGCAGGTCAGTGGACGGGGAAGTAGAGAGTCGGAGCACTGTGTAGAGACGGGCACTGAGAAAGGCAGAAAACGCGAGCGGAGCGAATGACTGAACAGCTAGAGCGCGGAACCATGAGCAAGGCGTGATGGGAAGGACAGGCCGGCCGCTGTGCCCCATCGGTTCTAGGCGCTTCACTCTGGAACATTGCGACCGCTACGATCGCAGGTTCGAATCCTGCTTCAGGCATGGATGTATGTGATGTCCTTAGGTTAGGTAGGTTTAAGTAGGTCTAAGTTCTAGGGGACTGATGACCTCAGACGTTGAGTCTCATAGTGCTCAGAGCCATTCGGGAAGGCCAGTTCCGAGTCGGTCGATGTCAGAGTAAGAAGTGACGGCCCGGCCAACGACGGCCGGCAAGTAAACACCTTAGTCAGTGGCTCTGCCCATACAATGAATGCTGGGCGTGTGCCGTCGCGACAGCTCGCCGCACTACTCTGCCGCAAGGCGTCCGGCAGCTGTTCCACATCAACATCTGCATCTACAGCTACATGACTACTCTGCAATTCACAGCTATGAGCCTTGCGCAGAGTTCATCGAAACACCTTCAAGCTCGTACCGTTCCACCCGCTAACAGCGAGCAGGAAAAATGAACTCTGATTTTTCTTATTATTTTATTATAATCAATCATCGGCGTACAGGTGGGAGCCTACAAAATATTTTCGTACTCTAAGCACAAAGTTGGTGATTGAATTTTCGTGAGAAGGTCCTGTCGCAGCGAAAAACGCCTTCGTTTCAATGACTGCTACCCGAATTCATCTACATCTACGTCATTACTCTGCTATTCACAATAAAGCGTTTGGCAGAGGAGTCAATGAACCACCTTCATGCTGTCTTTCTACCGTTGCACTCTCGAACGGCACGCGGGAAAAACGAGCACTTAAATTTTTCTGTGCGAGCCCTGATTTCTCTTATTTTATCGTGATGATCATTTCTCCATATGTAGGTGGGTGCCAACAGAATGTTTTCGCAGTCGGAGGAGAAAACTGGTGATTGAAATTTCATGAGAAGTTCCCGTCGCATCCAAAATCCCCTTTGTTTAAATCATTGCCACTCCAATTCACGTATCAGGTCTGTGGCACTATCTTCCCTATTTCGTACTAATACAAAACGAGCTGCCCTTCTTTGTACTTTTTCGATGTCATCCGTTAGTCCCACCCGATGCGGATCCCACACCGCACAGCAATACTGTAGAATAGGGAGGACAAGCGTAGTGTAAGCAGTCTCTTTGGTAGACCTGTTGCACCTTCTAAGAGTTCTGCCAATGAATCGCAGTCTTTGGTTTGCTCTACCCACAATTTTGTCTATGTGATCGATCCAGTTTAGGTTATTTGTAATTGTAATCCCTAAGTATTTAGTTGAATTTACAGCCCTTAGATTTGTCTGACTTATCGCGTAATCAAAATTTAGCAGATTTCTTTTAGTCCTCATGTGAATAACTTCACACATTTCTTTATTTTCGCACCGTACGGATATCTTATCTAAATCACTTTGGAATTCGTTTTGGTCATGTGGTGACTTTACAAGACGGTAAATGACAGCATCATCTGCAAACAATCTAAGACGATTGTCTCCCATGTCGTTAATATAGATCAGGAACAGTAGAGGGCCTATAACACTTCCTTGGGGAACACCGGATATTACTTCTGTTTTACTCGATGATTTTCCGTCTATTACTACCAACTGTGACCATTCTGACAGGAAATCACGAATCCAGTCGCACAACTGAGGCGATACTCCGTATTTACGCAGTTTGGTTAGAAGGCGCTTGTAAGGAACGTTGTCGAAAGCCTTCTGGAAATCTGAAAATATGGAATCAATTTGATATCCCCTGTCGATAGCACTTATTACTTCATGAGTATAAAGAGCTAGTTGCGTTTCACCAGAACGATATCTTCTGAATCCTGTATGTCAATAAATCGTTTTCTTCGAGGTATTTCATAATGTTCGAATACAGTATATGTTCCAAAACCCTGCTGCAAATAGACGTTATGATATAGGCCTACTTTCCTTTTTAGGTATTGGTCTGTGCCAATCTCTCCCCCTTTTCGCTATAATACAAAAGAAGGGGTCCTTCTTTCAACTTTTTCGATGTCCTCCATCAATTATATCTGATACCGCGCAACGTTACTACAGAAGCGTAGTGTAAGCAGTCTCTTTAGTAGACCTGCTACATTTTGCAAATATTCGGCCACCAAATCGCAGTCTTTGGATGCTTTCCAGTTTAAGTAATTCGTAACTCCCTAAGTATTTAGTTGAGTTTACGGTCCTTGGATTTGTGTGATTTATCGTGTAACCGAAATTCAGCGATTTCCTTTTAGTTCTCATGTGGATGACGTCACACTTTTTTATTATTTAGTCAGATGTCACTTTTTGCCCCATAGAGATATCTTGTCTAAATGATTTTGCAATTCGTTGTGATCATCAGAAGACTTAACAACACGGTAAAGTATCTGCTCACATAGTCTTCTAAATCGTTTATGTACATCAGAAGCAGCAGAGATCCTATAACATATTCTCGGGGAACACCATGCATTACTTCTATTTTACTTGATGACCTCCCATTAGGCATTACGAGCTTTAAGCTTCCTGCCAGGAAATCATGAATCCAGGCACAGGACTGCGACGATACTTCATAGGCACACGTCGAAAGCCTTCGGTAAACCTAAAGATGTGGAGTAAGTTTGACGTCCCCTGTCGGTAACTCTCATTACCTCGTAAGAATAATGAGCTACGTGTGTTTCGCAGGAACAATGTTTCTGAATCCCTGTTGGCTATTTGTCGATAAATCGGTTTCTTTAATGTATGAGCACAGTACACGTTCTAAAATCCTACTAAAAATCGACTTTAGCGATATGAGTCTGTACTTCAGCGGATCTCTGGTATTTCCTTTCTTGGGTACTCGTACGATTTGCTCCAGTTTCCACTCGGTATCCCTACTGATGTCCACCGGTGGGGATTATAAACAGTGCTTACTCGTAGCCACGTAATTTTACAATTTTACACTGTCATTTATATGTACATGGTTATTTCCCTAAATGTGGACAAACTGCAGGAAGCGATTCGTGAGGGAAGAAGGAGCGAATTATTGGTCGTAGGGAGATATGGCTGAAAATACATTGCAAGGGAGGTACAACCACTTCAAGGTGGAGATAAAAGAGATATGACAGTGCAGGCTTCAATGCTTAAAAGCACAGACGAGTACACACTTGCCACGTGGCTATGTTCTGTCTGTACTTGTGTTTCAGCTACATATTCAACAGGACAAGCATGGTGTGTATGCTACAGGACCACTCCGGAGACAAGTCAGCAGGTAATAAGGTCTGCAAGCATTGTAAGTGATACGGACAGTGGCATTTGTCATGGAAAGCATGTGTCGAAGATTCCGTATTCCTAGATCTCCGGAAAGCATGTGACACAGTGCTCACTACAGACTATTGATAAAGGTCCGAGCACACGATTTAGGTTTCCCGACATGTGAGTGCCTCGAACACTTTTAAGTAATAGAATCCAGTACGTAGTTCTGAACGGCGAGTGTTCATCAAGAATATCGTCAAGAGTGCCCCAGGGAAGTGCGACAGGACCGTTTCTCTTCTCTACAGACATAAATGACCTGACAAGACTTGGCGAGCAGCAGTCTGCGGCTGTTTGCTGACGACGCTGTGGTGTACGGGAAGGAGTCGTTGTTGAGTGACTGAGAATATACAAGATGAATCAGACAAAATTTGTAGATGGTGTGATGAGTGGCAGCTTTCTCTAAATGTGGAAAAATGGAAATTAATGCGGATGAGTTGGAAAAAGTCACGTCTCGTTCGAATGTAGCACTACTAGAGTGCAGTTTGATACAACCACTTCAATCAAATATCTAGGCCTTATTTTAGCAAGCACTACGAAATGGAATGAGCACGTCACGTTGGCAGTATGGAAGGCGATTGGCCGGCCGGGGTGGCAGAGCGGTTCTAGGCGCTACAGTCTGGAACCGCGTGACCGCTACGGTCGCAGGTTTGAACTCTGCCTCGGGCATGGAAGTGTCTGATGTCCTTAGGTTAGTTAGGTTTAAGTAGTTCTACGTTCTAGGGGACTGATGACCTTAGAAGTTAAGACCCATAGTGCTCAGAGCCATTTGAACCATTTTTTTTTTAAGCGAATGTCGATTCCGTTTTGTTGGGAGAATTTTCGAACGTATAGTTCATCCGTAAAGGAAACGGCTTACAGAAAGCTTGTGCGACACATTCTTGAATACTGTTCGAGTGTTTCAGGTCACCACTAGGTCGGATTAAAGGGAGACATAGGAGCAACTCAGAGGCGGGCTGCTAAATGTGATACCAGTAGGTTCGATCGGAACACATGTATTACTGAGATGCTTCATGCACTAAAATGGGAATCCCTGGAGGGAAGAGGATGGTTCTTCCGTAAGAACCGGCATCTAAGGCCGACTGCAGAACGATTCTACAGTTGCCAAAGCACATCTCGCGTTAGGACCACGAAGGTAAGACGTGGGAAATTAGGGCTCATATGGAGGATTTTAGACATTCGTTTTTCTTCCGCTCCATCAGCTAGTGGAACAGGAGAGGAAATGACTAGTAGTGGTTCAATGTACCCTACGCCATGCACCGTACGGTGATTTGCAGAGTATGTATGTAGATGTACCTGTAGAGCTAAAACACTGGCACAGGCAAAAAATTCCCACTTGCCTAGTGTGCATTTCATTCATTGTGACGCACACTGTTAAAGATTATTTATCTCCGCTTTGAAGTGGGTTACATCCTTCGGATACATTTCCGAGTACAAGTCCACATAACCTTTTTTCCTCCTTAACCTCTCAGGGATTGCTGCCAGAAATTTGTGACCCTGTAGCAAAATCAGACTGTATAGCTGCTGGAGTAGTAGAGTGTGACGAGAACAACGTTCCAGACTCCTCAGATTTAAATAGCACTGCTGCCGTAATAGTATACGTACATAAGCACAAAAACTCACGAGATCTCGTACAGAACTCTTCTCTCCATTGTTTATTTTGCCGCTATCCACTCAACCATAAACAGCACTTGAAGGATTATACCGATAAACTGTAATGTCAAATGTCTCAGACACTATTTTACGAGAATACTAGCTTAGCGCCACCTGCACTTTTCGCCGATTCTCTACGCTGATCTGCAGTTCGTTGTCTGTGCCAAAATGTTGACATCATAGCCAGCGGTTCATGTCAGCAGAGATGAAAATCAGAGGGAGAAAGGTCCGGGCTGTATGGAGGGCGATCAAACACACATCGAAAACGCTGCAGGAGCGTCCTCATTGCCCGAGCAGAGTGCGGTCGAGAACTGTGACGTAGAAGGAAATTCATGAGAGTTATGTTGTGTGGGCTGCATCACAGCAGGCGAAATCTCTCGCGGGCACTCGCACTTGGCGGGAGGCACTGTTTTCTAGGCATCTTTACGTGCTCACTGTGCTCTCAGAACTGAAAAGGCGGACGTGACGCGACCGACGGGCATACTAGAGACACTGTCCAACACACCTATGCAAAGCTTTATCGGATTTTCACTGTGGTTTCCATTTCGCCAACGATCCTACCTTACTTTCGGATTACGCCTCGTACTTCTGACCACAAAGGGATTATGAGAGGTGGTGTCCAATTTTTTTGTTGATTATGCCTTTCACGTTCTTGTGAAGATGTTTGTGTAGGAAATCTCATCTCCTAACAAATGTTTCTTCATATCTAACCAAGAAGTGAAATACCAATTTTCGTAAATTTAGCTTTACATTTTTTATGAAGGTATTTTCTTAAAAATTTTCAGGTACCTTTTTTTATTTGTAACCGAGATGTCACATATTTTATTTTCTGACTCAGAAACTAAATTCCAGTTTTCGTAATTCTACGTTTACAATTCCCTTAATAGCGACCGGCCGGAGTGGCCGTGCGGGTTCTAGGCGCTACAGTCTGGAGCCGAGCGACCGCTACGTTCGCAGGTTCGAATCCTGCCTCGGGCACGGATGTGTGTGATGTCCTTAGGTTAGTTAGGTTTAAGTAGTTCTAAGTTCTAGGTGACTGATGACCTCAGAAGTTAAGTCGCATAGTGCTCAGAGCCATTTGAACCATTTTGAACCTTAAGAGCGACACACTTTCACAAACACCTTCACCGTTTATTTCAGCCCCATAGGAGTCGAATTTCGGACAATCACTTCTTAAACTTCAATCTTCAAGTTTATGTCCTTAGCGTTTTGGGCTGGGCGATGATGAGTCACTGAATCAATGTGACACTATTTCACCCCCTTAGGGGTTGAATTTCCGGAAACAGTGACACACAAATAAAAATTTTCTTACGTTTAGCTTCAATAACGGTTGTATATTGAAATAGTTCCACAAAAACTTTCAGCCTCAGTTTCACCCTCAGAAAGGCTGAATATTTAAAAACAGTGGAACACGTATTTTTTTATTTCTAACTGAGAAGCCAAATGTAAAGTTTTATAGATTTAGCTTTAAAATTGCGTTCATAATAAAATATTTTCATAAAAAATCTCATTCCTATTTAACCCCCTTAAGGGTTCACTTTCCAAAAACACTGAAACACGTATTTTTTTCATCTCTAACCGACGAGCCAAACACCAACTTTTTAAGATTTAGCTTTAAAAAGGCTTTCACAATGAAATATTTTCTAAACCCCCTTACGCGCTGAATTTCCAAAACAGTAACATGTGCATTTTTTATTTCTTACAGAGAAGCCAAATACAAATTTTCGTAGATTTCTCATCCACCGTTTTTCACTTTGATATCAAATTTAATTTTTCATAGATGTAGCTTTAAAATGTTAAGATAAGCAAATATTTTCATAAGACATGTCATCTCCTATTTTACCTCTTTAGGCATTAAATTTTCAAAAACACTGAAACATGTATCTTTTTATTTGTAAGGCAGAAGTCAAATACCAATGTTCATAGATGTAGCTTTAGCAGTTCTTTAATAATGATATATTTTCAAAAAAAGCTTTCACCCACTATTTCACCCCATGGGTTAAATTTTCAAAAATGGTGAGAAACATATTTCGTTATTTCTGACCAAGAAACCAAATACAAATTTTCGAAAGTCTAGCTTCAAAATTGCCTTAATAGCGACATTTTTAATAAAAAAAACCTTCATCCCCCATTTCACCCCCTTAGGGTTGGAATTTCGAAAATCCCTTCTTAAACGACGCCTGCAGTGTAAGATCCACACCTTCTCCAAATTTCAAGTTTCTATGCTTCAGCGGTTTGAGCTGGGCGATGACGAGTCAGCCAATGAGTCAGGACGCTGTCGTGTATATATATATATATATATATATATATATATATATATATATATATATATACTCTTTTTACGTTATCCATAAATCACAACTGCATATCACTTACTGGTGTAGCGTCGTTGGCGCCCTTTCGTGAGTCTCGTACTTTTGTCTTTTCTCTGACCGTCTTCCGCCGACGCCTTTGGCTGTGAGCACTATGGGACTTAACATCTGAGGTCATCAGTCCCCTAGAACTTAGAACTACTTAAACCTAACTAACCTAAGAACAACACACACATCCATGCCCGAGGCAAGATTCGAACCTGCGACCGTAGCAGTCACGCGGTTCCGGACTGCAGCGCCTAGAACCGCGTGGCCACCCCGGTCGGCCGACGCCTTTCGTTAGGGTTGGACGCAAGCGCAACGGTTCTGTCTGAATGACAGTTTGAGTTGAAAATACACATCACGATAAGAATAAATTCTGTACACTCAGTAAGCGTAGTGGTTATTGTAAAATTACCTTTCTAATTATTCAGTCACCAGATAGTCAACATTATCTGATGACTGAATAATTAGAAAGGTAAACTGTCTTTGCGACATTCATCATTCGCAGTTTAGACTAACCTCTGTCATTATTAAGATGTGTTATATTTTGTGTGTGTTCGTCCTCGTCTGGTACGAATTACGCAAGCTGCGAGAAAAAAAAAAAAAACTGGATACGAACCATGGTAGTGCGTTTGCTCACTCGCAGATTGCGTTGTTGCTCTAGGACCCCTGCATTTATCGCGGTCACAAATTGGTTTGCTGTTTCTTCTTTAAAGTGCCGAGCTATTTAAGTCATAGTAAGACTGATTGACAATCCAGGTGAGGGATATAATTAGCAAGAACTATTTTTTTTTTACAAAGCTCTAAACAAGCAATTAAATTTTTTGTTACGATTAGACGCCACAAAACGAAATTTAACGGCTGTATGTAGTAGACAGGACAGTATCGAAACAACCATTGTTCTGTATGAGGTATCATGAAATTTTGTGTTTAAGTACACACGCCATAACGGCGGTAGAGTTGCTTAAATCGTTTACAAGCAGAGACGTACCGAGTTCATCCTGCGCCCTGGTAGAACTGCCAGATCTGTCCCCTCTCCACTCTCTAGGAAAAAATAGTCTTTGCGCAGTTTTTCTAAAGAGTGTTAGAAAATGAAGCGTTATTGAAAAGTATTACTAAATGAGCTATACGAATGGAGAATATTGCACACAACAAATTAGAAGTATCCCTGTGGTAAATACATTAAAAACTGTACAAATTCGTAAACACTTGAAAGTAAAGGAAAATAGCCTTAGTGTTTATGGCAGCTACTGTGTTATTAGTATGACGTATGATAAAGACCAGATGTTTTTGCTCCTCGTGAAGTATTAGTGCAAATTAGTTATTGTCTGGAAATAAAAGAAGAAGGGGTATAACTAATGGTTGTGAACACATTCCTTTGCAAGAATTTCTTTATAAATATTAATTTTATTTTTGCTTTCCATTTTCTCGATATGAGCGAGGCAAACTCATTAATTATGTCATTCCACTCAAATTTAGGAGGTATGCTGTATTCTATCGACAACATGGCTGAATTTTAATCTGCTTCACCTATACACGACTTTAGGTAGCTTTTTATCATCTCAGTACGCTGAGACTTCGTGGACTAGATGCTAGTGTCATTAGAAGTGTCATTAGCCTCTACAACTATACATCTCGTAACCTATACTTTGAAGAAAAAATCTTCAAAATATCCGAATGGGATCCTATGTCAGCGCCTTTCATCAGATCTTTCTCTTGGAATTGGAAAGACGGTATCCCGTTGACTACCGGTAGCTCAGCTGTATCGATTTTTGTGGTATATTTGGCACCAAAATCTGCTGTAGCCATATTTTTGAAAACGAGATACAAAGCTCTCATTTACGGCTTTCTCAACAGTAAATGAAAATGATGTGCAATGTTGTGTTTTATGCGAGATCTGTTTGGCATTTCACATCCGGTCGTGAACGTTTTGGATCCTACAATACCGTAATGAAGTAACAGCAAAAACTTCATTTGTTGAACTTGAGGTAGCTGTGTAAGTGGAATTTTTATGAGCCAAGCGCACTGTTGGTACAAAACCCCTGTAACATCTGTTTGGTAGCAGTCATTTCTTTGTGATGCTACTTGTACGAAAGGACACTCTGATGACAGCGTGCATTTACAGTCTCGGGCCGGAGTAAATGCTTCTTCTCGCAGGCAGAGGATAAGAAAACCAAGGGTGGCAGAATTCACCATATCTTTATACCTGCACCCTTGGCGAGCGCCCACCTCACCACAGATTCGGTACGGCCTTGTTGAGCACAATGGAATGTTGACCACATTAGAGTCTGCTACGTCAGCAGTTATACACTCACTAAGTATTCGAATGGGACGGAAATCGGTTGATGTGATGTACGAGGGTCATTCCAAAGGAAATGCACACTATTTTGGAAAAAATACAGTTTTAATTATGCACGTGTGAAAGTTTTACAGTGTGTAGATACATCCTCCCCACTTGTTTTCAAACTTAGTTCAACCTGTTCCCGTGAGTGGCGCCGTCACAGAATTTCTTCAAGATGGCTTTTGATGTTCGTCAGAAGCAACGTGCTGTCACAGACTTCCTGGGTTGTGAAAACGATACAGTGGGAAACATCCACAAGAGGTTGAAAAATGTGTGTGGAGATGCTGCTGTCGATCGCAGTATAGTTAGTCGGTGGGCAAGCAGATTACGTTATGAAAACGGGCACGGCAATATTGAGGATTGTCCTTGCAGCGGCAGGCCTCGTACTGCACACACTCCAGACAATGTGCAGAGAGTTAACGAATTGGTGACTGCTGAGAGATGCATCACAGTGAACGAATTGTCACGCTACGTTGGGATAGGGGGAGGAAGTGTTTGCAGAATACTGAAAGTGTTGGCGTCAAAAAAGGTTTGTGCCAGGTGGGTTACCAGGATGTTGACAGTGGCTCACAAAGAAACAAGAAAAATGGTATGCAGCGAACTTTTGGAACAGTAGGAGAATGGTGGAGATGAATTTCTTGGAAGAATTGTGACAGGTGATGAAACATGGCTCCATCATTTTCCACTGGAGACGAAGGGGCAATCAATGGAGTGGCATCATGCAAATTCATCCAAGAAAAAATTCAAAACCACACCTTCTGCTGGAAAAGTTATGGATGCAGAGTTTTTCGATTCCAAAGGACTCTTGCTTGTGGACATCATGCCAAGTGGAACCACCATAAATTCTGATGCATATGTGACGACGCTGAAGAAACTTCAAGCTCGACTGAGTCGTGTTTGACCACATCGGCAAAAGCAGAATGTTTTGCTGTTGCACGACAATGCACCGCCACATGTCAGTCAAAAAGCCGTGGAAGCGATCACAAAACTCAGATGGACAACACTGAAACACCCGCCTTACAGTCCCAACCTGGCTGTATGTGAATATCATCTCTTTGGGAAACTGAAAGCCTCTCTCTGTGGAACATGGTTTGAAGGTGATGACTCAATTGTGCACGCTGCCAAACAGTAGCTCCAACAGTTTGGTCCAGAATTTTACCGTGCGGGTATACAGGCGCTGGTTCCAAGATGGCGTAATGCAGTTCAGAGGGATGGAAATTATGTGGAGAAGTGAAAATATTGTTCCTAAAGGATGTATCTACACACTGTAAAACTTTCAAACGTGTAAGATAAAAGAAGGATTTTAAAACAAATAGTGTGCATTTCTTTTGGAGTGACCCTCGTACATGTAGAGAGAAACAAATGATCACATTTTCAGAACTGGCTCTGAGCACTATGAGACTTAACTTCTGATGTCATCAGTCGCCTAGAACTTAGAACTACTTAAACCTAACTAACCTAAGGACATCACACATCCATGCCCAAGGCAGGATTCGAACGTGCGACCGTAGCGGTCGCTCGGCTCCAGACTGTGGCGCCTAGAACCGCACGGCCACTCCGGCCGGCTTTTCAGAACTACTGGATGATTTATTCAAGAGAAACAGCTTTACAAATTGAGCAAGTCAATAAGTTTGTCCGCCTGTGATCCGAATGCAAGCAGTTAACTGGCTTGGCATTGATTGAAAGAGTTGTTGGATGTCCACCAGACTGTTATCATGCCAAATTTTGTCTAACTGCAGCGTTAGATCGTCAAAATCACGAGCTGGTTAGAGGGTCCTGCTCATAATGCTCCAAAGGTTTCCAACTGGAGAGCGATGCATTGGCCTTGCTGGTCTACGTAGCCGGTGGCAAACCTGAAGACAAACAGTAGTAACTATACCCGTATGCGGGGCGGGCGTTATCTGGATGAAATGTAAGCCAAGGATGGCTTGCAATGAAGAGTAACGAAATGGGGCGTAGAGTCTCGTCGACGTACTACTGTGCTGTAATGGTGCGGCAGTTGGCAACCAAAGGGGTCCTGCTATGAAATGAAATCGCGTCGCCGCCATCTTGGATACATCTGGCAACAATGGAGAGTGGTGTAACACACAGGTTGTCCTACTACTCCAGTAACATCACTCCAGGTTGTTGGACCATGTGGCGGACTACAGTCAGGTTGGTATCCCACCGATGTCCAGGGCGTCTCCAGACACGACTTCGTTGGTCATTGGGGTTCAGCTCGAAGCGGGACTCATCACTGAAGACAATTCTACTCCAGTCAATGAGATTCCAGACCGAAGACGTGTCTGGAGACGCTCTGGACAGTGGTCAGTTACCAAATTGTCTGTTGCCCTCCACGTGGCCCGACCGTCAAAAGTGATGGTCTTGGTTGCCATTTAATTTCACAGCAGGACCCCTTTGGTTGTCAACAGAGTAGGGTGGCGCAGTGTTTAGCACACTGGACTCGCTTTCAGGAGGACGACGGTACAAACCTGCGTCTGTCCATCCTGTCTTAGGTTACTCACAATTTACGTAAATCACTTAAAGCAAATGCCGGAAAGGTTCCTGCGTAAGGATGAGACCGTTTTTCTTCACCATTCTTTCACAATCCGAGCTAGTGCTCTAGCTCTAATGACCTCACTGTTGACGCGATATTAAACATTAATCTCCTCCTCTTCCTGTAGTTACCATCTGTGGCACCATTAGATCACAGCGGTTCGTCGACGAAATTCTGCGCCGTTTTGCTGCCCCTCATGGCAAGACATTCTGGACTTCCATTTCAGCAACATAATCCTCGTCGCACACGGCGAGATTTTCTACTGGTTGCTTGCATACTTATCAAAACCAACCTTGGTCAGCAATGTCGCCGGACCTTTCTCCAATATCTACATCTACATCCATACTCCGCAAGCCACCTGACGGTGTGTGGCGGAGGGTACTTTGAATACCTCTATCGGTTCTCCTATTCCAGTCTCGTATTGCTCGTGGAAAGAAAGGTTGTCGGTATGCCTCTGTGTGGGCTCTAATCTCTCTGTTTTATCCTCATGGTCTCTTCGCGGCATATACGTAGGAGGGAGCAATATATTGCTTGACTCCTCGGTGAAGGTATGTTCTCGAAACTTCAACAAAAGCCCGTACCTAGCTCCTGAGCGTCCCTCCTGCAGAGTCTTCCACTGGAGTTTATCTATCATCTCCGTAACGCTTTCGCGATTACTAAATGATCCTGTAACGAAGCGCGCTGCTCTCCGTTGGATCTTCTCTATCTCTTCTATCAACCCTATCTGTACGGATCCCACACTGGTGAGCAATATTCAAGCAATGGGCGAACAAGTGTACTGTAACCTACTTAATTTGTTTTCGGATATGAACACTTTTGGAGCGTTGTGGACCGGGTCTTCCAATCAGCTCGGGATTCTGACGAGCTAACGGGCCAGTTGGGCAGAATTTGGCATGATATGCAACAGGAGGACGTAAAACAATCCTATCAATCAATGTCAAGCTTAATAACTGCTTGCATAAAGGTGGACCATCGCATTATTGCACCCGATATGAAAGAAAAATCTTTTATACCAGTATCGATCACATGCACCTGTTGCAGGATCGTAACTCCAGTATTCTGACGTTTATTGAAAAACAGGATCGAGGCAGTTTCAATAAGAATCACTACTGTGAAACTCATGTTACCTTTTTTCGT
Organism: Schistocerca piceifrons; assembly: GCF_021461385.2. Taxonomy (NCBI): domain Eukaryota; kingdom Metazoa; phylum Arthropoda; class Insecta; order Orthoptera; family Acrididae; genus Schistocerca; species Schistocerca piceifrons. Next base: position 46,406,630 of record NC_060142.1, on the reverse strand, counting down.
ATACACTGGCTACAAACAGCAGAAGCAGATGCAGAGGTAACTTCCATTTAACGAGACTTGGGGTAGGTAGCGGGTACTTTACCACATTCTTGACCAGTAACGAAAACACAGAGCCAGAAAGAAATGCAACATCTTCATAGACAGTGGGTATGCATTTGCATACTGTGTGGTTATAATATTATTGATTCATTTCTTAAGATCATCGGCGATCAGATAGCGCTCAGGAGGCTTCTGCGTGCACACTCTGTTTTGAGTATGCAGGTGAGTATGCTGGTGAGTTTATAGGTAACCAGTGTTTGCATAATTCATTCTGATGTACAGCCATGCCCCGCCGATGAATACGTTCCTCTGTCGAACAACTTCAGCCATTTGAACAGGATCACATTATGGGCCTTCTGAAAGCTGGATGGATGTATCAGTGGGTTGCTGCACATGTTGGGCATAGCGTATAGCTGGTGCGTTGCTTCTTTCAGTAGTGATCTGTGTAGTATTCCCGCAGCCTTAGAGCGGGTTATGGTAGTCTACATAGTACATACACACCTCAAGATCGACGCAATGGAAGCTCAGCAGTGACCGCCTGAACGTCATCTGGAAAAGAAGTCTGGTCGCCGTTTGCATCTGATGCGTCACCATGGCCCATTGGGAACTCCTGTTTGCAGCAAGACTAAGGTCGCGTGTGCGTCTGGCCAGTTTACCAACGACACATGACACCTCCAAGTTCGACTCTTTCAGTGTAGTAAAAGAGTCGACTGAAACATGAAATGTCCCTGGGTTGTTTTCAGTAATGAGAGTAGATTCAGTCCGTATGCGAGTGACGCACGTACATGTGTATGGCGCAGACCTGGAGGCCTATTCCGCAGTACATTCGCCCATGACATGAAGGTCTCACCCAAGGTTTCATGACGTGGGGGAGGGGCACCAGTGACAGATCACGATGTTCATGGAGGGTAAAGTAACCAGTGTCCTGTACATTGCACCGATTGTCATCCCTGTGCGACTGACATTTCTTCGACAGGAAGGTGATGTGCTTTTCAGCAGGCCACTGCATGCCCACATACGAATGCTGCGACTCAACATGCTCTTCAACGTGCAATCTATCGCAGGATGCTGTTTTGCGCTTTTACGAACATTTGCATGCGAGAATACATGAATACATGCTTGCGGTGCTGCCTCCCCCCCTCTCCACCCCCATCCCCACCTCCCCCTCCCCTACCCCATCCCCAGCACGACGGGCGTATGGGCCTCATTCACTGTGACATGTGTGTTTAATTTGGTCTGAATTTGTTATCATGTACTCCTCACAATGATGAACTACCAGCCATGTCACTTGTCAGTAAAATTGTCTTCTCCTTGATGGTGTTGCATTTTTTTTTCCAGCACAGTATTATCATACAGAGTATCTTCGAAAGTAGGTGATTGCTAAAGCGAATATTAGACTAAAAGCATATAAGCCTGGCGGTGAGAGGTCAATTGCAACGTAAGCAACGTAGGTTGCGCCCACAAGAAGCATAATATCACTACAAATGTTATCAGTGTATGAAAATGATATATGAAATAGGACTAGCAGCACTACTAGATAGTTTTGCTGACGATGTTATTGTCTACAGGAAAGTATTGTTGTCGGACAGTTGTAAACAAATAAGGAAGTTTCTTTATGTGTGAAATGACCCACACAGTTACACTGGCAACAATGAAAATTCTGGGCACAAAAATAGCTTATTCTTATCCATTTCCATCTCCTGAATTCAAAAATCACCATCAAAATAACCTACTATGTCTTACTTTTGATACAATGATGTATCATTGTTTTCCAAATATGTAATTTAAGTGTGGTGGTAATTTTGATTTTGTTGTTGTCGCACCTGTTATATAACAAAAGGTTATAAACATTATTCTTGTTGCTGTGGTTGTGAGTTTCATATGTTTGCTTAGTAATTAATACAGAGTTTCTGGTTTCTGAGTGCTTTCGAAATGTAAACTTCGTTGAATCAAAATGCCTCTAAAAATTTAAATTCAGTATATATCTTTCTTTTTTTTTCCATGAACCATGGACCTTGCCGTTGGTGGGGAGGCTTGCGTGCCTCAGCGATACAGATAGCCGTACCGTAGGTGCAACCACAACGGAGGGGTATCTGTTGAGAGGCCAGAAAAACGTGTGGTTCCTGAAGAGGGGCAGCAGCCTTTTCAATAGTTGCAAGGGCAACAGTCTGGATGATTGACTGATCTGGCCTTGTAACAATAACCAAAACGGCCTTGCTGTGCTGGTACTGCGAACGGCTGAAAGCAAGGGGAAACTACGGCCGTAATTTTTCCCGAGGGCATGCAGCTTTACTGTATGGATAAATGATAATGGCGTCCTCTTGGGTAAAGTATTCCGGAGGTAAAACAGTCCCCCATTCGGATCTCCGGGCGGGGACTACTCAAGAGGATGTCGTTATCAGGAGAAAGAAAACTGACATTCTCCGGATCGGACTGTGGAATGTCAGATCCCTTAATCGGACAGGTAGGTCAGAAAATTTAAAAAGGGAAATGGATAGGTTAAAGTTAGATATAGTGGAAATTACTGAAGTTCGGTGGGAGGAGGAACAAGATTTTTGGCCAGGTTTAATAATGAATAAAAAAAATAGGAGTTCGGGTAAGCTACTACAAACAACATAGTGAACGCATTATTGTGGCCAAGATAGACACGAAGCCCACGCCTACTAGAACAGTACAAGTTTATATGCCAACTAGCTCTGCAGATGACGAAGAAATTGATGAAATGTATGATGAGATAAAAGAAATTATTCAGGTAATGCAGGGAGACGAAAATTTAATAGTCATGGGTGATTGGAATTCGAGAGTAGGAAAAAGGAGAGAAGGAAACATAGTAGGTAAATATGGATTGGGGCCAAGAAATGAAAGAGGAAGCCGCCTCGTAGAATTTTGCGCAGAGCATAACTTAATCATAGCTAACACTTGGTTGAAGAATCATGAAAGAAGGTTGTATACATGGAAGAACCCTGGAGATACTAGAAGATATCAGATAGACTATATAATGGTAAGACAGAGATTTAGGAACCAGGTTTTAAATTGTAAGACATTTCCAGGGGCAGATGTGGACGCTGACCACAATCTATTGGTTATGAACTGTAGATTAAAACTGAAGAAACTGCAAAAAGGTGGGAATTTGAGGAGATGGGACCTGGATAAACTGAAGGAACCAGAGGTTGTAGAGAGTTTCAGGAAGAGCATAAAGGAACAATTGACAAGAATGGGGGGAAGAAATACAGTAGAAGAAGAATGGATAGCTTTGAGGGATGAAGTAGTGAAGGCAGCAGAGGATCAAGTAGGCAAAAGGACGAGGGCTAGTAGAAATCCTTGGCTAACAGAAGAAGTATTGAATTTAATTGATGAAAGGAGAAAATATAAAAATGCAGTAAATGAAGCAGGCAAAAAGGAATACAAACGTCTCAAAAATGAGATCGACAGGAAGTGCAAAATGGCTAAGCAGGGATGGCTAGAGGACAAATGTAATGATGTAGAGGCTTATCTCCCTAGGGGTAAGGTAGATACTGCCTACAGGAAAATTAAAGAGACCTTTGGAGATAAGAGAACCACTTGTGTGAATATCAAGAGCTCAGATGGAAACCCAGTTCTAAGCAAAGAAGGGAAAGCAGAAAGGTGGAAGGAGTATATAGAGGGTCTATACAAGGGCGATGTACTTGAGGACAATATTATGGAAATGGAAGAGGATGTAGATGAAGATGAAATGGGAGATACGATACTGCGTGAAGAGTTTGACAGAGCACTGAAAGACCTGAGTCGAAACAAGGGCCCGGGAGTAGACAACATTCCATTGGAACTACTGACGGTCTTGGGAGAGCCAGTCCTGACAAAACTCTACCATCTGGTGAGCTAGATGTATGGGACAGGCGAAATACCCTCAGACTTCAAGAAGAATATAATAATCCCAATCCCAAAGAAAGCAGGTGTTGACAGATGTAAAAATTACCGAAGAATCAGTTTAATAAGCCACAGCTGCAAAATACTAACACGAATTCTTTACAGCCGAATGGAAAAACTAGTAGAAGCCAACCTCGGGGAAGATCAGTTTGGATTCCGTAGAAACACTGGAACACGTGAGGCAATACTGACCTTATGACTTATCTTGGAAGAAAGTTTAAGGAAAGACAAACCTACGTTTCTAGCATTTGTAGACTTAGAGAAAGCTTTTGACTATGTTGACTGGAATACTCTCTTTCAAATTCTAAATGTGGCAGGGGTAAAATGCAGGGAGCGAAAGGCTATTTACAATTTGTACAGAAACCAGATTGCAGTTATAAGAGTCGAGGGACATGAAAGGGAAGCAGTGGTTGGGAAGGGAGTAAGACAGGGTTGTAGCCTGTCCCCGATGTCATTCAATCTGTATATTGAGCAAGCAGTATAGGAAACAAAAGAAAAATTCGGAGTAGGTACTAAAATCCATGGAGAAGAAATAAAAACTTTAATGTTCGCCGATGACATTGTAATTCTGTCAGAGACAGCAAAGGACTTGGAAGAGCAGTTGAATGGAATGGATAGCGTCTTGAAAGGAGGATATAAGATGAACATCAACAAAAGCAAAACGAGGATAATGTAATGTAGTCGAATTAAGTCGGGCGATGCTGAGGGAATTAGATTAGGAAATGAGACACTTAAAGTAGTAAAGGAATTTTGGGGAGAAGTGGAGTTTGTGGCACAGCCTGACCAGAAGAAGGGATCGGTTGGTAGGACATGTTGTGAGGCATGAAGGGATCACAAATTTAGTATTGGAGGGCAGCGTGGAGGGTAAAAATCGTAGAGGGAGACCAAGAGATGAATACACTAAGCAGATTCAGAAGGATGTAGATTGCAGTAGGTACTGGGAGATGAAGAAGCTTGCACAGGATAGAGTAGCATGGAGAGCTGCATCAAGCCAGTGTCAGGACTGAAGACCACAACAACAACGACATCAAATATTTTTTGTTGCATTTGTGATGAAATAACGTTTTCGTCACAAAAATTGAATGTAATGGCTCTTGTGAACATTTCCCATTAGCATTATTTTGCAGTGAACATAAGGGACTGTGATAAGTCATCATCTTTGCACATATGTTGCAATCATTGTTCAGTGATGTGCTGGCGTAAGCTGTCGCCAGCACACTGGTCAGCAAAGATGCAGTGCTAAGATCGACAGTAGGTGACGTATCAACCAAACCTATCATGAAAGAGGCCAGAGACAGACCCGCAAGCAACACGCTGCGAACGCCCTCTCCACAGCAAAGACTTAGGCTGCCGCCATTGACCGGTGGGCCTCAGTCACTACCCCAGTCAGACTCGACTCACTATTGCAGGTTGGCGTCTGTCAGTCATTCACGGAGTGGCACAGTTCAGCACAGGCTACGCCAGTACATATTGTGCAGAAAAGTTTGGAACGGCAAGACACTGATATTGTCTGCAAGACGCCTATTAGAGAGGAGCCAGCACCACAACACATGGACTCTATTGAAGTCCATGCTATCCATATAACTACAGTGTTAATCCACGTGTGCATTTGTGTTGTAGAAGAGGATAGTCGTAATAGCATCCTCTCCATTGCTCCCTTACAGTACAAGACTCTACAATTATGCTACGAAAATTGCTGTATATTTAGACAACAAAAGAAATTAAACCTTAAGTCAGTTGGCGGCAGTATTTCTGAGAAAATAATATCAGATTGGATGCAAAATGTACTTTCAATCCATTTTCTCCACTCACACGCATACCTTTAGCCGCCTACTTGTGGTAGGCACACGGAGAACGATTCCATCATCATTTGTTGTGGTGTCGGCTACTGTGGGAGTCAGCACTGATACAAACAAGGAAGAGAGAAGTTGCGATGGTTGATGGCAGGAATCCAAAACCATCTGTACATTAAACTTTCCACAAGGATCGTTCCGAAAGTAATGCCTCCTAACTTTCTATGGTGGCTTTGGATGTCGTGCCAGACGTACGCACAAAATAGTGATGTGTGGTTGAATTCCTCACTGCTGAAGAATCTGTGCCGATTGACAGCCATCGACGCTTGCTAAAGGCGTACGGAGACGACACAATAGATGTGAGTAATGTGAGGTGGTGGGTACGGCGTTTTCAAGGTGGTGAAACGGGTGTACATGACAGAACACGGCTCGGTCGACTTTGCGCAGTTGTCATCCCTCGCAATGAAGAACGTCTTGATCAACTCATCCATTCTGATCGGCGAATAACGACCACAGGATTGTGTGAGAAGGTGGACGTCGCTTGTAATGTCTTCGATAAAAAGTTGTAAGATCTTGGTTATCGCCAAGTCAGTGCGAGACGGATCCCGCGAATGCTTACAGAACAACAAAGAACTCATCGCATGGAAATTTGTCGGGACCCGGTAGACTAATACGTGGCTGAAGGTGACTATTTTCTGCATAGTACCGCCACCGGAGATGAGATGTGGTGTCATCACTACGAGCCGGATCCAAAAGACAGTCCATGGAATGGCGACATGCGAATTCTCTGTCAAAGAAGAAATTGGAGACACAACCGTCTGGAGGCAAAGTGATGTGCACAGTCTACTACATGCAAAGGAGAGTGCGGATAGCTGGAAAGAAAACACTGAAGGTTTCTATAAAGAGGAAGATTCGTCTGATGTAATAGAAGAAGAAACAGTAGTCGATTTTGAAGAGAAGAGGGTCCAATATTAGAATTTAAGAGAGCTTTGGAGGACTTGAAATCAAATAAGGCAGAAAGAATGGGTAACATACCATCAGAGTTTCTAAAATTATTTGGAGAAGTGGCAACAAAACGACTATTCACGTTGGTGTGTAGACTGTATGAGTCTGGCGAAGTACGATCTGACTTTCGGAAAAATATAATCCACACAATTTCGAAGACTGCAAGAGCAGAGAAGTGCGAGAATTAGTTCACAATCAGCTTAACACCTCATGCATCCAAGTTGCTGAGAAGAATAATACACAGAAGAATGGAAAAGAAAATTAAAGATGTGTTAGAGGACGATCAATTTGGTTTTATGAAAGGTAAAGGCAGCACAGAGACAATTATAACTTTGTGGTTGAAATGGAAGCAAGACTAAAGAAAAATCAAGACACGATCACAGGATTTGTCGACAATGTAAAATGATGCAAGATGTTCCAAATTTTAGAAAAATAGGGGTGAGCTATAGGGAGAGACAGGTAATATACAATATGTACAACAGCCAAGAGGGAATAATAAGAGTGGACGGCCAATAATTAAGTGCTCACCTTAAAAAAGGGTTAGGACAAGGATGTAGTCTTTCGCCCTTATTGTTAATCTGTGCATCGAAGAAGCAATGATAGAAACAAAAGAAAGGTTCAGTAGTGGAATTAAAATTCAACGTGAAAGGATATCAGTGATACGATTATATGATGACATTGCTAACTTGAGTGCAACTGAAGAATTACATGATCTACTGAATGTAATGAACAGTCTAACGAGTACAGAATGTGAAATGAGAGTAAACCGAAGAAAGATGAAACTAATCAGAAGTAGCAGAACTGAGAACAGCGAGGAACTTAACATCAGGATTGATGGTCATGACGTAAACGAAGTTAAGGAATTCTCCTACCTAGGCAGTCTGACGAGTACAGAATGTGAAATGAGAGTAAACCGAAGAAAGATGAAACTAATCAGAAGTAGCAGAACTGAGAACAGCGAGGAACTTAACATCAGGATTGATGGTCATGACGTAAACGAAGTTAAGGAATTCTCCTACCTAGGCAGCAAAGTAACAAATGATGGACGGAGCAAGTAGGACATTAAAAGCAGACTAACACTGGCAGAAAGGGCATTCCCGGCTATAACACGTCTACCGGTATCAAACATAGGCCTTAATTTGAATAAGAAGTTTCTGTAAATGCTTGGAGCACAGCATTCTATGGTAGTGAAACATGGACTGTGGGAGAAGAGAATCGAAGCATTTCAGATGCGGAGCTACAGACGAATGTTGAAAATTAGGTGAATTGAGAAGGTAAGGAATGAGGAGGTTCTGTGCAGAATCTGAGAGGGAAGGAATATGTGGAGAACATTAACAAGGAGAAGGGACTGAATGATAATACATCTGTTAAGACATCAGTGAATGACTTCGATGGTAGTAGAGAGAGCTGTAGAGTGCAAAAACTGTTGAGGATGACAGAGGTTGGAATACAAGCAGTAAATAATTGAGGATATAGGTTGCAAGTGTTACTCGGGGATTAAGAGATTGGCACAGGACAGGAGAGAAATTCGTGGAGGGCCGCATCAAAACTGTCAGAAGACTGCTGACTCCCCACACCAGCTTTTGGTGCTACACAACTCATTGCAAAATTCGGCTAGATTGTCTTACCACATCCACTGTACAGTCCCGATTTAGCGTCTTCAGGCTCTTTGCGTTATGTGGCGAACATTTACAAGTCTCAGATGCTGTTGTCAAAGCCGTAAGTAATTGGTTAGCCTCAGCTCACTCTGATGTTTGCAGACGTGGCAGGCAAGTTTTGGTTCATTATTGGCAAAAGTCCACGATTAATCGTGTTGACTATATGGAAAAATGACAGTCTGTAACTGAAATATTGCTCTATTTTCCTGTGCTGTTGTGATTTGTGAATCCCCTGTGGTTTCAATGAACAAAAATAGGAAGCATTATTTTCAGAACGACTGTTGTAGTTAACAGTACAATTTACTTGTGAAAAGAAACGAAACATCTTGTTATGAGGTGGCTTGAGGTGCTTCTTGTGGCTGATTACATTTGTACATTATTACTACTAGTAGATCGCAGGCTAAGTATCGTTTTCCTATTACTCAGCACCGATGCTCTCGAAGTCTGCGCTCGAACTGGGGCCTGTCCAGCGATGGGTGGCCGGTAAAGCCAGTTTTGACAGGGGGCGCTGAACTCCATCTTCGTGGAGGTGTGGTGCTGCCTGCTCTTCCAATTGATGCGCGGGTCACCGCCTTCTAGATGGCGTTTCGCGGCGCTGTGATGACCAGTGTGCGGTGGACACTTTAGACTCCACATTTTTCTTCTGATGGACCAAAGATATCAGAGCTGTTGAAAAGCAGCAGTGCTTGCAGAATACTGCTGGTTTATGTGTGGGCATGCTCTGGAACTCACTTGCAATAAGCAAGGAAAATAAAAGAAAAACATCGACCTCATAAAGCCACCACAAGATTCTCTTCATATCCAACCAACTGCCAGGTACGACTCTTAAAATATAACTGTCATAAAAAAATGTCAAATGGACTTTCAATGTTGTCAGCACAGGCAATTAAAATGAATGGTTTTCTCTCAGTCTGCTACATTAAAATACTTTCTACTACAACGAAATATTTCCGACTTCTGCGTAACATAGAAAGTGGAGATAATAACGTTTTTTCTTTGTGATATTTGTTCTATTTAACCCAAAACTAGTATCGTAGAAGTATGAATAATGACGCCTTCAGCAAAGTTTATCGTATTTCATTGAGTAACACTATGCTCTTACGATCCTACAGTTCCAGCATCATGTACAAAACGTTTTCTTCTTCTTGTCGCTTGGGTCATACAGCTAACGCTCTATCCAGCATCTCTGTCGTCAAACGCCTCGATCTTATCGGTCTTCTTTATCCTCTTCTATTCCTCTTCTCTCATTCGTTTCTTGGATACCACTTAGCCACACTTTCCTCTGTCTTCGTCTTTTTCTCCTTCCAGGCGGTTGCCATGAAAGTAGCCTTTTGGGCCATCAGTCTTGATCCATTCTTTTGGCATGCCCAAAGTATACTAGTTGTCTGTCAACAATTCTGTCTGTAATACTATAGGAGCCCGAGTCCTTTCTCTTATTTCCTCGCTTCTTACGTGGTCAAGTTGGGAAATTCTACATGCACTTCTCAAGTGGTTGATTTCTATAACTCTTTTTATTATTTTTCTCTGTGGGCTCCCACGACTCACACCCATAGCTTGTTATTGCTACTATAATCGATTTGTGCAAATCTATTTTAACCATAGGCATTTGAAGGACCAATTTTTGGATAGCCGCCCTACCCTGCTAGCGTTTTAATACACCAGTTACTTCTGCTCTTAATTAAGGTAAACAATGTATTAAAACGTTTGCGCGACCGTGTCTAAAACACATCGTGTAATTCAATAGAACACGAAAAATATTTTGACTGAAGGCGACATTGTTCACACTTCCTGTGTACTGAATACAGTCGCGTCCACAACTGCAAAATATGGATAAAACTAAACGAAAAATAAAAAACAACACTCGCCATTTCCAGAACATCTGAAGACATTGTCCTCCTACTATCAATATCAAGAAAATTTGGCATTTTCCCCATGAAGGATGGAAACTTAATCGACTTCAGAAATCTGAGATCGCTAAACGCATGTTTTTTGGTGTTTATATCCTCTTCAATGATTAGCTGATCAGCAAAAATCAATTATTTTTTGATATAATGGAGCTCCATTCAACGCGTTTACCCTTATTACTGTGAAGTAAGCTCATATCTCTTTTGTTATTTGTTTGACTCCCTTATCTTTAAGGCGTAATTTAATTCTTATTCTTTTATACTTACGACGCCCCCCTCATAAGGTGTTAGGTTCTCATCGGATGGATTCCAGTTAACTTAAGTTTTATTTTTAGGGCTGTCACTTTAGAAGTGAAGTACATTTTGATTTATAAAGCTATTTTATGGTCTATGTATGAATACAATCTTGAGCAATGGTTAACAAATGGATTAGCCAACGCCATCTGTCTGCGTCTACTCCATTACTTTCACTCGAGGCCCGACTATCACACTTTTCCACATTCTATGTTTGTCAGTGGAGCCACTCATCCAAGCTGAGCTTCCGCATTACTGCTATGCATCTGTTCCTAACTTGGGCGGCGTCCTTTACACATGACAAGTAAGGCAATTAAAAGATTTTTTGGTATGTATTTTCACAGCCTGCTCATCCGCCTTTTAAAATCTATTTACAGTTTATCAAACCCAAAAATTTTTTCACAGCAACCTTCCATCGGCCTACTTCCTTTCAGGAACCCACTTGACAGGTATTGGGAATTTTCAACTTTTTCATACTGTAACCGCATTGTGTCGATGGACTCACATAATGTAATCATTGATGTGGAGGCGAGCACCGCGATCAGTTTCTGTAAGTTCGCATAAAAAATTTTCCCGTAGATTACGTTCTTACGCAAGGTGGGACCAGGACGTTTCCATACGCCTATTTTTTGTAACTTTTTGTTTGTAGGTAATCCAAAGATGCCTAACACAGCAGAAATGCGTTATTCTATTTGGAAATAAAAAACTCCACAAGCAAATCTGTGTTTTTATCATTATCATATTACTCATGAAGTGAAGGAAATTCTCTTTTTTTTGGTCAGTTTTATGACTACAGACCCCATGCAATTTTTTGGAGTATGCATGCTGCCCCCGGCTTGCCAGCCACTGGTGTAGCGTCTCCGTTCAACGCCGAATTAGCAGACTGGCGTAGAAAAGAACACTGTAAATATTTATCTAATACAAAAGAGCCAAAGTGAGAAGAACGTGTCGGAGCGTAAACAACGACAGGCAGCTGTTCGCGGCATCAGAAGGCTCGCCACTCGCTGCAAACGCCGGCGCTAATGATCCGGGTCAGTTCGAGGGCTCCGCAACAGTGCCTTACGGGACACGGGGGTGCCGCGACGGCAGCGCCGCGGGCGGCGGCGGCGCGCGGCTGAGCGGTGGCCGGCCCGGCGCGGCCAGTCGTGAGCGCGCCGTGGCCGTGGCTGAGGCGAGCGCCCGAGCCGAGCCGAGCGCAGCCGATCCGAGCCGAGGCGAGCGCGGGCCAGGCAGCCAGAGCGACTGCGAGCGGCCGGGAACATGGCGACCGGGGGCGGCGGCGCAGCGCGCCAGCAGCAGGGACCCGGACCCGGGGGCGGCGGGCACGGCCCGGGGGCGGGGCCGGGGGCGGCGGCGGCGACCACCGCCAGGGTGCAGGTCAAGCCCTTCACCAAGGAGTCGCTGGACCGCCTGGAGAGCAAGACGGTGCAGCTGGTGCGCGAGTACGGCTTCCAGCCGCGCCGCAAACTCAGCGTCGAGGATGGCTCCGTGCTGCCGACCAAGTTCGAGCCGTTCCCGCGCAGCCTGTACGGCAGGCCGCTCGAGGAGATCGACAACTTCATCTACGAGGAGGTAAAGCTCGCAGGCGCAGACGCTAGCCCGCCCCTGCTGAGCTAGCCGCCGCGGCGGGACCTTCCTCAGGGCCTGGAACGGAGCCTGCCCTGTCCAGTTGTGTACACGTCGCACGGTTCCCTAAGTGAGCGCCAGGTGGTTCGCCAAATAGTGGCCACACGGATCTGAGACGCGCTACGATTCTTGCACATCTCAAGCGATCAAGCTGTCGACCAGTAGGCGACAGTTCACGCGTAAACAAATTTTATTTATTAAGTAGACAAGACATGCAGATTTTATCAAGGACGTTTCAGTTCCTCTATCATGAAGCGCAGCATAAAAACACTCATCGATTGTTTGCTGTTCAGATACACTGCCCTCGATCCTGCTCTCCCTCGAGTGAACTCTAATCGAAGAATAAAGGTCAGACTGGTGCCAAACGACACGTTCCAGGCTTTGATGACAGTCCTTTTATAGCATCATATGTATTTGCCCAATTTTGTTTCTGTTTTCGACTTCTTGCAGTTGGAAATGGAAGTGCTCAATTCGCATTTTAGTAACTTACGTACAACTAATCGTTTTCGTCTCCTGCGTAGCCTAAAATAGTGCGTTCATAAAGTTTTGGTTGTTAAAGAAATAAAATGTCCCCCATTTGTCGATTATTAGTGGACACAATTAACGTGACCCATCATATTTTTCAGGCAGTATTCCACCTGAGAATGAACTCCAAATTTCAAATTAACAACGGTAAAATTATCCCCTGTTCTTCTTATTAATCTGACACTATATCGTCTCTGTTGATTAGCGTTCAACTCTACATATATTCCTACGTGAAGTATTGAAGCTGCCGACTACCAGAACGTGGAAATTGAAGTATTCAAACTTCTTGTTCTTGACGTTGCCTAAAGAAGGCGTACAGTAAACGCTTAAGTGGTTTAGGAATGTCTATACAGTATCTGTGACGAGTGGACGGTTTAACCACTGTTTGTTCTTAGTGCAGTGACTAAAGAAGTTATACCATCAAAGTGAAAGTGCTTTAGGAACATCGATACAGTATCAGCGACGAGTCGGTGGTTTGTGGTTTTGAATGACGTAACGTAAATGCAACATCCGATTGTTCCTGAACCACGAGGTTTTGCAATGGGAGTGAAGTGTTAAACGTAACCTGATAGTGAAAATATTACTCCACGTGTTTGTTCTGAGAGTGACAGTTTTCAGCATATGATTACTGCCAGCATAAAGAGTGTATATTCTGACGTCCTCACTGTCTCTGGATTTGGATTTCTCGCACAAATTACTATGTACAAACAGTGAACTTGTGTCAACTAGATTTCTCGAAATATGTAATTAGGATTCTCTACCTCGTCATTGGTCCTGGGTTCCATCACGTGTGGATGTGCACTAGCTCAATCGGCGCGTTCAGTGCTCTACAGCATACCTTGTGACACTCAGTACGACCCTTTCTCATTTTCAGGGCAATTTCGTCGTTGGGACAGCGGTGGAACATAAAGTGCGTTTCGTATCGACTGATTTTTGAGACCTGTATCGAAATGCCGGTACGCCATGTCAGTGGAATGTGGTACGCCATGATGGTTTTGAACTCCGACATCTTCAGCGACTCATAATCACGTTATTTCAACTACAGAAACTGATTGTTTCATGGACAGCGTGATTTCGAGTGTCCTGTCAGAAGACGAATCCATTTTCATTCGCAATATTTAGATGGCTGAACTCGTTTTCGACTCCTTTTTTGTAATAGACCGCAATTTGTAATTTTTAGAATTCATTTTTGAAACTATTTCTTCACTACCACAATGACATGAACTTTTAACAGGAATTACAGATTCAGGCGGTCATTACCTAATGGCCTGCAGTGTCTGCTAAAGTTTTTGTGTGTTTGTGTCAGTCAGTAAATATTTGTATGAAAAGTAGTGGTCTTCATCATGAACTGTCTGGATCCAATAAGAATGGCTGGAAGAACTGTGGGCAAAAATGGAACTGACAACCCAGTAGTACGCTTGGGAACATGTCATCTACCAATCACATCAAGAGACCTTCAGGAATGCCATCTGTTTCTTTCGCAGGCTATTAAACACGTGAAAACTAATTAATTCTTGCAAGCGTGCTGATGGTTACTGACAAACTGTAAAAAGAATGCACGTAATCCCTAAAAATTACAAATCATTAACCAAAGTATCCGTAAGAATCGCTTCTGGTTGGACTGCAGTACATCTGTACCTCGATGTGGCTGTATCAGTGACAGAAAATGAAAATTGTTCTTTGCGCATGTTGTTTATAGAGTATGTGGTTTGCTATTGTCTTCAGCATTTCTTCTATTACTTTTTGTTTATTCAATAAACGACAAATTCAATTGCTTAAAATCTCTAAGAGATCTAACAGAATACTTCCTTTCTCAAATATTTTTGTGAGTACCAACGGAACGATTGGTCACTATCAAGTGTTGTCGTTCTCGATTGATCTACACTGAACGAAAATGGACGCCTCTCATAACAATAGAGCGCTCAAACCCATTTCTATATGAAAAATAAAAATAAAAAATAAAATAAAAAATACATAAGAATAGGTCGGGAAAGCTAAACAGTTAGTGCTATTTGTTTCCAGACGCCCCTGGCATTATGTAGACAAGCAACACACAGCATTCTGTAGAAATGTAATTGACTTATCCTCAATTAATATAGGTTGTTCATATTTACCAATAGCACAAGAAACGTTTCCTGTAGTATTGCTCCAAATCGTTGCTCAGAAATTACTCAAAAAATCAGGGAATAATTTCCTTCTCCATTGGAAAATTCTTGAAATCACGTTCATTTAATTTTGTTCAGAAATGGCACGTGACTATCTTTTGTTTTTCATTGTTGGCCAAAAGTCATTCATTCATTTGTCTGCGTATTCAACGCATCTCTGACACAATTGCACCAGTTGTGCAACATTGCGCCATCCAACATGGGAGTTGTTTAGAAACTCTTTTAGAGTGCAACTTAACATTTTTCTGCTGTTGTCCTGTTTATACCTACGTTATATGTATGGAAAGTACAATGCAGTTAAAAAGGTGACTGAGTAAATTATGACTGTATGAACTGTCATAGCGACTACCTAATCTCTTCTTAGAGCAAAAGTTTCTTAACTACAGTAAAAGCTGTAACCGAAAATCAGATCGGAGTTCTTAGATGCTGTTGAGATGCTGTGCTTCAGGTTTTAAGTTGCATGGCTGGGGACTGTTGCGGTGGTCAGACGGAAATGCATCTCGACAAAGGATGCTGTTTACCACATATTTCATCGACTGTCCCTTCGTTAACGGCAAACCGATGCACGACTTCTAATCGCCTACCAGCAAATTTTCTAGATCTCTGGTGGGACCACAATCGCGCATTCACCCTCGTTCTTGTTTGTTTTAAGACTGTCATAAATATAGTGGACAAGGAAGGCGATCTGATTTGTTCAATGATTGGATCGAGATCTATTTCTATAACCACTCGCGTCAACAAGTTTGCAACTTCTCTCTCTCTCTCTCTCTCTTTTTTTTTTTTTTTTTTTTTTTTGTTTTTTTTGCGACCACCTATGCAGTGAGGCATCATTAGGAAGGTTTCTTAAACGGCTCCTGACACTGCATACTGATTTTGCACTAAAACTTACTATTTGTGGAAAGTTTACATGAAAGAAATTTTCAACTATCACAAGCAAAGGGCATCATGAGTGCGCGATATGAACAGTGGCCATTGCGGCAGTCTAATATCTCTGCCCATCGAAAAAGCTGACTTTTCTAAACTAATGTGTTTTCCGAAGAGAGAAACATGTTTGTTATTGCCGCCTTGGATTGTGATTTACCTACTACTACTACGGCATAACGTGGTTACTTTAACTGAAAATGTTGTGGTGTTTAAGTTATGTCACGTGACCGTGGTGTTAAAGTTATATGTCACGTGACCCAACTGACTGTCGTACAAGCTAGGAAAAACACATTTTTACACACATGGAAATGTATGTTGAATGATGTATCATAAATTCACGACTATTATTTCACATCGTTCGGCTTATTTTTAAAGATGTTTTCTCCTTATTTCCACAATCATCCTTACGTCAAAGACTATACTTATTCCAAATACTGTCATTGTTTGAAACTATAAAAGTGCGAAAGTTTTGCACAGGTCCTCAAGTCATACAAATTTAGTCACACGACTCTCTCGTTTTCCTTACGAAAGAGCATATTACTTAGATGTGCGTTGCATTGCAACAGAGATAGACCCTATAGTGCGAGACATTTGCGTTGCCGGTTTTATTCGAGAAAGGCTTGTCCTCCAGCAAGATAAATGTCTTTGCAGCTATGGAGGTAAATCTCCAATAACTCTTTTCCGCTGACAGACTATTTTTCACTGTGAGCTTCTAATATTCTGTAGTGCTCAACCTTCTTATCCGAAAAAATATCGATGCTGTGAAAAGATTTTTCTGCCGAGAAAAGGAAGAATAAGAAAATAGGAGCGGATGAGAAAATAAAAAAGAATTGCAGAGCCAAGAGGGTCAGGTAGACCAGAAACTTCCGTCAAAGAATGTAGCAGTAGCTATTAAAAATGAAACGAAAGTAATAATTTAAGTTCAGTAGGACAAGCTACAAATTAGTAACAGATTTACAGAAAAACTAGCCTCTGTCATAAATCTGTAAGGAAGAATGAAAGGAGGCGAAACAGGTAGGGCACTTAAAAAGAGATTCGTGTTACCCTTTACATAGGGCCCAGAGTTTCCCATAAGGTATTATATCTTTAATGATAGAGAAAAAGAAGTGCTTAGACACTTGTGCTACGCATCAAAGCTCATCTGGTTTCCACACAACGTCAAAGTTCCGAAAGTAGTATACGCGTCATTGGTTGTGCCATCAAATTCGTAAAAAATAAGAAATATCGCTTTAAAATTTCTGTCCGGACAATAAAACAGACTTTTATAGTGCGGATGAGACAACACGTGATGCGGAGTCAGGTGAAGCTTTTGGTGTACAAAATAAATCATTGGAATTTTTCACAGAGTAACTGCTTTCATTTTCATTCAGCTCCCATTTCACGTTCACTGTTGTTGTGTGAGTTTGCATCAACTTTAGTTCACATTAAAATGTAATAGATCCTGCTCGTG
Organism: Schistocerca piceifrons; assembly: GCF_021461385.2. NCBI lineage: Eukaryota > Metazoa > Arthropoda > Insecta > Orthoptera > Acrididae > Schistocerca > Schistocerca piceifrons. Next base: position 46,389,341 of record NC_060142.1, on the reverse strand, counting down.
TAAGGTTTTCATGACGCAAAATTAACAGGCTTTCAGTTAAGATTCATGAGATGTTTGGTCAAAGATGAAATGATCGTGGTCGTCCGTGGGCTATGTTGATTCTGCACACCAGACGTGTTGCTGCTGAACTTTTGTTATCACGTCAAGCTGCTAGATTCGAGATTAATCGCTACCAGAGTGAGTTTTGGTTTCCTAGAGTAGTTAGACATTCACCGTCTTGTATAGCACAAATTATTATGCACTGCGCATCGCTGTGCGTAATCGTGTCAGTTGGCATTATGAACAGTTGCTTGAAAGAATCAGTCAGCACTAAAACTAGATAGTTAGTTGGTTATTCATCCACAGATACTTTTAAAATCAGGAATGATATACCAGCTCAATACAACAGTAAACAATAAGTTATCAAATTTCAAAAATGTAAGCTCACAGTTGCTTACATTGCTATTTTCACAAATATGTATTACCTCGAGTAGAATGCTCACTTATATGTACATACTAGCAGACAGCCGATAATGATAAAACTAATGTTGCACTATCCATTAACAGCTAATCACCTCTCATTGCCCGCACTTCATAGATTCGATGTGTATACACTCACCTTTCAATTTACATCAGGGCCTTGACAATAACTTCACTTTTACAACACATTATTCCTTTCCTTATCACATGTTTGTCAGAAATTTTGAATCAAGCAGATGAAAGGGGGGTAATGTTATCCATCGCAAAATTTTGGGCTCTTGATTCTCCAGCAATATGCATTATACTGTGAAACCGTATTGTAGAACGAGAATGTTTATCCATTTGTGGTACATCTATACTAACCCGTACATGGCGTTACTTACATATCCCTCCCTGCGTATTATCTATTGAATGAGAGGTAAGCTTTAATTCGCTTCATAATATTTTGCTTTCAGTTACACCTTTAATCTTCCACAGAAATTTTTAGTATACTTCATTTCCCTCTAAAATTCACTTCCGTCGGTAGAGAAGCAAACACCAAAATTTTCACTCTTTCATATTTCAGCAATGATGTATTTATTTGCTAGTGTTATAATAACCATTTATCTTGTTCTGATGTTCATGATGGTACAGTAAGGATGTCAGCTGAGCATGTCGAGCTGATTGATATGCCAATTGCATTGATAGGAACGTATACGCGGGACTCCTTGGAGCGTGATTCATCCCTATCACACCTAAATTATTCTCCTCCGCATTAACCGAATTTCCACATTCCTGGAAACTACAAAAAATGATATCAGGGAGAATAGAATTCCCATGTATTTCGAAGGAGAAATGGGTTTAAATGTGTCAACGTTTCTTTCCATATACTCTTGGCTGAGTGGGTTTACGTACGTGAAATTCTGTTTAGACGCGTACGTTTAGTGTAAGCAGCCTATCAAGACATACTATAAAAAATTAGAACATAACTGTGTGGATCTGACTCATAAAGCAATAAAAATGAAGGCAGCTGAGAGATACAGTTATTTAATACTGTCATCGTACTGCAGTAGGTTAACGTGAATCCTCAAACAGCCTCCATCATAAGTGATCAGTTTGTCAATGATATGACTGACGCCATGTGTCCCGAAGTATCGCCTTAGTGTCAGCAGAACTAAACATATGTGAGGGGATAGCTTTCTGCTGTTGAAACGTTGTGTCAGAAGTATCATGGCGCCGACCTCGGGATGCTTGAACATATACGAAGAAAATATCTTGTTTACTAGATCGGCTTTATTTAGGACGGACGTGATGAAAGATGTTAGCCTCGACACCAGATTTGTCCATGCTGACTTTTTCTCCAAACATACAAAAGCTGGCACATTTAGTATGTGTTATTTTGAACAGGATCTCAAATCTTTATTTCTTTATCCTTACGCGTTATTACTATTGCTAGTTTATTTAGTGTACGCTTAGTTCACTTCACAACAAATTGATAGTTATCTGATGACCTCATTATGATATTTTTTACTTTTTTATTCAGACTTCTTTACGTTACATTATCTGTAGAACCAAACATAACCATGTCGACATGTTTTGGACACATATTACATTTAGTTATGCAAACGTACCGGTAGCTAATTGTCTTTAATGTTATAAACTGTATACAGAAGAAACAATGTACATTTCATGGACACATAACGTTCTTAACAATTTGTAGGCATTATTCCTATAGCACTGTGACGCAAGCACAGTTTGGTTTTCTATACGGTTTACATACATGTACTGTACACAGGACTTTCATTGGTATTTTATACCAAATGTTGGACCAGACATAACAGATACAAGTATTGAATAACGAAAACCAGGTGAAGTGAAAATTATAAAGGGAAATTACTTCAAAACTTGTGGTCAGACTGCAGCATAAACAAATATTTGATGTAGTTTCAAAGTGTCTCAAGTCCCATTACTTAAAATAAGTTATATCCCTGGTCGTGATACAGTCTACATTGACCTCCATCAACAATTTAGCAATCAAAGTACACCGATGTAAGTGAAAACAACATAGCAAAGCAGTGACAGTTGCAGGAAACTAAATGTCTCTAGAAAGAAGAGCCCTCTAAAATCAAACATAAGCTTGTTGGTGATTTCTTCACTGTAGTACTTAGTGTTTCAAATTGGTATCGTTACTTTGATTGTGCTCGCAGTTCTTACCTGTATATAAATTTTTATGTGGTGTATATGTTGTTTGTAGCACATGTACCCGATGTTAAACGGATTATAGGCGTGACCTGCCAACATTCCAAAGCTGTGGCACAGAAGATGTGTCTGATGTTTTTACTGCTAGGCTTCTTCCATTGTAATGCGGAGATAGCAGCTGTACCCATTTCCAATCATGATGGTCAGAGTTGCAAAATTCGCTTTGAAAACATAATTTTGGATCAGCATTAGCTGGAACTTTTTTTGGCAGTTCTCGTCTTTCCTATGACGTCAGATCTTTCATTTTGTCTGCAAGACGCTAAACAGAAACTACCGTTCCTTCCCTTTATCTTCCACAAATTCAGTGACAGTCTGTTATGCTGTTCCTGGACTTTTATGTTAATTGTCCTTACCGCAGCGATGCACGACAATATTTGAAAAACAAAGTAGTTGGTAGCTTGCTCGCCTCATTTCATATTTGGTAATATCTGTAGTAATTTATATGACACCAGATTGCTTTTGAAGCAATTTGAGTATGACAAGCACTTGATATAGACAGCTTTTTTGTAAATTTAACAAAATTCTAAATAGTCTAAAAATTATAATAATCTAATAGTCTAAAAGTCTTGAGGCTAGTGTTTCATTCCTGCTGCAATCTCAATTTATTCTTTATAAGGAACATAAATGTGATACCGTGGTAAAACGTGTTGGTCGTTGTAGAATCTGAGCGATCTTTATAAAAAATTGCTGCCACAGATGCTACGACAGAAAATTGTTTCCTTTCTGCGGAAGGGTGTTGAATCAGAATGTAAGACCATTATGAGAACGAAAGTAAAAATTAAAATCTCTGAAAAAGTGCGGAGGAAAGTGCAGAAGGCGAGTATAGTTACTGTAGAGCATGGTGCAAGAAACATTAAGAGTAACGGATTGTCTCAACAATATAAGTTGGCGACCAGTTCTTGCTACTGGAATATGGAGAAAGAAATCAATCTTGGATGAAAATAATGGGCATCACCTCTTCTAGGAGTCAGACATTCTAGCTAAACTAAATTCCTGAGCTACTAGAACCGTGTGAAACAAAGGTCAGATGTGTAAATATAATGAGTCTTAGTAGTTCACGATCTGACCCACTTTTATGTATGTGAGCATTGGGCGCAACGAGTGATGGAGATGTTTTCCTGCTTGTCTGGTAGTTGCGAAACGAATCGAACTTTATTGTTGGGTTAGTTAGGCAAACTTTAGTGAGGTATAATTATTGTTATATCCTCTACGAGTATAGGTTTTTCTCAACAGCTTTACAGTAACTTTTTAGTTAAAGGATTTTGGAAAGAAAAAAGAAGGTTATCGTCACATCACACATTGAAAAATTTATGGTTAAAACCTGAGTTGGTTCTAGGACTTTCTTTGTCATTTAACCCAGCTACAGAAAAGTGGTATTCCAAGGAGGCTACCAGAGAGCCTCAAAGTAAAGTATATTGTTAGACATGGTACTTGTGCAGAAACAAAAGTAATCACATACAATAACACTGAAATGGAAGACGAAGAGTCCTTTGCAATGATGTGTATGAAATATAATTTCTTACTGCATGTATGTCGTTATCAAATTATGTAAATTATGAATTTTTTTCTAAATATGGAGTGTATTAGTAATTTCACACCTGTTGCATTCTTTTACCGTTTTCATAACTACATGTTCGCAGCACACAAAAGAGTAGCACTTGCGACATTTTGTACTGATTTTCCTGGGGGACAGTTTGAACGGCTAACACAGGTAGCCCCTTGCAAACGTGCTACCGAACTTGATTGTTGTGTCATTGGGCTTGCATCTTCACCAAACAATAATTCCTTCATTGCTGTTCTCGTGTTTGTGAGCATTCCATTCCGCTTCAGGATTCTTTACTTCCCGTGAGATCTAACAAAACTTTCCTGCTGCTGTCGTGTGCAAGAGCCTTCCAGTCAGGATTTTTTTTCTTCCAAATGACTTAGACATACAAATACAATCGTGTTGAACAATAGCTTAAATGGTCATCGTTTGGTTGTGATATTGCATGAATACTTATCATTTTTGCATTGTATCAACAAACCCTTGTTTTTATTGTAGTGTTGAGTAATATCAGGGCTGAACTCCGCCTTTTCTGGGTTGCAATTGTCATCGTGATGTTCAGAACTCAAAAGGATTACTACCTTCTTCTTCTTGGGTACATATGACACTAGTGTTAGATTTTTATTGGATGTAAACATAGATGAAAATTGTAATTCCAGAGGCAATGGTTGAAGTTTGGATAGGGTTTTGCGCTTGTTTTTTCTAAGAATACCAGTCAAAGTTAGCTATAGTTTCAAAAGCGTCTGTGGAAGCGGAATGCTCTTGAAAGAAGTTGTCTGTGGTCATTCTATATCCAGTTCCCAAAGGGGATGTAAGGTCCATTACAACTCTAGCACCTTGATTCTTCTCCGAAGCTCCTTCTTTGCCTGTGAATATCTGCAAGTTTAAAGCATACAGGGAACGAAAATCGCAAGAGGCCCAAATTTTTATGATATATCTGGCTGCAGTGGACTTCAGGTGTACCCTGTACGGGCAGTTCCCACGAAAAGTTACCAACCGCTCACACACCGTCAACTGACAATGTAATAGCGTACGCGGCATTCCTCTGTAAAAGATAAAAATATTTTTTAAATTCACAAAAGGGTTCACTAGTCTCCGTTCCTTTGTAGTGGTCATGTCGTCGAATCTGGTGTAAGAAGGGTGTTAAGAAAACCTATTTCTCGAAAATGAAGCTAGATATATTTTCCTTTGGTGTATGAGTCCGTGGACCATAACATAGAAAGTGGTTCTCTTTTTAGATTATAGCACTCCAGTAGTTAGGGCAAGAAACCATATGAAACCGAATATTTCTATTGTATTTGCTGCGATCTACTTACGTTTGTTAGAATGTGAGTCACATTCCATAAATTATAAACTGTCTGTCCTTTTTGGTTTGTGTATTTCCCAACTTTGTGCACTATTTTTGATGTAATGAACAACATGAAAGTTTTCATAATGGAAAGCATACTCTGGATAGTCATTGTGAGATCGCTAGATTTGAACAAAATATTCTTTTTCAGACGCCTGCGTGGCAGTTTGTACATTTACTGCCATATCATTCCATTTTTTTCCGACGTGTTTAGGTTTCTCTAGCATCTGAATCTCATCAATCACTTCTTTGCTGTACCTTCCTTCAGTAAGGCCATCAACCATGTCCATTTCTTCCATACTGACTATTATTTCTGAACACACACTACCCACATGACGATCTCCTTGTTCTGATTTTGCTTCTGTGACATGCATTACTTCTCCTAGATCTTGTTCATTGCGTAAATCATATTTATTCTGTAATTTTAGTTTTTTCCACTTGATCGTTTCACAACACAACATTCCATAGGAACATAGCTGATGGAAGTGAATAACACAGAAAACGTTTGATTTAACATCATTACACTCAACAATGCAATAAAATTTAAGACATTCATTTCACATTTGAACCACCATAACTATCTAAATTGTGCTTTTTCAGGTGTGTGTTTTCTTGTCACGAGGGATCCCAGGTGGGCTACCAGAGACCCCTATAAACATTTCATTTATTATTTAGATAAGTTTACTTAAGAACTGAACATCGCTAGTGTTTAGTGGGGTCAGGTTAACAATGTTACATAGTCTGAAAAATATAAACTATTTTAAACGGCTACCGACAATAAAAATAATAGTTATTTCGAGCTTCTTCAGTAACCCGCTTGATATGCAGAAGATTAAGATTTATTTTACCAGTTAAAGTGAAATTGCCATGTCGCAGAGTGATCCCGAATGGACGTAAGACTTAAGCCCCTTCACCGACCCCGCTCTCCTCCCACCGCCTGAAGGCCAGGCCGTACTATGTCCAATATAGTAAGGCAGAGCAGCGTTAAAACCAGTCTCAAGGTTGAGAAAGATTTCTGATACTTTTTAGGTGGTATGTCAGAGAAAACAATGAAATTGTAAAGCATAATGGGAAGTGATTTACTGTTCTATTAGAGGTCATTACTCATTTTCGCCCTTAAGCACCCAAAATCGTGACCATCCCTAATTTATGTAGTGTGATTCGGTTGCCCCTACCTATGTCGTTTTATGGAACCCGCAATACACCTGTATCAGGAACGGTATCCAGACAGGAGACAGCAGTGTAATCGATATGTGTTCACCCTCAGAGCTTTGGTCGATTTTTATCAGACGTAATTGTACGGTAAAAAATAAAAGTGAGGATTAAGTCATGAGTTACACGGTACTTTTGGACCAAGGTATACCTTACTTCTGCCATACTTATCTAACTGTCTCTAGTATTTCTTTGGCAATTAGCGGTGTAGTCATACAATTTTTGGATCTCTCTGTATGTTTATTCCGTTGATAGCACTTAATCTTTCGTAAATGCTTCAGAAACCTCGCCTTATACAGTGTGTTTCAATGAAACTAACAGGAAACATCAAAACGGGATGCGCGGTAGTAACGACAGATAAATATATGACTCGCCGCTTCAATGTAGTAAGCTCATTTCATAAACAAAATTTGTGCAATAGGGGCAAGATGCCTTTTTATACTTTACCAGTTACTCCGAGACATTTTGACAATGTGCTTCACATCTGCAGAGAGCACTGGGAAACACCATTGTCCTGTCACCTGTGACTGCATTAAACGACATCAGCACGGGCACCTGAATCACCCTGTAAATAGGAACACTTCTCATTTTTGAACATTGTCTACACACAGTGATATTTACACGCCAATTGCAATACTACTGCCACAAAATATCATTTGAAGTGTTAGGGAGATACTTTTTGTTAATCTGCTGTAAAATTTGTTATACTTCTGCTCTACAGTGCGAGTGTTCATTTCGTCTTCCATGGTGTTGGGTAGTTCGAGTCATTCACTCAGGCAACGTCTTTGTTCATTTTGGTTGTTATCCTTGCCTTTGTGGGCACCTCATTGTGGCTGTGTTCCTGTACTGAAGGTATTATCTGGTTGTTTCGTACGGAAAAAATGTTTTTCTAGTGATGTTTGCAGCAGAAAAACATTTTACGGTGCCTAATTATATAGGCTCTCTGAAGTCCCTGAGGCAAAGTTCCACTGTGACATGACTTTCACAGATCACTATAAGGTATTGTTTCCTTTTCTGCCATCATTTCGTGATTTTACTGAGTGCGTTGGACTACTTACGTGGAAGAAAATCTTTGGAATTTTCTTGCTAGGAAGGCGTGCTCCCCGTGTGGCCTCACGACGAGAACACGGCAGGTGCCATAACCTGATTTCCAGAAATTTCATTCACTGGAAGAGGAGTCAAAATAAGCGATCACGTGTCTCAGTTTATTCGCAGATTATCGACCGTTTCTGTGTAAAATTTCCGAAGTACTGTATGTGGCTTTTAGCTAGTAAACTGTTCAACCAAAGCGATGGCACACGGCTAGTTTCGCGGCTTCGTACTTTTGTTCCCCGTGTTCGAAACCCGATTATTATTATTTTGTTCTTCACTTATCTACCCATGTCCGTAGAAGATTACTACATGAATATTTTGCAATGTGTACAGAAATAACGTTGTCCTTATTTGTCTTCTAACTGTTTGTGCGATGAATGAAAAGAAAAGTAATGGAAAAGTAACTTGAAATTCTTGTAGTTTATCTTGATCCATCATCCAAGTAAATGGACCAGATTTTCCGAAAGATTAAATATGAGAATAAAATATATCAATTAAGAATTAATATAAGAATGAAATTTAAGAATATGAGGATTTAAAATGATTGTAAAGCGTGAAAACGCCGTACAGACTAACGCGTATTATATAACAAATGTTCGACATGTATTGTGAAATCCAGATGTAATGTTACAATTAATGTAGCGACCTTGTGTCCGCTAACTTGGTAAGAAAGTGCAGTAACCTGCTACGGGCATGGGCACATAAATGGAAAAAAAACTGAAAACAGCAATCGGGTTTCAAACACGGGACGCAAAAATGAGAGGCCACTATGCTAGCGACTGTGTCATTAGTTGGGCTGAGATAATTGGGAGCCAAAAGACTTCTAGATTACGGCGAAAACTTTGACGGTCGTTTTCCCAGAAACGAACGAGCTTCTGCCTATAGGACGAGATACGTGTTCGCTTGCTTTGACTGTTCTTCCACTGAACAAAGTTTCTGGGAAATTTGGTGTGTCAGTTGCCATGTTCTCGTGTCAGTTCCAGCTTGTCTGCAGGAGGCGGTCAGTGAGTCTCATTAAGAGGGGTGCGCATTCCAGAAGAGTTGGGAACTTTCGTGGAAGTTGCCCTGCGGCCTCCTCCACTCTTTTGTTGGCTAAGCGAGTGCTTGCCCTCGCTCAGGACAGAGGACGTGCTACTGCCACTGCTGTCCCCATGGAATAATTGCGGATGACATTTTTTCCCTTTTCCGTATGTACATGAAAGGACGGGGCGTCGTAGCACCGGCCAGCCAGACGGTTTGTTTCACTCCAAAATTTAGGTGTATCGAACCGAACAAGTAGCCGCTGCCACCAAGATTGTGCGCGAAGAGACACTGCTCCAGGGCAGTACCAACATCTCGTCTGCTAATGTGAATTTTGGACTCCAAGAGCATGCAGATTCCGCAACAGTATTGGTTAAAAACAGTCTTGGTTGCAATTTTAGTTTTTTATTTTTCAACTACGCATTTCGCCTTATTTAGGCATCTTCAGGTTACATTAATTTGGTATTTCTTAGAAGGATCCCTTAGTCAGTGTAGCCAATGGGCATCGTCGAATATATCAGGCGAACATCGCCTTCGTTAAACTCAGTAAAAACTTTTCCGGATGAACGCGAGTGACTCCAAGGCCTGCATACCGCGTTCCCTTTCACAGGAGCGAGTAACAGAATAATTGGCATTATGCTTACTACCTGAGCCCCATCTTATTCTGTTACTGGCTCCTGTGAACGGGAACGCGTTTTGCAGGTCTTCGAGTCACTCGCGTCCATCTAGCAAAGTTTCTACTGAGTTTAACGAACACGATGTTGGGGCGATATACTCGACGATGCCCTTTGGTTACACTGACTAAAGGATCCTTCTAAGAAATATCAAATTAAGATAACCTGAAGATGCCTAAACAAGGAGAAACGCGTAACTGAGAAATAAAAAACTAAAATTGCAACCAAGACTGTTTTTAACCAATACTGTTAAGCACTTGTTTGCTGTATGCCACATAAGGATTGGAAGATTCTGCAATGTTTGGATTGTCTATTCTTAATATAGGCGACATTCTTGCTTATCTCACTGATAACAAAATTGAATCGCCTCCATCGTGGAGAATATTCTTTTCTTTTCTTCTTTTTTTAAGTGAGCATTAGAGAGCTTTGATCTAAGATTCTGGCCTATTCGTCGCAGTCTAGTGATGATCATGGCAGATTAGCTGATTTTTTGGAGAAATGTCGCAGTTGCGGCAGCATGACCCTTATTATGAGCAGCTCGCTACTTAACTTTGACACATAACTTCTCTTACTTAACTGGTTACAATTGTGCCCTCCTTATTTGTCGTTAACTTCGAATTTACGAGTTTCCCAGACGGGAAGATCTTGTGTTTTCTCCGTACGGTCTTCCGTACACGGGGCGAACATGAACAAAATTGACAAACTGCACGGACGGATTCGTGACTGGCAATGGAGGAAAAAAGGTGTTGTGGACGTATGTCCAGAAATGCATCGTAGCCAAGGTAGATGGCGTTGATGATTGACAGTTCCTCTGACCATCTGCCGTGAGTACCTTGGGTGTTGCAGGTTGTGTGATTGACGCAGTGTGCTGTAAGCAACAGAATGGTCCGGTATTCATGTCGGGAACAAGCCGAGGCAGTGTTTGTGTACATCCTTACAGATGGAAACGGTCGAGAGGCAGCACGGCTATATCAAAGCAAGCAGCCTCACAGACACCAACCTTTCAGACATACGCGCTTGCTGGGAGGCGGCGAACGGTGCGTGAACCAGATCTGGAGGACCAGGTTCTACAGTATATTGAGACGAACCCTAGTACAAGCTCCAGGCAAGGGGCCCTCCAACATAGCGCAAGCCACAGTGCGGTTATGTGCATCCTGCATGACACTCGCTACTATCCCAATCACCTGCAATACCATGGAGGCCACTTTGAACACCCGTTGTGATGTGGACGCCATTCGTCTCTGTATTCTGTTCCGGGACGATTTGCTGTCTTTGCATGCACACTGTCCGCTTCCGGAAACATCTTGATAGGACATTTTTCCTCCATCTGCCCCCGCAGTTTATCGGTTTCATAAAGTTCACTCTGTAATTCATTACCTCCTAACAACATTAGTGCCATTTTGTAATTTCATTTGTGCTTTTAGAGAACTTTTCTCTGCATTAATTGTATGCCAATTATGTCCATGTTGTTGTTGTGGTCTTCAGTCCTGAGACCGGTTTGATGCAGCTCTCCATGCTACTCTATCCTGTGCAAACTTCTTCATCTTCCAGAACTTACTGCAACCTACGGCCTTCTGAATCCGCTTAGTGTATTCATCTCTTGGTCTCCCTCTACGATTTTTACCCTCCACGCTGCCCTCCAGTGCTAAATTTGTGATCCCTTGATGCCTCAGAAGATGTCCTACCAACCGGCTCCTTCTTCTTGTCAAGTTGTGCCACAAACTCCTATTCTCCCCAATTCTATTCAATACCTCCTCATTAGTTATGTTATCTACCCCTCTAATCTTCAGCATTCTTCTGTAGCACCACATTTCGAAAGCTTCTATTCTCTTCTTGTCCAAACTATTTATCATCCATGTTTCACTTCCATACATGGCTACACTCCATACAGATACTTTTAGAAACGACTTCCTGACACTTAAATCTATACTCGATGTTAACAAATTTCTCTTCTTCAGAATCGCTTTCCTTGCCATTGCGTCTACATTTCAAATCCTCTCTACTTCGACCACCATCAGTTATTTTACTCCCCAAATAGCAAAACTCCTTTACTACTTTAGTGTCTCATTTCCTAATCTAATTCCCTCAGCATCACCCGACTTAATTTGACTACATTCCATTATCCTCCTTTTGCTTTTGTTGATGTTCATCTCTTATCCTCCTTTCAAAACACTGTCCATTCCGTTCAACTGCTCTTCCATATCCTTTGCTGTCTCTGACAGAATTACAATGTCATCGGCGAACCTCAAAGTTTCTATTTCTTCTCCATGGTTTTTAATACCTACACCGAATTTTTCTTTTGTTTCCTTTACTGCTTGCTCAATATATAGATTGAATGACATCGGGGAGAGGCTACAACCCTGTCTCACTCCCTTCCCAACCACTGCTTTCCTTTCATGCCCCTCGACTCTTATAACTGCCATCTGGTTTCTGTAAAAATTGTAAATAGCCTTTCGCTCCCTGTATTTTACCACTGATACCTTCAGAATTTGAAAGAGTGTTCCAGTCAACATTGTCAAAAGCTAAGTCTACAAATCCAAGAAACGTAGGTTTGCATTTCCTTAATCTATTTTCTATGATAAGTCGTGAGGTCAGTATTGCCTCACGTGTTCCAACATTTCTGCGGAATCCAAATGATCTTCCCCGAGGTCGGCTTCTACCAGTTTTTCCATTCGTCTGTAAAGAATTCGTATTAGTATTTTGCAGCTGTGACTTATTAAACTGATAGTTCGGTAATTTTCACATCTCTCAACACCTGCTTTCTTTGGGATTGGAATTATTATCTTCTTCTTGAAGTCTGAGGGTATTTCGCCTGTCTCATACATCTTGCTCACCAGATGGTAGGGTTTTGTCAGGACTGGCTCACCCAAGGCCATCAGTAGTTCCAATGGATGTTGTGTACTCCCGGGGCCTTGTTTCGACTCAGCTGAGAGAAAATAAATACATGATGAGTTAGTAGGAAAGGTACATGAACTTCACATGGACATATGCCCCATTCCGAATGGTTCCCAAGATAGAACAACTTTAATGTCAGTTTTGTACTTTTATCTTGAATAACTCAAAAACCTCTGCCTCTAGCGAAAACGTGCCGCAGAACAACATTAAACTACAGTACATTTTCTAGAAAAAAGGTCCTGTCCATTTACTCTACAGGGCTAATAGTTTGGGCCAAGAGAGAAAGAGAATATTGAAAATCTCGTGCGCCGCGCATGTACTGTAAGATAGCTTATTTTGTAGGCCAATTTGAGATAGTTTTCTGACTTGATAGACCGCAAGTATCTGACATCAAACTGTTTGTCTCGGAGTCCTCTACACTTCTGTGGTCGTTTCAAGCAAAGACAATATACTGAATAATATAGACAATAAGTAACAATGTACATTAAGCATGTTCTATCACGGAAACCTTTCGGAATAGGGCATACCTCCAGATGAAGTTTTTGTTCAGATTGACCGATACTATGACTCCTTAAAGCATGTACCTTCCCTCCTGGCTCAGCCTGTATCTGTTACGCCCAGTCTTTACTTAGCTGCCGGCCGGTGTGGCCGAGCGGTTCTAGCTGCTTCAGTCTGGAACCGCGCGACCGCTACGGTCGCAGGTTTGAATCCTGCCTCGGACATGGATGTGTGTGATATCCTTAGGTTAGTTAGGTTTAAGTAGTTCTAAGATCTACGGGACTGATGACCTCAGATGTTAAGTCTCATAGTGCTCAGAGCCATTTTACTTAGCTTTCGAGATCGCTCACTATTCGACAGCTTCTCCAAGGCTAGGCGACCCACAAATAATTCATGTAACCACTTGTGTTCCCATGCTGTTGATCTCAAAAATATTGTTCAAATGGCTCTGAGCACTATGTGACTTAACATCTGAGGTGATCAGTCCCCTGTTGATCTCACTGTGAACGTGTTTTCGTTGTTCGTAGGGACCAAACGTAACTATGAGTTACTTAAACATTCAGAGCTGGAAACGAGTGTTGTTCCTCTTGGACGGTTATAGCTTTATTGACGAGAAGAAGTGGTTCCAGCGTGCCCTTGGTTTATAGCGTTTTTTGGGCACGACGGCTAACGACCTGTAAGACAGAGGTCACAACCGTTTCTGTCAACACCATGTAGATGCCTCTTGCTGCATTTCTTTCGCATGATTCGCCATCGGCCTTGGAGAGTACTGAAGGCGTCACCGGCCGTCGCAAGAAACGACCCTGTCACGACATGGCTCTCGACAGCGAATGGATCTCAGAGGCCTCCGCGGCGACACGTAAACAGAGCTGTCCCGCTGTGTTTGTTTTCGGACGGTTCCACAGTGCAGCTGCCGTCAGTCGTGCCGTGTCGTTCCCAGGTTTCAGTTACACACATATGCTCGTGGGGATAGAAAGGGCGCTAGACGACGGATGTGCCGAAATAAACCTGCCAGGTGAAGCAAATTAGGTGGCCAGTATAAATCAAGACGGGGAAGACAGGAGTTGGATTTAAGCGCACTACATCTGCACTCCAAAACCCATTTAATATTGTGTCGTGGCGGTTCTTTTCTGTACCATTGTCACTCCCAACTTGTCCTGTTCAGTCGAGAATGTTCCGCGGGAAGAAGTACTATTGGTAAGTGTCTGTATGACGTCGCACTTCTCTCTCTTCATGGTCGAGAGAAATATGTAGGATTATGCAATACAGGATGATAATAAAAGTGTCACATATCACTGCAGGAGGTACTGTCAGTCAGATATAGAAGAAAAAGTTTCTGTAACAATGTGTCCGGAATTCAGTACCTGGCCGGCCGGGGTGGCCGAGCGGTTCTAGGCGCTACTGTCTGGAACCGCGCGACCGCTGCGGTCGCAGGTTCGAATCCTGCCTCGGACATGGATGTGTGTGATGTCCTTAGATTAGCTAGGTTTAAGTAGTTCTAAGTTCTAGAAGACTGATGACCTCAGCAGTTAAGTCCCATAGTGCTCAGAGTCATTGAGAATTCAGTACCTGTTGAGATATGGGCCCTTTACATGACTACACTGCAATCTTTGTTTAAATAAAGGCAGTACATTTAAACACACACATGCGTATTTTGGTAAACGACGAACTGGTTAGTTTTCTAGTTTTCACCCAATCAACGATGAACAGGATATAAGAGGCGATCAAATTGTTTCCGTTCGAAGACCGTACAGTCCATAAAAGTATGCCAGTCAGGCAAAATCGCCGCGAGCGTTAAGACAGTCATCGGACAGACGCATCAGGTTGAAGATAATCGCTGGGCAAAACATCGTGTTCTGACGCGTGAAGAAGTCCGTAAGTGCCTGCTGCCCATCCTCACCCAATAGGATTCGTCGACCCGTCAAGATCTGTTTTAAGGAAGCGGAGGCGTGATAGTCGCGTGGAGAGAGATCAGGACTGCAGGACGGGTGTTCGAGTGCCTCCCATTTGAATTGGCGCAACTTGTGCTTCACGGCTTTTGCGACGTGCGTTACCATGAAGCAGCGGCACCCCCAGTCGCAGTTTTCCCGTACGTTTCGCCTTGTTTGTGCACTTCAGTTTCTCCAGCGTTGCGCTGTACCGTTTCCCTGTGATGGAAACACCAGGTTACGTGAAAGTAATAAGCGATGAACGCCGGTAATCAGAGAACAGGATGAGCATCATCTTTCCAGCAGAGGGTTGGCTCTTGAATTTCTTGGGACGAGGGGACGATTGATGACATCACTGCTTCGTCGACGGCTTCCACTCCGGTTTCCAGTGGTAACACCAGCCTTCGTCGCTTTCAACAGTGCGATCAAGGAACGTGTCACCTTCAACACTGAAACGCATCAGGTCCTTAAGGCAACCAGCCAACCGGTTCGTTTTTTGTTGTGCATTCAAAGCTCGGAGTATCCACTGGCGGTAGATCTTCCGGTGGCCTAGCTCCTACACATAATGTGTCGCACGCTACCGAAGCTGACGTTGAAATCGTTTTCTAGTGCACCAGTGGCTATGCGCCGATACGCCCTAATTGCATCATCAACAGCCCGCTTTTTTGTTTCCTGTACTGGACGAGGCTGGCCTCCCAGATCCACTGGCGTCTTGTGTCGAATTGCCACCAGCACTGAACTGCACTTCATTCAACAATGGTGGTTTTCGACAGACATTCTGGCCACATACAGATGCTGTATCCTCGATGGATGTCTACCGGTGTTCGTTCTTCGGCAGCCAAGAAAAGACTAACAGCACTTGCTCCTGCCTGGAAGCATTTGGCCATAGCGTCGCCATAGTTCACATTTCCGCATTTACTGCGCCAACGTCGGAAAGACAAGAACGCCACACTAAACTATTGCCTACATGTCGGGGCTTATACACCCTCATCGGAGACGTGCTACGTTGGATATGCACTGGAGCAACGCCGACAGACGGCAACTTTTTGATCGCTCCTTATACATTTTTATTGTTTTAATTATTTATTAATGATGATTATAAAGAGAACTGCGATAGGTTCAGTGGCATTGGCCTTTATAATATGTGTTTGTTAGGTGCTCGAAATATGGTTCTGTAGCTTATCGTGTAGTGCTTTTGTTGTTACCTCACAAAATGGTTCAAATGGCTCTAAGCACTATGGGACTCAACTTCTGAGGTCATTAGTCCCCTAGAGCTTAGAACTACTTAAACGTAACCAACCTAAGGACATCACAGACATCCATGCCGGAGGCAGGATTCGAACTTGCGACAGCAGCAGTCGCGCGGTTCCAGACTGTAGCGCCTAGAACCGCTGGGTCACCCAGGCCGGCCTGTTATCTTACATAAACCGTTATATTATTACACGTTTTGCAGCTCCACAACAGTTAATACATTCTTAAAGAGATAAAAAATGGTCTTACAAGAATTACAAACTATTATGTATCTTGTAATCTCCAAAAAGGCCCTACAAGTACATTCATTGTCTGTGGAAAGTTATGTACTTCTATTGTAATGTATCTTTGTGCTTATGGTGAGCTGCGCAATATGTTTCGCAAGTCAGCAATAAGGAAATTACTGTAAGATAAACAACACGAATTAGTAGTGAATATTAGTTATTTCATTTTGTATCGACATTATACGTGACACTTCCCAGAAACACTTTACAGTCGACAGCGTTCACACTTCGATAAAGTTATAGGATATTCCACATGAAGACGAGAGACTAAAATGCTTTAAACGTAGAGTGAAACAAATGAGTTACACTAGCGTCTATATGCAACGTGTTTTATTTCTCATTTAATTTATAATAAACGCAATCTTAACTAAAATCGTCAGTGTGGGATTAGCCTAGTGGTCTCAGGCGCTGCAGTCATGAACTGTGCGGCTGGTCCCGGCGGAGGTTCGAGTCCCCTCTCGGGCACGGGTGTGTGTGTGTGTGTGTGTGTGTGTGTGTGTGTGTGTGTGTGTGTGTGTCCGTCCGTAGGATAATTTAGGTTAAGTAGTGTGTAAGCTTAGGGACTGATGACCTTAGCAGTTAAGTCTCGTAAGATTTAACACACATTTGAACATTTTTGAACTAAAATCTAATAGTAAACACCCGTCATCACCCCAGAGGTTAGTTTAAGTGCCATAATACTTTATTAGGTATTGCCTTATTGGAGGTAGAATATTACTTCCTTCCTCCATTATAAACACACTGGAGCACCAGAAAATCTAGTAAAGAGATGCGTATTCAAATACAGAGACATGCAAACAGACAGAATACGGTGCTGCAGTCGGCAATGCCTACACAAAACAAGACTCTGGCACAGTTGTTAGACCGGTTGCTGCTGCTACAATGGCAGGTTATCAAGATTTAAGTGAGATTTCGTAGACTTTCCCGGCGTAATAACGTCTGATATTCTTCACGGGTTTGCAGCCGAATCATGTCGTCGTCCTGATACAATGTTTCGGCGGACCAGCTGGCCGCCATCTTCAGGTGAGCTAATGCCGGAACAGTTCCGGCGAGGCAGTGCACTACCATATCAAGATTTAAGTGAGTTTGAACGTGGTGTTATAGTCCGCGCACGAGCGATGAAGTGGGGATTTTCCGGTACCACCATTTCAGAAGTGTACCGTCGATATCAGGAATCCGGTAAAACATCAAATATCCGACATCGATGCAGCCAGAAAAAGATCCTGCCAGAACGGGACCAACGACGACTGAAGAGAATCGTTCAGCTTGACAGAAGTACAACCCTTCTGCAGATTGCTGCATATTTTAATACTGGGCCATCAACAACTGTCAGGGAAACAACACCGATACGGGCTTTCTGAGCCGAAGGACCAATCGTGTGCCCTTGATAACTGTACGACTCAAAGCTTTACGCCTCGACTGGGCCAGTCAACACCGACATTAGACTGTTAATCACTGGAAACATGTTGCCTGGTCGGAGAAGTCTCGTTTCAAATTGTCTTGGGCGGATGGACGTGTACGGATATGGAGACAACCTCATGAATCCATGGGCACTGCATATCAGCAGGTGATTGTTGAAGCTGGTGGAGGCTCTGTAATGGTGTGGGGCGCGTGCAGTAGGAGTGATACGTCTAGATACGACTCTGACAGGTGACACGTACGTAAGCATCCTGTGTGATCACCTGCATCCACTCATGTCCGTTGTGCATTCTGACGGACTGGTACAATCCCGTGCATGAATTATACATCCCACACGTCCAGAATTGCTACAGGTTGGCCCCAGGAAGACTCTTCTGAGTTTAAACACTTCCGCTAGCCACCAAACTCCCCAGACATGAGTATTATTGAGCGTATATGGAATGCCTTGCAGCGTGCTGTTGAGAAGAGACTTCCACCCCTTCGTACTCTTACGGATTTATGGACAGCCCTGCAGGAGTCATGGTGTCAACTTCCTCCAGCACTACTTCAGACCTTAGTCGAGTCCATGGCATATCGTGTTGCGGCACTTCTACGAGCTCGCGGGGACCTTACAAGATATTACGTATGTATACTAGTTTCTTTGGCTCTTCAGCGGACGATAGAAGCATTTAGTTGAAACCTTACACCGATTTCCCATTTAATTCACCATATGATGTATTAATGACCACGTTCAGCTGAAGATGACTGGGACGCTAACCATGGCTGACTGTTATCGTTAATACGGTATATTACATCTCATTTCCTTTCGCCTGATATCACGTTCTTAATAAGGTTCCTTTCTGATCCGATTATGTAAGTTCATGACAGTTCAAATTAACGTGTTTGCCTTTTTTTCGGTTTTGATTAGTACCCCAGTATGCCTATGGAATGTTATTCCTGTTTGGCCATTACCCTAAAAATAAAAATGGCCTTTGAGCTAACTGCATCATTGTGTTATCTCTTTGCCACATTTTTCTTACTATATCATATACATTGATTACGTGTAAGGCTATAGTGGCCACTTGTTGTCAGATTGCTTGTAGGCTTCTGTCTCAGGTTCTTCGGCCGACGTTTGTTTCATAATTATTCTGACGCCACTGGTGCTGGCGAAAAGTGAGAGAAATCATCAAACAAACGTGGGAGGAAGAACCCGAGACAGAAGCCAACAGGCAATCTGTCAACGTTGATTACAGCTCTGTTCTGCTGGGTGCTGCAGATTTCCACAGTCTTACTGTCTGAAGAAGTTTGTTATGTAAGCTATTCTGCTGTATAAATCACTTTGGTCAGGCACACCCTTTTTTTCGTATGGTTATCTCAGGCATTATCCGATGTATACCAGCCATTATCTGGAGTAGGTTTGAACTGAAGCTGCGCATAGGACTAGCGTGTAGTTGCGTTCAAACAATTTTAATGTAACACATATGACAACACAGAGACCAAGGACTCGACTTGAATTTCAAATTATAGTGGCTGCTGTGCAAGCAGTAACTTTTCGAAATTACGCAAATTAATTGTGCTTTGTAATTAGGGGATGGTATTTAGACAGAGCTTAATTTTGCACTCGCCTATTGAATTATGAGGTGAAATGTTGAGGCTGGGGCTCACATGAGTTCCCTGTGTTTAACTTGACATTGTAATGGCTACGCAGAAAATGTTCTCCTTCACTACGGTGTGCGTATATAAGAGCAAGTCTTGCATGTCTGCTTACTAAAATGTTTTTTCTTCGTGGTGTGACCGTCGCAGCAGGGATGGCGGTTAACGCTGAAGCAATCGATTTTCGGTTCTGTCGTTTTGTTGACGGCACTTTAACCTGACTGTTAAAACCGCTCAAAATAACCGGTTTCTGAGATAAACGATATGTCGTATCCTATTACTGTTAGTTTCTGGAATAAACTCAGAAATCGAACAAAGATTGAAAAAAATTGGCTCACAGATTCAAGACAGATAGAATCAAACTGTTAAATAAAACAGGCAAATTCAAGAAAACTTAGTCTGTTCGCTGCTTTTCTCGAAA
Source organism: Schistocerca piceifrons (assembly GCF_021461385.2). Taxonomy (NCBI): domain Eukaryota; kingdom Metazoa; phylum Arthropoda; class Insecta; order Orthoptera; family Acrididae; genus Schistocerca; species Schistocerca piceifrons. The sequence goes on along the minus strand of NC_060142.1, from coordinate 46,369,427 downwards.
GGTGATAACTGATTGAATACTACTAAATATCACCAGCATTGTACTAATGATTGGAATTTTTAGAAACCCTGTCAAATATCATCTTGTAATCGATGAGCATGCCACCAATAGGGCATTATGCCTAATCAGTGCTAAAGAGTGAAGATGTAAACTGAAGAACTCTATTTTTTGTGTTAATTTGTCCATTTTGAAGGATTAGAGTAAGATTAATGCATATTGTGTAGACAAAGGCAGCAGATCAGTTACTTTCTATTTTTACCGTTTACTATGAATGAATTGTTAAGTTTTTAATTTATTACTGTTACCATAATTTCCTACCTCTTTATTTTTTCATAGAAATGACAGACAAATCCTTAATCTTTTAAAGCAAATGTAGGATTGCACTTCACTGATACGTCACTTCTTAAAAATATTTCCAGACTAGGCTCGGTGCACATTCTGCAATACAACAGACGTCCAGCGACGACAACGAGAGCCTACCATATAGACCAGGTGGGGGCAACCCTTGCACATTGTTGGTACACGCGTACCTTGAGCCACGACTCACGGCAACAGGGACATTATTGTCTCAACAATGGTGTACCAATTCTTATGCCATGAGCTTTTTTCTCGTTTCTGCTTACTTTGTTATTAAAATAGCAGTAATTGGTTTTCCTATTTTCTAAAATAATGTAGTAATTTAAATGAATGCAAATTTTCCGAGTAAAAATTTTAGTCTTTTTAAAAAATGTTTATTCAAAATCGAAACATTTTAGCACTGCTGCTCTTGTTAATAAAAAGAAACAGCTGTTATAACCGAGAACAAACAAATACCGAAAAATACTGACCATTCAGAACTACAGTGTCCCTATCGGTTTTAACCAAAAAAAAATGGCTCTGAGCACTATGGGACATAACTTCTGAGGTCATAAGGCCTCTAGAACCTAGAACCACTTAAACCTAACTAACCTAAGGACATCACACACATCCATGCCCGAGGCAGGATTCGAACCTGCGACCGTAGCGGTCGCGCGGTTCCAGACTGCAGCGCCTAGAACCACTCGGACACTCAGGCCGGCCGGTTTTAACCGGTCGGCTTTTCCCAGTCCTACGCCGCAGGAGGAATTCCTACATTTACTGTGCTATCGACATTATAGTGTTGAGCAAAGTTCAACCTACATTTATTAACAGATATTCGAGTTGGCTTTCGTTTGTTTGTTATCTTCATGAGCTATTTGTAATGTGAGTGATTGTACCTGTTATGGAGGACAAAAAAAAGTTTTTCTCTCTTCGTTTATATTGAATCTAAATATTTCCGAGAAGCATGATCGTAATACTACTAAGATAGCTATTTTTCAAAATAAAAGAATAATGGGTTTTCAGGTACCTACCTGCCTTCAAATTTTCGTACATTTGTCTCAACCAACCTTCTAGTCCCTGATATATTCTGCTTTTCATTTTCGGCATTGAACTTAGAAACTGAACTTAGATACGGAGAGTATTCTTTTACGTACTTGTCTATTCAACGCCTAGATCTATTAGGTAATATTCTTTCACAATTACATTTCCTTAAGGTGGTTTAAAGTGTGAATATCTTGATTTGAGCATATAACTCACAACTACAGAAAATCGGTTGCCAAGCTGATTCGTTTACATGTCACAGCGTTGTGCCAACATCTTAGTGGTCGCCTTCGCATTATTAGTGTTTGACGAGAGTTAGTACCGGGTGTACACTGTAACTTGCAGTATCATTGTGTTTATGGCGTGACATAAGAGGGTATGATTCGAAATCTCATTTGGGTGAGATGATTTTGATCAGTGTTTTTAAATATCTTACAATGTAAAGAAATTTTCTGAACTTTTCAGTAGTGATACGAAGTAGTTCAACCGTTGCTAAACATATAGTTTGTACACTGGTTTACCCTATACATTCACTTTCCATGATCTTTATGGGTACATTATAGTTTAACACATAAACAGAAATTTGTGATTTTTGAAATTCGTTCATTTGTTAATGTGTATTGCAAGAAAAAGTCTGCATCAATCTACTTTGTGACCTAGTGGCCTATACTATATCGAAAGTCTCATTCGTCTTTAGTTCCATAAGTTACGTTGTTTTCATATATTTCTCTTTGCGATGAAAATCTACCTGAAACAAATCAGGTAGTGCAACATACAGGTGTGGGAACTGTTAAGAAGAGAAATTACGATGTCTTAAAGCTATTTAAAGCAATGAAGAACAGAAGAGGATTATTACTAGTTTTTATTTAGTTTATTTTCCCTGAACGTTAACAGCTTATTAACGGCTGATAGAACGTTACCAAGAAAAGTATGTGCCTGGCAAACGTGAGGAACAATTGTTGTACAGCGGACTATCTTACAAAAGAAACTTCTAACGGTATCACATAGTAAGACTGTGAACATTTGCTAGCACCCAGTAGAACTGAGTAGCAATCAACATGTTTGACATATCAGCATAAAAGTGGCAAATGAAGAACACAATAATACAGTTGGCTTAGAGGTAATTATTTTGCATCCTACCGTCCAGACAGGAAAAATATGAGCATGGTGGCGGAGGAGCCACAACCGAAAGAGAACATTCGGCAAGCAAGATAATTTTAAATGTCATGAACTTACATCACCGAAATCATATCAGAAAGGAATCTTATCAGGAATGTGGTATCGGACTCAATGACTGCATACTCGTAATAGATATAGTCTTCAGTTCCCAGACTTTATAATGTTTTTCGTTTTATTTAATCGTGATGTTGTTTAAAAATTAACCAACCAGACGAAGAAATTAAAGAAACCGAACATAAAATATTTATTGCTAACAGAACTAGCATGCCGCTGTGTTTAAACAATTTCAGTGAAATATGTGTGAAAACACTGAGACCAAGGATTCTCCTTGAATTATAAACTAACGATGAGTCGCTATAAAGAACACTAGACTGGGAGAAAAATTTATGTGTAAATATGTAACACTCGTACATTAAAAACGAGTGGCCAGTTGTTTTACACCTCCTGACCGTAAGCAAATACAAGATGTTTATAATTTTATCATGTGTTTGGACGGTGACGCTACTTCACTGTGATGCTTGTATGGATGTGTGTGCAAAGGAAGTCTCTCCAAATTATTAAGATATAATAAAACTTCTCTTTAGTGAATAGTGTGATAAGAGCACAAATTAATTGCGGTATTGGACAGCTACGAAATACGTCTTCTGTTACTGTGTTTGTGCTTATTTGTCGGTTTCCTCGAGCGGCACTTCCAATTTTTATTCGTATACAAGTTTCAAGTGGAACAGCAAACTGTGCGTTGTTGATTTGTGCTTTTCCTTTTGAGCGAATGTTGCTGTAAATGCTATGGAAATCAACAAACCTTACCCTCTATTCTGAAATAAAAAGTTTTGTAGATAGAAAAGAAATATCTGTACCGGCTTACATAGATGTACGAAAACTAGAAACTGTTCTTCTTGTTGAAAATATGAATTTTAGCTTCTCGCTGGTGACGGTGATGCGTCAGTAACGCATTTTGTGTACTTTTAAATGTAATAAATTATATTCCTAAAATCCTTTCGCCAGGGAACGCCTGTACATTAATGATACCAGAACAGTCGGGTGATCCAGTTTCTAAACTGATGTAGATGAAAGCAGATAAAAACCTCACCACTAGCTGACACTGAAGGGTAGGAATAATTTGAAATTTTTGTCATTAAGGGAAACAGGAAGATCAGTATTATTGTCTCCAAGCAGAGACCAATCAAGGGTAAGAGAAAAAATACTGTTGGTAGAAAATCCAAAAGACTCGGTGGTAGTAATCACCTAACCTGTTTTTCCGAAACAACAATTCGCATGAACGCTCAGTTCCTAATAGCTATGTTGCGTGTTCAGACCTTTGGACTAACGTCGTAATTGCCCAGTGAACACGCGAACGTATTGTGCGTTCTAGAAAGCCCCACTCTTGACAACGCTGCACACCAACGTAGAAAGTGCACCACACTGTCGATACAGTTCTCATGCTGAGAAATTGATGTGCCAACAGAATGCTACCCTAGTCTCATACAACCTCAAGAAAAAGAAGGTAGATTGACTCCATCGTTAACGTATGTGATCTATGGATTGTATGAAAGGGAGTTTGCAGCACTTCTACAATGTAAAATATTGTTTACAACGGTTGCATACTCAACTTAGAAGGCGTTAGTTATCAAATGTCGATTGAATCACCACACACCTAACGTCACAACAAATACGTTGCGTGATCAAAAGTATGTGGACAGTTTTTCATATAAATTGCATTGTGCTGCCACATACTGCCAGGTACTCCATATCGTGCCAGGCTTCACCGACCGACATCGATACTTCTGCTCAGTGCAGCACTCCGTGGAGAATTGGCTCTCATTCCACAAGAATCCTTCCAGACACCACAGTAGTCATTAGACATCGTGAGAAAGCACAATGGGGTGCTACACGGAACTCACGGACTTCGAATATGGTTAGGTGATTGTGTGGCACTTGTGTCACACGTCTGTACGAGAGATTCTCACACTCCTAGGTCCACTGTTTCCAATGTGATAGTGAAGTGGAAACGTGAAGGGACACGTACAGAACAAAAGCGTACAGGCCGAACTCGTCTGTTGACTGACAGAGGCCCCCGACATTTGAAGAGAGTCGTAGTGTGTGATAGGTAGACATCTATCCAGACCATCACACAGGAATTCTAAACTGCATCAGGATCCACTGCAGGTACTATTACAGTCAGGCGGGAAGTGACAAAACTTGGATTTCATGGTCGAGCGGCTGCTCATAAGCTACACATCAAGCCGGTAAATGCCAAAGTACGCCTCGCTAGGTGTAAGGAGCATAAACATTAGACGATTGAAGCGGAAAAAAATTGTGTGGAGTGACGAACGACGATACACAATGTGGCGACTCGATGGCAGAGTGTGGGTATGGCGAATGCCTGTTGAACGTCATTTGCCTGCGTATATAATGCCAACAGTAAAATTCGAAGGCGGTGGTGTTTTGGTGTGGTCGTGTTTTTCATGAAGGGGGCTTGCACCCCTTGTTGTTTAGCGTTGCACTATCACAGCACAGGCCTAGGTTGATGTTTCAAGAACCTTGTTGCCTCTCACTGCTGAAGAGCAATTCGGGGATGTCGATTGCATCTTTCAACACGATCGAGCACCTGTTCATAATGCATGAACTGTGGCGGAGTGGTTACACGACAACAACATCCCTGTGATGGACTGGCCTGCACAGAATCCTGACCGGAACCCTACAGAGTATCTTTGAATACCTTTCGGATGTTTTTGAACGCTGACTTCGTGCCAGGCTTCACCGACCGACATCGATACTTCTGCTCAGTGCAGCACTCCGTGGAGAACTGGCTGCCATTTCCCAAGAATCCTTCCAGCACATGATTGAACGTATGCTTGCGAGAGTGGAAGCTGTCATCAGTGCTAAGGCTGGGCCAACACCATACTGAATTTCGGCATTACCCATGGACGGTGCCACGAACTTGTAAGTCATTTTCAGCCAGGTGTCCGGATACTTTTGATCATATAGTATATATATATATATAAACACTATGTGATCAAAAGTATCCGGACGCCTGACTCTGTATATGTGTGTGTGTGTGTGTGTGTGTGTGTGTGTGTGTGTGTGTGTGTGTGTGTGGATGGGTGTGGATGTGTGTGGGTGGGGGCGTAGGCCTCCTGATAGCAACTGCAGCCAGCCGAGACAAACAGTGCTCATCACGTTTTTCATGCGAAGAACAGTGTCGACAGAAAACGATGGTTGGTTTCCCATTACAGACAAAATGATTTTTAAAGCGGAATTTTACGTGCTCATTCGACAGAGCGCTCCGAAATTAGTCTATTCCGATATTCATTTTATTGATACGAATTAACAGGGGCAGTGAAAACAAGAAGAATAAACAGCTATCCAGCTGCGATAGAATCGCCCTAGCCTGCGTGTCTGCTACTGCCAATCATCCAGCGTTACTGAGGTGCTGCTGAATTGCTATTTATTCTCCGTGTTTTACTGTGTCTGGTAATAAATATCGATAAAAATGAATGTCGGACTAGACTCATTTCGGAGGGCTCAATCGAATGGGCACGTAAAATTCCGATTTAAAAATCATTTTATTTGTAATGGGAAACTAGCAGACACTTTCTCTTCTCAGTGGACGTCGCATGTAAGGCGTGACGAGCACAACTGGGCTGATTCCAGCTATGCAATGCAAAGACGAGACTGCAAATGTCTGCCAAATAGCCAGAAAAAATGTAGCTAACAACTTTTAGGTGAGACCCAACATGCAGGACGATTCGGTTGCCCCTACTCGTGATTTTTATGCAATCCGCAGTGCCTTCAAATACCACGCACGAGATTTTCATATTCTCTCGGTCGCTACATGCGCAGTGAAAACAAGAAGAATAAACAGCTATCCAGCTGTTCTCTTGCAGAGAAAATGAAGTGGACATTTTCGTAGAAAATTTTATTTAGTTAAATTTTCTGCCAGGATACGTTCTCAGTAGAGGCCATAATTTTCCATTTATTCAAGAAAAACATGCAAAAGTGTCCTTCAAGCGCGTTTTTCTTGAATAAGTCGAAAATGTGTCCTCCAGCGAAAACGTGTCCCAGTACACATTTTAACTACATTAAATTCCCTACAAAAAGTTCCAGTTCATTTTTTCTGTTTAACTAATAGTTTGCACATAGGAACCGAGAGAATATGAAAATCTCACACATGGTTTTTGAATGCATTGCAGGTTGCATAAAACATATCAGTAGGGGCAGCTGAATCACACTATTTTTTATCACAAATGATGTTTAGTTTTGAGTAAAGGTGAGACATAAGTCATTTAGTGAGGAATTGTGACTAAATACACTCCTGGAAATGGAAAAAAGAACACATTGACACCGGTGTGTCAGACCCACCATACTTGCTCCGGACACTGCGAGAGGGCTGTACAAGCAATGATCACACGCACGGCACAGCGGACACACCAGGAACCGCGGTGTTGGCCGTCGAATGGCGCTAGCTGCGCAGCATTTGTGCACCGCCGCCGTCAGTGTCAGCCAGTTTGCCGTGGCATACGGAGCTCCATCGCAGTCTTTAACACTGGTAGCATGCCGCGACAGTGTGGACGTGAACCGTATGTGCAGTTGACGGACTTTGAGCGAGGGCGTATAGTGGGCATGCGGGAGGCCGGGTGGACGTACCGCCGAATTGCTCAACACGTGGGGCGTGAGGTCTCCACAGTACATCGATGTTGTCGCCAGTGGTCGGCGGAAGATGCACGTGCCCGTCGACCTGGGACCGGACCGCAGCGACGCACGGATGCACGCCAAGACCGTAGGATCCTACGCAGTGCCGTAGGGGACCGCACCGCCACTTCCCAGCAGATTAGGGACACTGTTGCTCCTGGGGTATCGGCGAGGACCATTCGCAACCGTCTCCATGAAGCTGGGCTACGGTCCCGCACACCGTTAGGCCGTCTTCCGCTCACGCCCCAACATCGTGCAGCCCGCCTCCAGTGGTGTCGCGACAGGCGTGAATGGAGGGACGAATGGAGACGTGTCGTCTTCAGCGATGAGAGTCGCTTCTGCCTTGGTGCCAATGATGGTCGTATGCGTGTTTGGCGCCTTGCAGGTGAGCGCCACAATCAGGACTGCATACGACCGAGGCACACAGGGCCAACACCCGGCATCATGGTGTGGGGAGCGATCTCCTACACTGGCCGTACACCACTGGTGATCGTCGAGGGGACACTGAATAGTGCACGGTACATCCAAACCGTCATCGAACCCATCGTTCTACCATTCCTGGACCGGCAAGGGAACTTGCTGTTCCAACAGGACAATGCACGTCCGCATGTATCCCGTGCCACCCAACGTGCTCTAGAAGGTGTAAGTCAACTACCCTGGCCAGCAAGATCTCCGGATCTGTCCCCCATTGAGCATGTTTGGGACTGGATGAAGCGTCGTCTCACGCGGTCTGCACGTCCAGCACGAACGCTGGTCCAATTGAGGCGCCAGGTGGAAATGGCATGGCAAGCCGTTCCACAGGACTACATCCAGCATCTCTACGATCGTCTCCATGGGAGAATAGCAGCCTGCATTGCTGCGAAAGGTGGATATACACTGTACTAGTGCCGACATTGTGCATGCTCTGTTGCCTGTGTCTATGTGCCTGTGGTTCTGTCAGTGTGATCATGTGATGTATCTGACCCCAGGAATGTGTCAATAAAGTTTCCCCTTCCTGGAACAATGAATTCACGGTGTTCTTATTTCAATTTCCAGGAGTGTATATTAAGAAGTAACTATTCATCGACAGACTTGGTATATTAAGGAGAGAGATTTAGCGAAGTGTATTTAAAATAGTTCGACAATCTGTTATGGCGATTAACACATATGATGCCCTCAGCCTGTACGACAATCCGAAACCTATCACAGAAGAAATATCGAGTTTGGAACTACGTCAAATAACAGAGAGATAAGTTTCCTCAACCAACGTATTTTCTGGTCACTCAAGAGGTGTGTTAATGTCTCCGCTAATACGCTTTAATGTTCGTTCATTGTATTACTCTTGCATGAAATAGAGCCTGCTGCTCTGGCATATAACGACGCATTTTTTGCCTGTTGCTGCTTTGAGCTATACATATTAATATCTTATGACTAACGTATTTTCTCATGAGAGTCAAGCAGATGAATGTGGTAGGTATTTCCTTCTACGTAATTTGAATTTTAATGAAAGTTTATATGGGAGTTATGACGTAAATTATATTCTAGCACCCCTGCTGGAATCTATGCATCCATATCCACAAACGTACTTTGTATGGCAGTCAAGAATCACAGAGAAATAATTAACACAATCAATGCATTGTGCTTTACTTCTATTTAATAATTTCAATGAAAAAATATTCCTTCTGAAATCATTCAAAATGTGATTCAGTTTTGTGTTTCCTTCTGGGCTACATAAATCAGGGTCAGTTTCAGTCATCTATTGCATTGTTGGTAGACCCAATTACATTGTTGTTTAAGGTCCTCATCAGCATTATCGAATTGGACTCTGATTTCCCACTTAGACTTGACGAAACTTCTTACCAGCTGGTCTAGTCATAGGCCATCCACCATGGGCTTTCAGTTAGGTACCACATTTTCCGGTATTTTATTCTGAAGTCTTACAGACAGTAGAGCTGTGAAGAGCAAGTAAATTGGTTTTCAGTAAGATAATGAGTTAGACGGTATTTAAGAGTCGCGGTCGAAGATGTACGAACCAGGAAAGGCTCTTTCTGATGAATGCCTGGATCTGCGAGATATCTTGCGTGTGTGGCCAGTCATACGTCGGACAGACAGTACGCACTGTCAAACAACGCGGACAGGAGCATTAGAGGTTTCATCGCCTACGCTACCTAGAGAAATGTGCTTTAGCTGAGCTCGCTTTAGAAAATTTGACGAAACATCCGTCGTCGCACTAGTGGCTTCAGAGATTGTGTAATTAAATAAATCATTGAAATAAGAATCAACGACAACACCCTAAATAGAAACGGTGGCTTGCAGCTCACCACGGCGTGGGATCCAGCGATTTCGCGGTTGAAGCGGGTACACGGAATGCCGTAAGCACCAGTGACGTCATAGCCGGCAGCTGGTGTATATAAAGGACACACCAGCAGCCTACTGGCAGCCGTACCTCTTGACAATGCCCAAGGAGTGTATGGCCGGAAGTTCGTGTAATTTTAATCACTTGAAGCGACTGGAAACCCGAGAACGTTTTATTCAATTGAAACTCTTACACATCATCAGTGCTAAAAATCAACTGTTACGCTAATTATTGCTTTTGTATCATATGAAGCGCCATCTGTTGGTCATATTGCGCCCTTTTTCTCGTTTCAGTAAAACCCCACATGATTATAAGTATGTAAGTAAAGTTTTGCTTCTATACCAACATTATTCCGTGAAGTATTAAATGTTCACGTGTTAATGGGCTCTTGGGCCAGTATATCGTTCACGTTCATGCTACAATATAGGCAATTACCTATATAAAAGGCTTCGTAATACTGAAATTTATATTCGATAATAACAATTTTTTTCTTTTTTAGGAATGCCTTTCTTGTTATTGCCAGTCTTCACTTTATTTCGTCAATCATTTTGATACCAAAATAGCAAAATTCATCTACCACCTTTCGTTCCTCACACTTCTTCTTCTAGTTTCTCATTTCGTGAAGTAATTTTACAACCTGTTCCATCTCCACTGGACCCATTTGTTCGTCAGTCATTCACCTTCTTTCTTTCCTATCGGTTTATAATTATATACGTTTTTAACTGTCTTCCCCTATTCTGTTGATATATTGTGTCCATTTTATGTATGCTTACTTTATTTTTGTCATTTAGGCAATATATGTTAAGTTCTTCTCTTATAATTTCGTTTTGTATATGATCTCTGTGAGCACATCCTTAAAATTTGCTTAAAAATTTTGTAACAGCCATCATATTCTTTTCTTGTCGTTCTTAGTTAATGCCCCAGATACGCTTTAATATATTACAATAGGTTTAGCCACTAATTTACAAAATTTTGACTTTGTATCTTTCGTTCCATTGTCACACGGAGTTCTGTGTATAGTGCCATACATAATGTGAAAATTATTTAATTTATTAGTGTCATCGTTGTCGCATTCATAGCGAATATTACAGCCTGACAGCTGAAAATGTGACACATGTTCTATTGATTGTTCGTTTTGTACTGTTTTGGAGCGAACTGGAAACTTACCTTTGAGGGTCATTAATTTTGTTTATTGCTGAAATTTTTAGATGATAGTTCTTACAAATTTGATATAGAGGATGTATTGCAGACTGGAGGCTATTTCCAGTCCTCTCAATAATAATTAGGTTGTCGGCAAAGAACAGAGTATTTACGTGTGCCCGTCCTGGTATTCATCTGACACCCTGTTTATCTTCTCTGTTTCCCCTGCCTAACGGCATGAGCCTAGGTATATATTGGATACGTGGGTGAAACGCTACACCCTTGTCCCGCTTCTCTGTTTATCGTTGCTGATCTCGTCTCCTCTTTCCCTATATTTATTGCAATTTCTATAAGCCGATAGAAATTCCTTATCACTAGCACTAAATGTCTCGGATACTTCGTTTATCCACGATGCTCTGAAGCTTGCTTTTATTCACTCTCGAAAACTCTTTCACAATCTATAAATGCGATGTTAGTCTCCACGCTGTGCTCTCCTTTTTTTCCCTCAAGTGGCGTGCAGTAGTAACATTGCAGTACCAGATTGTCCCTTTCTAAAGTCCTTTTGTTCTCCTATTAGGAAGGGGTCATCCATCTTTATCGTTCTGTTGTTAAATCTTGCGTAGACCATGGAAGAAGCATTTAGCAGCCTTATTCCTCTATAGTTCTCACTGACATTTCTTCCTCCCTTTTTCCAGAGTGGTAACATCTTCCTTGTCTTCCATGATTGAAGTGCAACCCTTGTCTCTCAGCATACATTTAAGAAGTGTAAGAGCTTCAAATGTAGCTTAAATTTTCCTGTTTAAGAAGTTTTACGTTGATTAGATGAGGCCCTGCAGGCTTCCTTCTTTCATCTACTTGAAGGTCTCCTATATTTCACATAGTGTCATGTCATCCTCTTGATACACAAGCTGGTGCCCTTCACCCTCTGAATTTGCTATTCCTTCCGTTTCATCATCTCGTTCAGTCCACAGCTCTTGATATTGTTTTAACCAAGTCTCTTTAACTACGACATTTAATCTTGCAGCATCTCTTTCTTGCTAGATAAGTTGCTTCATTGGGTTGTAGGCCTCCTCTTGTCCAACGTGAGGGCCATTTTCTATGGTTCATATACCTCTGTCCCATGATTCTTGGTGATCTTTCGTTGCTTCCTTTTGGCCAAGCTGCGCTTTTCTGAATAATCCCTCGAGTCTCTTCCTTATTGTCACGTAGATTTATAAGGTAGTCTTCTTCTCTTTTACCTGCATTTTCTCGTTCATCATTCCATATTCTGAAACCTTCCTTCTTCCTGAATTCTTCTTTTACCATACAGCTTGCATTGCTGCTCTGCTGAGGTATGATTTGGTATATCACCCTCTGTGTTAGAGAAAATACCAAATCATCCATTGATAAAGCAACAATGGAATCCACAGGGAAAATATCATCTATTTCTTTTAGTGTCTCATTTCTTAATCTAATTCCCTCAACATCGCTGAATACATTACAGTTGTTTTGCTTTCGTTAGAGCTGTTCAGAATAAATTAATCGGCCTTGAGTAAGAATCTACATACGACCGTATTTGGTAGTTGCTTCAAAAATTTTGTTAGTCGTGGTACTAGGAGAATGGTGACAGTGAACATCTGATGCCCAAGTTAAGAGGTATCTCTGGCCGAGGTGAACTGCAGTTTTCCTTCTTCTGCTACTGCTAATAATCACTTTACTTATTCTCTTGCCGAGGTCATATGCTGAATGACCAACTGTAGTCAACCGTGACGATTAATGATGTGGCTCGAACTTATACTGCTTGAAGGAACTAATGAAGTTAAATACGTACTATATGTTTAACGTTTTAACATTTTCCTATGTATGGTTAGCCGGCGCTCTAGTACTATTCATTAGTGCAGTATGTGTTGTAACTTATCTGTTAATTTTGGAGTGTGTAATAAAGTTATTTATTGAGCTGAAATTTGACTTCCATGTTCTCGCTACTAGTGTTCGCTGCCCCATCCTGCCGATCACCATCACCTTCATATATCTGAACATTTCTTGAGAGACATCAGTTACACTAATAGCCCTAGAACGGTCTAATACAATCTCATTACCTGTAACAATGTTTCTGTTTCAAACAAAATTAATAGCAGGATTAAGGATTTATTGGTTGGGAGAACCAGTATGTTGTCTTGGATGAGGACTCATCGAGAGAAGTAGAAGTAATTGCAGACGTGGCCGCAGGAAGAGTACTAGAACCCCTGCTACTCACGTTCTAAGATAATGATCAGGCAGACTATATTTATTTTCAAGTTGATGCCTGTTTTTTAAGACGAACTACTATCTTAGAAACGCAGCAAAAATAATGAGTTAGATGTAAAGATTAACTTGCTTTAGATGTACATAAATGGAAAAATGCACTTCACAGAACGAAAAAAGGTAGTATCCCACGTCTCCAGACGGAAACAGTCAACTCATACACATTCCTGGCTTTATCAATTTGAATGACTGAATGAACGATAGAAATGGAATCATCAAATATGCTCGGTGGTAGGAATAGCAAGAGGTGGACTTCGGTCTATTGGTAATATACTGTGAGAATGCAGTCAGACTACAATGTAGAAGTAGACTACTTACAAAATCGTTGTGTGACACATCGTAGAATGTTACTCAACTGTGTGGCACCGATAACAAATGGGATCAAAGAGGGGCAGCGCGAACGGTCCCAGGTTTGATTGACTCAAGGGGGATCCTCAAGAAAATGCTGAAAAACCTTAGTTGGCGAACACGTGAATGTAGACACTAATTGTCCCACGAAAGCCTATTTACAAATTGTCAAGAACCAATATAAGTGAAACTCAAACATTATTCTTGTACAAAATTGTTAAGGCTTTCGTGGCCACTTGAACTTCGGGCACCGAGTATAGCTCCCGTAGGCAAGAGTGTACGTAAACATTTATCCTTGCCACGACCTCATGTGCGGTTGCTATGGGAAGATGCCTTAACATATGGTACATTACTAAGTATCCTCCGTTACGCATTTTGCAGAGTGATACATATGCGGAAGGGCCATACCATTACGAGAAAGTAGGTAGGGCGTGATTCGCGGATCAGGAGCAACTGTTGGCAACTGGATGGCACCTTCTGTAGACGCGAATATTACAAGCAGCTGGATGGAAGTTGTGCGGCGTTACGCAAGCTGCTCCACTGCCCTCTGGTGACGAGAAGAACCACTACGGGCGTCTGTTGACAGATGCCGACCAATCAACGGACGCTCTCCGACCACCTCTATTGAACCTTCAGGCAGCCTACATTTGCGAGGTCACACACGTTACTGCAAGCTTGATATACTTACATGTGCAGCCAATTTGGACAAGTAGGGACACGTAGGCTTCGCCCTACACGATTCAAGCATGCTTGTACAGTTCACGTAACCCGTACGTCGCTATTGATTGTAGAAGACGACGTGGCAGGAGGGAAGTGCAGTGGGCTCCCTGAGGGGTGGAACGTACAAAGAGTGTCTACTGAGACGAAAAACTTACTGCCTCGTTAACCTAATAACTGAAGATGTATCCAGGGGATGAGCACAAGTATCTAAGGACAAATGAAGAAATGTACTTCAGCCTTTTGCCATTTGTAACACCACTGATTCAAAAGCCACGTACATCAACGCGGGAAACCACACATATACTTGACAGCGATATTGTAGTTCTTCGCAAGCTTTGAGTTATATTCCTGAAACCTAACACGCTGTCTACAATATCCATTACAATAAATATCAAGCTTGTGTTTATACACTTGACCTATGGCATTCCTAGGCTTCCGACCGTCACTTCGTTTTTTCTTTTTTTTCTAAAATAGCATGCATACTACGAGAATATGAATTAATTTCATGTCTTATTCCCTCCTCCAGTGAGGGCTATTTCAGTACACACTATGATTTCGACTCTTACGAAGTTAAAAGACACTATAACTAATATGCCCTTCAGGCCACAAGCGTTTGCAGATTTTCTGGTCATTTCACTTGTAGCTTTCAAGAATTGAACAGAAGTATTTGGCGTGTCTATGCCTTGCTGATAATATGCAGACTTCTATTTTCTCATCTAGCAGTTCTTTAACAAGGACAGTGAATACTGTTATGAAATAGACATAAAAAAGTAGTCTATTTATACAAAAACATTACTTACGGAGTACCTTATGAAGTGGTGCTGATTCAAGAGGTTGAGAAGGTCCAAAGAAGAGCGGCAAGATTCGTGACTGCTACATTTAGCCATCGCGAGAGCGTTACAAATCTCGTAGAAAGTTTGAAGTGGGACACACTTGCAGTTAGACGACGCGCTGAACGGAAGGGGCTGCACACTAAATTCCAAAATCCGATCTTCGCCGAGGATGTAGAGCATATATTATTTCCACCAACTTTCTCTTTCGTATCGCGCAATGATCACCATTCATAAATAAGGGAAATTAGAAGCGTTCCCTCAAGCGATCTGTGATGGGGAACAGAGAGGGGAGGGGGGGGGGGATATGACTTTGGCGCGAATAGTGCCTTCCGCCACACAGCGCTTGGGGGCCAGCGGAGTATATATGTAGATGTATGTAGAACTGGGGAGGAAATCAAACTCACAACTTAACCAAAGCAAGGGATTGGTTGATAGATAACATCCTGAGTCATCAAGGTATCGTCAAATCGCCAAGTTTCATGGTGGGCAGAAGTATGTACGTATATATGTGTGTGTGGCGGGGGGGGGGGGGGGGGGGGGAGGGGGAGGCGGGCGGGGTGGAGGATGGGGGGGGGAGAGGGAGGGACTGAGGAAGTGTAGAGGTTCAAATAGATGTAGGTTGCAGTTACGCAAAAAGATTAGCGTGGGGAGCTGCATCAAACCAGTCTTTCGCCAGAAACAACTCAAGTCTACATGTCCCTAGCTCCTTTCGGCTCTTCTCTACGACTGGCGACGCAATACATAAAAATGGACTCATCCGCAAATGAAAATAGATGCAAACATGAAATCACAATGGTATATCTGCACAGAAGAATAAACTGTTCTCTCAGTTCTTCAGAACTGTTGTGTGTGAATAAATTTAGCACATCTATTAGTGTAAGAAACAAAGAGTTTGTCAACCGCGAGGTCGTAACATATACTGAGCAATCTGTATGTAATATGACTATCTGAATGAGGTTAGCAATGTCTGGTGAAAATTTGGTTACATATTATTGTATGCGGATTCTGTATAATAAAGTCAATGATCTATAAACTGGTGTGAATTATCGAAACTTACAGAAATACTTTCATCTAAAATTTTAGATCGAAAAGAAACAGTAACGTAAAATGTTTGTTATGAAACTTTTATTGTATGGTATGATATCGTAATAATGAAATTATTTTACTGTTAAATATATGAATCTGGAGCACTGCAAATGCAAGAATTTACTAAAAGTCTTTGGAAGTATAATGTTATCCACTGGAGTAGTTGTTCAGTATGGTATTTTGCAGTCAAGTACATATTCTTTCACAGTCCATTCCACTTAAGAAGTACCACATCTCGTAACTGCAAGAAATTTTAAGTCTGAGTGGAGAGTTAAAATACATTCAACCTGCCTATAATTCTTTCAGGTAGTTGTCTTTGATTTGAGCTGTTCCTTACGTTCGTGTAGCTGTTCACACGAAAGTCTGTGTCTAGATGTATGTTTACAAAGATGATAAAAAATATTCAGCTCTAGAGATGGTTCACCCAGTATTTTTTTGGCTGAGCTTTGAAGCTGCTACTGCAGCAATAGACAGTTGCTGGAGTCGTCATGTGGCAGATGTTCGGCGATTCACAGGAGAAGGACAAGATGGCGGGTACTGCCTCCTCAATGCAAAAATTAGAGAGATACGAAATAAATTTCTGCTATCGCTCCGATGGGACGTTCCGTCATTGAAGTCTTAATGTCGATATTCTTTTTCTTATTTAAAGGGTATAAGACTGAGATGAGCTTGGACTGAACTACGGACACCGTTTTATACGCACAAAAATGGTCTGCATAGCGATGTATTTTATTTCTAAGTTAACGCATTTCAGATAATTTGCACTTTGGTCCTGTGCAACAAATAGTCCAACCACAGTCCAGATACTCTAAATACAAAACAATGCTACAGAGACTGTAGCACCGATATAATACTTAAGTCTCTCCTCAACCCAAGTAAAGCTAGGAACTGCTTAGTACACTGCCTCACGTAATTCACAGAATAGTCGCATATTCGCGATGAAACTGCTTATAGTTCTCTTCTTCTGAGCTTATTCTTAGTCTTGACCTCCACTTGTCTTCTGTGATGTCTTACTAAATCTTCTGACTTTATTTGCTTACAGTCTTCCCCTGTTACGATTCCTCTACTGTGATGAGAATATCAAAAAGTATTTCTTCTCATAACTTCGTCAACAGTGCTGTTGCAGTAGTTTTATGGAAGCTAAAAAACTTAAAACAACCGAGTACCAAACCGAAACAGTTCATAGAAAAAGGGGTACTGCACTGTACTATGCAGATATAGCTCTAAAGAATCGACCCTAGAGACGACACTAGCCTCGTGTCACGAAAGGAGATTCGTGACAGCCGGCAACGCTGTTGCCAGATTTCACTCGCGAAGCGCTTACGGCTGCCGCAACTCTGCCTCAAAGACACAAACAATTACCTAACTCTCCAGCAACACTGAGGCGTTGGGTAATAAAAAGGAAAACGATTCGCGTCACATGACTGACTGCGGCGGACGGGCGAAGCAGCCGCAGTACGCCCACTGCAAGGATCTTATCTTGCTATAGCCGACCAATGGTAACGTCGAAAGCTGCAGTTGCCAGATTTTCTCATACTGTGGATGCCTTCTCTTTACCCCGAAGCAGTCACGATAGAAATATGTTATCCACAGTCGACTGTTCTTTACAGATGTGTGCCCTATAGTCGCTGACGATACACTTAACAGACTTCTCAAGTCTGTTTAGCAAATTCATAGAAATCATTTTCTATTACCACAATGCGGATTACAGCGTTTCTCATTTTCCTTGACCCCTCCAAATAAAAGGTACTGTTGTTCACATCTTCATAGCGAACACGTATGCATGTGCGAAGGACATTACATTGTAGTTGTTAATAACACAGGCACTGACAGCTATTTCGTATTTATTCACCAATACCAGGCCCTCGACTTTCAATAAATACGTCCTTCCTGGACGGGAACATATGTAATACGCAAATGCAGGTTGTGACACATGGACGACGACATATGGTAGCTTGGGTCTGGTCGTGATTCGTGCTCGGATGGCCGAAGTGATTAAGAAGGCCCGTAGCGTAAAACTGGTAATTCGGGTTCGAGTCCCAGTTAGGTACAAATTTTCACAGTCGTCATTCCAGTATACAGGAGAAGGTGGATCATATTCACAACTGTGAATAAGTTTCCTGCGTTTGTTGACGGCTGTAGTAGATGCAGTGCGTGATCCTTCGCACATCCATCGGCACCTGAAGGGACATTGTTCTTCATATCATCGTAACGAAAAAAGTTACAAGAAAAGCAACCGTTGCAGTTTATGTCCTCCTTATAGCTAAATAACAACTGTTCGGTACATTTTATTTATGGACAAAAGTGGAAATACCGTTTCGTCATTTTCAGGATGGCATCTCCTACTTATACTTTTCCTGCGAAGTAACGTCAGTGCACAAATTTGTTTATTTGTGTTGGCAGTTTCAACTTGTAGTAGATCGTTCCTAAATGCTAATTTCCTGCAAATGTCTGGGTTATCGATTCGGACGCTTTCAGAAAGTATATTTGTCTACTATACAAACACACCATTTCTGTATGTCTCATTGTGAAGATCCGGCCGAAATGGCCTAGCTGTTTTAGGCGCTTCAGTCTGGAACCGCGCGACCACTACGGTAGCAGGTTCGAATCCTGCCTCAGGCATGGCTGTGTGTGATGTCCTTAGGTTAGTTTGGTTTAAGCAGTTCTAAGTTGTAGGGGACTGATGACCTCAGATGTTAAGTCCCATAGTGCTTGGAGCCATTTGATTGTGAAAAATCCAATTCGAAGCTGAATATCAGAACGTTTTGAAGTTTACTGGACGCGCAGAACAGCATAGAATGACATGGAGGTAAGATACGAATAGATTCACTATTGTTTGGGCTTCGAAATTCTGTATTTTTTCGTTTTCGGTTCTACTCGGGTACAAGGCGTGTTCAGAAAATAAAGGAACAATTTTTTCCCATTTTGTTTGAAAAAAATGCGGATTTTCTTGTGGAACATGATGGAATATTGTTGCTTCAGGATCCATAGTTTCATGAAGTTTCGATAGGTGGCTCCGCTATACGTAGCCTCCAAAATGGCGTCTGTAACATAGTTGCGTATCCAGCAAAGAGATGTCACTGAAAACTTTGAACAAAGCTGCTAAGGTTTAGTGACCGTGTCAGAATTATATTTCCTATCAAATTCAGCGCATGCTTCGCAACAAATACAACTGAAATATTGCCTTCTCTGCTACTAACAATCTGAAGAGAAACTTCATTCATAATTTGAAATCCATTCGATCCCCTACAGAAAGTTCTGGCGTTTATAAGATCGTCTGTGGTACCTGCTCCTCCTATTATATAGGGCAAAGTGGACGTGCTTTCACCATCTGATACAAAGAACATCTTTTGAGAAAAAACGGCATCAGTCCCCTAAATTCATCCTCTGCCGATCATCTCTTAATTACTGGACACGTGCCGAAGGCCATTGGCGATAGGAATATTCTGCATACCGAAAAGAAGGAGCGTAGGTTAGATGTTTTAGAGGATTTGGAGATTTTCAAACATCTATCTCGTCATGATGGCCTCATTCTCAACGAACAGCTGCAGCTGCGAAATAAAAACTTTTTCGACTGTATAAAGCCATTGCTTGATCTTTGATTCAGATTTCCTCATGCAGTTTACCGAAATATTGTTTTCCTGTTACATCTTTGCTGTTTTCTTGTATGTCATAACTAACGTTTTTTTACGTTACAAAATGTATCTCTGTTTAAAGGAGATAAATATGTAACTTCATGTTATTATTATTAGTGCTTACGCTATGCCTGAATCAGCTTCATTACAATTTCATGTGTCTAATTTTGAATGTACCGTAGCCTAGTTGTTTCTGCGGCTACTAGATGACGCTCGTAGCAACACCATGTTTACTTGCTCACACTTTCTAACGTGGGCACCTCAGTTTTGTTGCAACCCGTGTTCATTCGGGTACGAGCAGCCCCTAGCGGCTCGCCATCTTACCTTATTTACAACTTTTCATGACGTCACCTTTCCGGCTTAGAGTTTTTTTTTTTTTTTTTAGTATGTGACTTGTAAGTACTGCATCTCTTTCCAGTCATTACACACTTTAGTTTATTAATGTCTTATATACCTATTATGTTTTAGAACAGTTAGTGTAATTCTGAAGACGACGCTCATAGTAGCGTCGAAACCTGGTCAATTTTGACTTAATATTTGTGACCGAGGACTTATTTGTTCTAATATAAGACGTCACTGAGTTTGTTTTGGCGGCAAACCAGAGCATCGCAAATTTTAATAGGCGATCGCAGAATGTCTACCGAGACCTGGCAGTGGACAAAAGCACGGTGAGTCGTTGGGTGATGCGTCTGTTATCATCGCAACGAGGTCGCACAAACCTGTCCAATCTCCCGAGTGCCGTCCGGACGCGTACAGCTGTGTCTTTTGTAATGTTGAAACGTGCGGATACTCTCATTCGACGCGACCAACGGATTACAGTGAAACACCTTTCTCCACAACTGTACCTGTCTGTTGGTATTGGTATTGCTTACGCGCTCGTCCACCAGTTGTAGTACTCAAATGGGCGTACCTGTTGGGTTCATCGCCACCTGCGCAACTTCCTATTTCCATCTGTCAGGTTCAATTGAGAATGCGCTCCCTGGGAAGCAATTCGTGGATGATGTGGAGGTTATTGATGCAGCACGACGTTGGCTCAGACGTCGACCAGTAGAGTGGTACCACGCACGCAATCAAGTGCTCTCAGAAAGGTAGCGGAAGAGGGATTATGATGAAAAATACAGTTTTATAGCCAAAAGAGTAAGGAATAGTAAGGTGTATTGGAATCTTTAATAAAATAAAACTGCTTTCAGGAAAAAAAGGGATTGCATTACTTTTTGACGCCCCTCGTATTTTTCCCTGTGCTAGGGGCGTTTGAAGCAGTTGAGGCTCTAAATCAAGATCGTTCTGAACGGTCTGAAAAGGCAAAAAATGATCATCTGTACTGATTTACTGCTTTACTTACTTTATTATAGTTTCCAGGTCGATTTCCTGACAACAGTGATTCATCAGGTTGTAATGGTTCTTTATCTGCGAAACCATTACCACCCCCCAACCCAATTTTTCGATACCGTAGATTATTGAATATTTTTCTACGTAATGTCTCATATTTTGCACTGTGTTCAAATTTTGTTTCATTTATATATGTAGGTACGTCGATATTTTGTGATGTTGAAATCGATATATTATCTAGAGTGAATATCTGTGTAGTTATTGTTATCTTTGCGGCTGGCTTCGAGGTGCGGAAGCGTACAGAGTAACCAAGTTTTTGTGTTGAATATGAACAGTCTTGACTTTGTGTTGGAAATGAAAAGATCAGTCTGAGTTGCGGACAAAGAAAAATGTTGTGAGTTTTATTAAGTGCAGTAACGGCTGCGAAATTGTATGATGAAGTAATGTTTTGAACATGCGAAACTATGAGAAGTTTAATAAATGTGAATTTTTGTGACAAATTGTCTTCGTAAGTTCTTCAAGTCGGCGTAATTAACACTCGATTGCCTTTCGCACCAACAGCGATAGTCATGCTACCTAGACAACTATTTTAATTACGAGCCAAAGCCAGAGCGAGATCGTCGTTGGATTGCAAATAAAAGATAAGTAACGTTATTGTTAATTTTCTTCAGTGACTGTAATCAATTCATGTTGCAATACCTGCTACATTAAAGACCTTTTAGTTGCGCAATAAAAAGATCATACTTTGAGTGCACAACGTGATAATTTTTGAACTAATTAATTGTTAGTAGAGGTATTGTTATAGGGTGTAGACTGGATATTCCAAATGTAAGCTGCAATGTCACCACGAATTGCCATCTGAAGAAGGGGTCAATATTGATTGTAGGCATTAATGATTCATTTAGTCAGCCCTGCTCACAGTGTGTTTCCTTCTCTTTGCTTTCTTCATTTCCATTTCTTTGCATGGCTGTATGAGTCTCGAAAACAGAGCGTTGTAGATGAGCAAGGAGCGAACTGTATTTGCCATCAGCGAAATGAGTCATTTCTCGCTGTCGTTAAAGAGCTCCGTATGAGCCTAACTATTGTATTCGGGCCGGAAACGTGACACCAGCCATAGTGCAGCAGGATTTTCATAGTGCCGTAGCGCTGCTCCTGACAGTGCATAATAATTACTGTGTAACGCGTCTGATGTAGAAACTGACAAAAAGAGGCGACTCCACACAGAATCAGGACGCGTCATGACATGGCGGAATGAAATATTTAGCACCCAGTGGCAAAAAGCGCTGCATTTATCGACTGATTCCGCATCTGTGTACAGACGGGTATACGTTGTTTATAGCGAGCAGAATTTTTTTCGAAAAATCATCGGCATTATCAGATTATATTGCACGCATATACAGTTGAAATAAAACGGTCATATCACGGTTAAAACACCTCATAACGGGAAGTCGTTTCGCGTTTTTATTTGTAACACGCTGACGTCATATTCTCTTTTTCTGTAATATAATATCTGCAGGAGTGTTCCGAGTTGCCAGTTCCTCTGTGACTGACTCCATTGACGGACATTTTGGGGAAAAGTCATTCTTGTGCAAAGACCTGTTTTTCGGGCCGTGTGGGAGTAATGTGTTTGAGATAGTTTTTTGGTGAAATGAATGAAAATGTTTCCAAGACACTGTGATACATGGTGCTAGGTGGCGCTTCAGACATCCAGCTATATTTCATGCCTAGCTTGCTACCATTGTTATGGATAGTGTGGAATTGTTTGTTAAAATTGCGCTTTTGAAAAGTACTATCCTAATCATAACTTTCTTTGGGACTCATACACATAAAGAGTTAACTGATGTGACCTACAAAGATAAGATGAGGTGTTTCAGTACAGTCTTTTATGGGTGGTAAGTCTAAATTTATTGTTATTTTCAAATGTTTGAAAAGTTAGTCAGTCTCTAAAAAGATTCAGGAAATTAGCAAAACAAATACAAAATCAGAAAAAATGATGAAACGTGTACAAATTTGAGGAAATGGCGGTGGAATTTAAAGAAAAATCTACAAAAAGATTCGAAATGCGCCAACAAGCACTTACACAGATTTCTGAAACTCAATGTGCATAATTCTTTCAGGGTCGTGAAGGCCATTGTAAAAGCTGGATATGCCCTTTGAATCTTAGGAACGTTCTCCAGGTCCTTCGTTTGCCTTTACTAACACCTTTTGTGTCCACAGTTATTTGTATTTCACTGTATTTATATACCACCTAATCAAGAAAGGTAGTAAGGAGTAATCCACTAAATTACAGTTCCATATCACTAACGTCGATATGCAACAGGATTTTGAAACATACATCGCATTCGGACATCATGAATTACCTCGAAGAGGTTGACACTCGGTCAACACATACTTAGAAAACATTCTTGTGAAACACAACTGGCTCCTTACTTACACGAAGTGTTGAGTGCTATTGACAAGGGATTTCATGTTGATTCTGTATGTCTAGATTTCCAGAAGGCTGTTGACACTAACACACAAGCGAGTTGTAGTAAAATTGCATTCTTTTGGAATATCGTTTCAGTTGTGACTGGATTCGCGGTTCCCTGTCAGAGAGGTCGTAGCAATTGACGGAAAGTCTTCGAGTAAAACAGGACCGCGCGGAATTAGCTGAGGGGTCTTAGGCGCTGCAGTAATAGACTGTGCGGCTGGTCCCGGCGGAGGTACGAGTCCTCCCTCCGGCATGGGTGTGTGTGTTTGTCCTCAGGATAATTTAGGTTAAGTAGTGTGTCAGCTTAGGGACTGATGACCATAGCAGTTAAGTCTCATAAGATTTCACACACATTTGAACATTTTTTTAGTAAAACAGGAGTAATATCCGGCGTTCCACAAGGTAGTTTTATAGGCCCTCTGCTGTTCCTTATCTATATAAACGATTTGGGAGACAGTCTGAGCAGCCGTCTTACGTTGTTTGCAGATGAAGATGCCGTTTATCGGCAAATAAATTCATCAGACGATTAAAACGAATTGCAAAACGATTTATAAAAGATATCTGTATGGTGAGAAAATTGACAATTGGCCCTAAATCATGAAATGTGTAAGGTCATTCGCATGATAGGTAAAAGGAACGTTAAACTCCGGTTACGGGATAAATCAGTGAAATCTTAAGGCCGTAAGTTCAACTAGATAACTAAAAATTAGTGAACACATGGAAAATGTTGCGGAGAAGGTAAACCAAAGACTGCGTTATATTGACGCAACACTTAGAAAATATAACGGATACACTAAAGAGACTGCCTACACTACGCCTGTCCGTCCTTTCTTGGAGTACGCGGTCTGGGATCCTTACCAGATAGGATTAACGGAATACTTCGAGGAAGTTCAAAGAAGAGCAGCACGTTTTGTACTATAGGGAAATAGGGGAAAGAGTGTCACGGACGTGATACAAGCTTTGAGTTGGACATCATTAAAACAAAAGCGTTTTTCGCTTTTAATCACCAACTGTCTCCTCCGAATGCGAAAATATTTTGTTGACGCCGACCTACACAGGGAGAAACGATCATGATACTAATCTAAGGGAAATCAGAAATGGCACGAAACAGTATAGACAGCCGTTCGTTTTCTCCGCGCGCTGTTCGAGACTGGAATAATAGAGAGTTATCGTGAAGGTGGTTCGATGAACCCTATGCCAGGCACTTTGATTTGCGGAGTATCCATGTAGATGATATGAATTACTTCAATGGAAAAAAATAGACAACCTACGCATTAAGGCAACTGAGTCAATAATAATAAATCTGTTTGACGTGTCTAAAACTACGAATGTTGTCTGATGAATCAATATAGATTTGGAAAGGAAACGTAGCATATCAAATAGAAAATCAGAATAACAAAAGTATCTTACTCTCAGACTGGAAGGCGTTAATGAGAACCACGAAGTAATTATCCGAATAGGACGCAAATTGGTAGATTTAATATACATATAGAGACAAACGAATTTTTTTTTTTTTTTTTGTCGTCAGTCTACAGACTGGTTTGATGCGGCCCGCCACGAATTCCTTTCCTGTGCTAACGTCTTCATCTCAGAGTAGCACTTGCAACCTACTTCCTCAATTATTTGCTTGACGTATTCCAATCTGTGTCTTCCTCTACTGTTTTTGCTCTCTACAGCTCCCTCTAGTACCATGGAAGTCATTCCCTCATGTCTTAGCAGATGTCCTATTATCCTGTCCCTTCTCCTTATCAGTGTTTTCCACATATTCCTTTCCTCTCCGATTCTGCATAGAACGTCCTCATTCCTTACCTTATCAGTCCACCTAATTTTCAACATTCGTCTATAGCACTACATCTCAAATGCTTCGATCCTCTTCTGTTCCGGTTTTCCCATAGTCCATGTTTCACTACCATACAATGCTGTACTCCAGACGTACATCCTCAGAAATTTCTTCTTCAAATTAAGGCCGGTATTTGATATTAGTAGCCTTCTCTTGGCCAGAAATGCCTTTTTTTGCATAGCGAGTCTGCTTTTGATGTCCTCCTTTCGCCGTCCGTCATTGGTTATTTTACTGCCTAGGTAGCAGAATTTCTTAACTTCATTGACTTCGTGACCATCAATCCTGATGTTAAGTTTCTAACTGTTCTCATTTCTACTACTTCTCATTACCTTCGTCTTTCTCCGATTTACTCTCAAACCATACTGTGTACTCATTAGACTGTTCATTCCGTTCAGCATATCATTTAATTCTTCTTCACTTTCACTCAGGATAGCAATGTCATCAGCGAATCGTATCATTGATATCCTTTCTCCTTGTATTTTAAATCCACTCCTGAACCTTTCTTTTATTTCCATCATTGCTTCCTCGATGTACAGATTGAAGAGTAGGGGCGAAAGGCTACAGCCTTGTCTTACACCCTTCTTAATACGAGCACTTCGTTCTTGATCGTCCACTCTTATTAATCCCTCTTGGTTGTTGTACATATTGTATATGACCCGTCTCTCCCTATAGCTTACCCCTACTTTTTTCAGAATCTCGAACAGCTTGCACCATTTTATATTGTCGAACGCTTTTTCCAGGTCGACAAATCCTATGAAAGTGTCTTGATTTTTCTTTAGCCTTGCTTCCATTACTAGTCGTAACGTCAGAATTGCCTCTCTCGTCCCTTTACTTTTCCTAAAGCCAAACTGATCGTCACCTAGCGCATTCTCAATTTTCTTTTCTATTCTTCTGTATATTGTTCTTATAAGCAGCTTCGATGCACGAGCTGTTAAGCTGATTGTGCGATAATTCTCGCACTTGTCAGCTCTTGCCGTCTTCGGAATTGTGTGGATGATGCTTTTCCGAAAGTCAGATGGTATGTCGCCAGACTCATATATTCTACACACCAACGTGAATAGTCGTTTTGTTGCCACTTCCCCCAATGATTACAATTACAGAAAAATTGGAGATTTATTCAAGAAAAAGAGCTTCACAAACTGGACATGTCAATAACGCGTTGGTCCACCTTAGGCCATTATGTAAGCAGATATTCGGTTTGGCATTCGTTGATTGCTTTATGTCCGCGTCTTTTACAAGAATTGTTCTATGTCCCCCAGAGGGCTATCGCGCAAAACTCTGTCCAACTGGCACGGTGGAGGCACCTGCCTATGATGCTCCAAACGCCCTCAATCTGGAGAGATTCGCCGGCCCTGGTGGCCAAAGTGGGTTTGGCAAGCAGCACGAAGACAAGCAGCAGAAACTGCCGACGTGTGCGGTCGAGCATTATTTTGCTGAAATGTAAGCCCAGGACGTCTTGCCAAGAAGGGTAGCGAAATGGGGCGTACAACACTGTCGACGTACCAAAGCAGCCCTGCTATGGAAAGAAATGGCACCGCGGACCATGACTCCTGGCTGTTGGGCGGTATGACGGGAGACAGACAGGTCCGTATCCCACTGCTGTCTGGGGTCATCAGTGCACAATTGAAGTGGGACTCATGGAATAATTTGGCCCCCATAAACAGCAGAGACATGTCTGGAGGCGTCGTAGACAGCAGTGGGACGGCTATCAGAGTGACGCCGGCCGTACGGCCTGACAACCAGTAGTAATGACCTGGGGTACAGTTTCTTTTCGTAGCAAGACCCCTTCGGTTGTCATCTACGGCACCTTCACAGCGCAGAGGTACGATGACAATTTTCTACAACTCTTCAGGTAATTCATACTGGGTTTACACTTCAGCAAGATTGTGGTGTCACCGCCAGACACCACACTTGCTAGGTGGTAGCCTTTAAATCGGCCTCCTCTAGCAACACAGTGTTGGCTCTTCTGCCAACACTACATATTGGGCTGTTTACCGTTCCGTGCAGCTCGCCCGGCGGGCCGGTTAACGTGACACACGGCTGGCGAAGTTGCGAATGATTCCTGAGCAAAGTCAAGTGTGTCTTGCCTATCCAATATGTCTATCACTTGTTGAAGGGAGGGATTGACTAGTTTCAAAATTTGCTCCCGTATACGAACATCAGAAACGTTCTGTGCAATTGCATCACGTACCATAGTATCTGAATAAAGGAGTCCACATTCACACTCAATAGCACAATCCCTTGTAAGGCCTTGCAAAGTTGCAACCCACTCCCGATTAGTTTGACCGACCGTACGTTTGGTACGAAAGAACGTATACCTTTTTGCAACTACATTGACTGATTCCTTGAAATATGCATCTAATGCAGACAAAATTTCTTCGTAGGACAGAGTTGCTACGTCGCGCGGTACGTGTGGACGCCGACACGACAATAAGTGAGGCTGCCGCTCATTACCTTGAATTCTGTAGGCGGCGAGATGGAATCCAAATTGGCGTGACCACTCCGTCCAGCTTTCCAGTGCCGCATCGAAATGACGAAAAGGTGGTGCAACTGCGTGTTGTGGCTGCGGTAGCGGTGGAGCGGCGGCAGCCGCATCGTTTTGCATTGCACGTTGACCCCGGACGAGCTGTCCAAGGGCATCCAATAAGGCCTGCGTCAGCTGATTCTGCAAGCGATAAAATTCGGACAGTACATCTAGAGATTGTGGCGAAGCCATGACACAAGTAATTTAGTGCAAATATAAATAAGAAGACCCTTTTTAGACTCGTCGCCAATTTGTAGTGTTGGCAGAAGAGCCAACACTGTTATTCTAGAGGAGGCCGAAATGCACGCGTTCAATTACTCGCTGACTGGCGTGAGGTCTGTAACAGGACAATATCTTGAGAATTGCAAATAAAGTACGTAGTTGATATAATACTTAACTTTAATCCACAATTGTAGAACATCGCTCTTGATGATACATGCTTCACATAATAAATCTCAATTGAATACGGCGCCTTGCTAGGTCGTAGCAAATGTAGCTGAAGGCTATGCTAACTATCGTCTAGGCAAATGAGAGCGTATCGGTCAGTGTAGCTTCGCTCGCAAAGTTGGCTGTACAACTGGGGCGAGTGCTAGTAAGTCTCTCTAGACCTGCCGTGTGCTGGCGCTCGGTCTGCTATCACTCAAAGTGGCGACACGCGGGTCCGACGTATACTAATGGACCGCGGCCGATTTAAAGGCTACCACCTAGCACGTGTGGTGTCTGGCGGTGACACCACAAAGATAATGCCTTCCTCCCCCCCCCCCCCCCTCCCTCACGTGGCGAGAGTTTTTACTGTTGTTCTTCGTACTTGTCAAACCTGCCTGCAATGTTGCCGAATCTCTCCTCAATTGTGAAAGGCTGGAGCGTTGTAGGCTGGGCTCTCCAACAATGGGATCTTGACCATCTAACACGCCAGTTGGACAGAATTTAGGAAGATATCCCTCTAGAGGACATACAACAATTCAGTCAATTACTGTCAAACCGAATAACTGTTTGCATAAGAGTCAGAGATGGGCCAATGTGTTACTGACTTGCTCAATTTGTGAAGCTCTCTTGAAAAAATTTTTCTGTATTTGTAATCATTTGTTTTTCTGTACATGTACATTACATCCAACGATTTCGATCCCATTGGTTCAAATGGCTCTGAGCACTATGTGACTTAACTTCTGAGGTCATCAGTCGCCTAGGACTTAGAACTAATTAAACCTAACTAACTCAAGGACATCACACACATCCGTGCCCGAGGCAGGATTCGAAACTGCGACCGTAGCGGTCGCTCCGTTCCAGATTGTAGCGCCTAGAACCGCACGGCCAATAGAGGCTCATACTCTAAATAATGATTTTCGAAGTGGGAAGCATGATTGTTGTCAACGCCAGTTTGAAAAGAATGCGATCTGTTGAGGTATTCGTAATTATTTTTGCATTCCATGGGTTAGAAAATTAATTGGTCCATGCAGGACAGTGCATGGTACCAATATGTACCAAAAAGCCGTGGGGGAAATGCCGATTCTGCAGATCATATCTTGCGGTCTATTGATCGCAAGGATCAGGGATCGCCGGCCGGAGTGGCCGTGCGGTTCTACTCGCTACAGTCTGGAACCGAACGACCGTTACGGTCGCAGGTTCGAATCCTGCCTCGGGCATGGATGTATGTGATGTCCTTAGGTTAGTTAGGTTTAATTAGTTCTAAGTTCTAGGCGACTGATGACCTGAGAAGTTAAGTCGCATAGTGCTCAGAGCCATTAATATCTAATTAATTAAGATGAGGGATCAACTGTTTTGGATCGTTCTTGGCCTAGCGACCATATGTATATCTATCAGCAGAATAGTCACAATGTATCTATCCCACACTGCAGGGTCAAAATTTAAAATTTACATACATCGTTCAGACTAGAAAAATTGAAAAAATTGGCTAGTTCTCTTGTACTAGGTCCGAACTAACATTAGCCTTAGACGACTTATAAAAGCACCATTTGTTCATGGGCAGTTTGTGAGGAAACACCAAAAGTCAACGATTTTTCGATACGAAAAATGCCAATTGCTGGATCGCCATCTCTACGGTTTTTATTCCTGGCAGATGGTCGAAATTTTTATTGTATATTCTTAAGATGGTACTCTCGTAGGAATTTGAAACTTTTTCGATATCATTACCCGTTACCGAGATCCAGAGGGTCGGGGTTACTGGACCTATGCAGCAAAAACAGATTGTTAACTGATTTGGCAGTGATGCCGCAATTATCTAAATAAATAACTATAAAAATGGCTCTGATTTTAACTTTACTTTCCTTAGACATTCATCTACAAACACTATTTTGCCGTTTTCGAAAATGTGTAACCGTTACCAGGATACATCCAAAAAATCATGACTTTTGTGTAACAAAAGCACCAGTTGGGTTCAAAGTGACCCTACTCACGTACTTATATACGGTCTGAGGCGTAACTGCAGTTTTAACTGACGTAGTTAATACATGTCAAGCGTTCTAGCGTCATTGCATGGGTTCTGTGGTCACCTATGTTTTCAATAACTATTTTTGACTAATAAAGCTTAATGAAGCGCTGTCTCCCTATAATGGACAATGGAAGTATACGCAGATGTGTCCAACTGGTACAGCAATAACAAGATATGGGCTGAAATGTGGCTTAACATTCGTGAAAATAAACTTGTGACTGCCAGAAATATTTAAGAATGGTGTGATTGTAAATTCAGTAAAATATTTGTATTAACTTTTTACTCTTTTAAGATAGTAATCGGATGCCGGACATTTTAGATGAAATGCAATCGATGAGCAAAATATCTAGAAAAGCTGTAAACAAAACGATTTTGTGTTAACCTTATACTATGTGTATTTATTTGTTGTTAACATGTGTAAAAGTACATAGATATATCGAAGCATGTAAATAGATTGTCAAAATCTTATTGACCTGTAGAATTCGCATTACATAAGCAGCACACGTTACTGTAGCAAGGAAAAGAAGGGACCCAGCGGAAAAATGCTTCTGATGTAGCACGAAAAAGAGGAACATATTTCTCTTTAAAATACTGTGGCAGAAGAGTGGTGAATCAGCTGCCTCGGTCCTCCTTCTTCACCAAAATTTTTGGCATGCAAATTTTCGCGTTTTCTTTGGTGAGAGAGAGTAGCTGTCAAGACAGTGTGGGTGGGAGAGAAATAGAGCAGAGACAGTGATGGTGAGAGAGAAAGACAAAAGGAGAGAGGAAACAGTGGCAGTGGGATGTACTGTAAATCAATGGGAGAAAAAGGAGGCAGTGGGAGAGAGACATAAACTGAAGAGCCAAAGAAACTGGTACACCAGCCTAATATCGTGTAGGGCCGCCACGGGCACGCACAAGTGCCGCAACACGACGTGGCATGCACTCGACTGATGTCTGAAGTAGTGCTGGAGGGAACTGACGCCATGAATCCTGCAGGGCTGTCCATAAATCCGTAAGAGTTCGAGGGGTGGGGGGAGGGGTGTGGAGATCTCTTCTGAGCAACACGTCTCAAAGCATTCCAGATATGCTCAATAATGTTGATGTCTGGGAAGTTTGGTGGCCAGCACGAGTGTTTAAACTCAGAAGATTGTTCCTGGAGCCACTCTGTAGCAATTCCGGACATTTGGGATGTTGCATTGTCCTGCTGGAATTGTCCAAGTCCGTCGGAAAGCACAATGCACATGAATGGATGCAGGTGAGCAGGCGGGATACTTACGTACGTGTCACCTGTCAGAGTCGGATCTAGACGTATCAGTGGTCCCATATCACTCCAACTGCACAGGCCCAACAGCATTACAGAGCCTCCACCAGCTTGAACAGTTCCCTGCTGACATGCAGGGCCCATGGATTCACGAGGTTGTGTCCATACCCGTACACGTCCATCCACTCGATACAATTTGAAACGAGACTTGTCCGTGTAGGCAACACGTTTCTAGTCATCAACCAGCCAATGTCGGTGTTGAGGGGCCCAGGCGAGGCGTAAAGCTTTGTGTCATGTGGTCATCAAGGGTACACGAGTGAGCCTTCGACTGCGGAAGCCCATTACGATTATGTTTCGTTGAATGGTTCGCACGCTGACACTTCTTGACGGCCCAGCATTGAAATCTGCAGCATTTTGCCGAAGTGTTGCACTTCTGTCAAGCTGGACGATTCTCTTCAGTCGTCGTTGGTCCCATTCTTGCAGAATCTTTTCCAGGATGCAGCGATGTCGCAGATTTCATGTGTTACCGGATTCCTGATATTCATGGTACACTGGTGATATGGTCGTACAGGAAAATCCCCGCTTCATCGCTACCTTGGTGATGCTGTGTCCCACTGCTCGTGCGCCGACTATAACACCACGTTAAAAATAACTCAATTAAATCTTGATAACCTGCCATTGTAGGAGCAGTAACCGATGTAACAACTGCGCCGGTCACTTTTTGTCTTACTCAGGCGTTGCCGACAGCAGCGCCATGTTCTGTATTTCAATACGCATCTCTATACCAGTTTATTTGGCACTTCAGTGTATATAGACAGAGGGAATAAGAGGGAGATGATGAGTATGAAAGCTTAACTACAGAGACTGGGTAAAAGGATTCAGAAAGTATCTTGTTTAAATAGCGCAATTATGTTGGGCTGGTAAACTACTTACTTCCGGCTAATGGACCAATTCGCTCCCCTCTAATGTACAAATATGGCATGGCATGAGGAGCAGTCAAATAAAAACTAAAGTTCCGCCAAAATGTGACCGTGGAATGGTTCCACGCAAAAATATGCGCTACACGAGTTAAGACATTTATTCCACTAGAAGACGATACGATGCTGTCCTGTTTCGCTGGACGCGCTCAGCCGCTGACGATTCCACAGCCACACCGACTCTTGTATTTCCTCGTCCACAAACGTCTTTCTTCAGGTCCCCAAAGATGTGAAAATCTCACAGTGAATGATCCTGGCTGTACGGAGGATGTGTTTCCCAAACAAATCGATGAAGCATAGTCCTCACCGTTTGGCAGTGTGGGGGCCGACGTTATCATGAAAAAGGACTATTCCGTCCGACAACGTTCCTGAGCGTTTCTGGCTTTACGGCGCGTCGCAGTTTTTGCAGAGTGCTGCACAGTGGTTGTGGTTCCACGCTGGAGGAACTGTGTCGCCAGAGAACACCTTCAGTCGAAGAAGAAGGCAATCAAGACGTTACATGGATCCACCTTTTCGAGCCCGAGGACAAACGACAAAGCCAAAAGTGGGAACATCCTACATCTGCCCCGCCAACTGTCCACCTAGGTTGTGGTAATGTCTTGCTGATCTTCTCCTTTGACTGCAGGGATCCTCTGCTCGTCCAGTTCCTCGAGTGTGGAACTACAATCAGTGCACAGTGCTATAAAGACACTTAGCAGAAACTGCAGCACGCCATGAAGTCAAAGTAAAAGTACTACATGTGGCGTGACATTATAGTTTATTGCCTCTCTACTGATAACTGTATTCAAGACAGATTTTACATACAGTATGCATGTACAGAACTGAATGTATGTGCCAAATTACACCATTGTAGATCAGGAGATATGATGCCATAAAAAAATGAGATGCGTGAAAAACTGCCACTTGATGTATGAAATTTAAATTAATTAGTTCTTTACTGCTTACTCTGTTCGTAACAAATTTTGAAAACAGTACCCAAGTATGCCGCTGAATGTACGTACAATGTCATATCACAGTAAAACACACAGTTCAGGAGATGTGACGTCATAAACTTTAGCACAAGGCCAGAGGCTACGTGGTATGGGCGTGGACGCACAGCTATAAATAAATACCAGGGCAGCTCCGGGTTTATGTGCGAACGCCTACAGCAATTTCGCCAAAGTCGTTATGCATTTGACTTATTATTTGTGGGACTGGAACTTTGAAACACGTGCAGAAAGTGTGTAAAATTTTCCCTTCGTATGTTGCATAAAAAATATAGCTGATGCAAGGCACTCTTAGAAACACTAGTGCTAGAGGGGTATGAAAGGTTCACATGTAAAACTAACGTCACCCCGGAAGCACCTTGAGCAATCTCATTCAAACTTGTTGCACATATAACGTGGAAAAGAATATTGTGGTCGCAAGACGCCACTGGCTTAGTAAGGAGCGGGGTGAAAAACGAAATCTGATACTTCAGCAGCCATTTCCAATGTGGCAGGCAGGCATATGACCTACTATAAGGAAAAAGAAATGCTGTTTCAAAACACCTATAGCATCAGTATTGGCAAAAGTGAGATTGGGAGGCAGTGACATGGCAAATAGTCGATTATGATCAACGTTGACGTCAAAGCCATCCTGATAACACCTAAGTTAACATTTAGGTAGGGACAAAGAATATAATAAACATTAAAAATGTAGAACAAAAATTAACCACAGGAGAATCTTCAACAAGTTGGGAAGCGTTTAAGAAACATTTCCTCAGGCGCTTTTACTCTACATCTATGCCTGCATCTACATCTACACTCTTCAAGTGACCCTGCGGTATGTAGCAGAGCGTACTTCGAGTACCGTGTCAATTCCTCCTTTTTCCCGTTCCAGACGCGAACGGCTAGCGCGAAGGGAGATTGCCGGTAAGCCTCCGTGTGGGCTTGGAGTCTCTGTAATTTTATCTTCACGGTATTTCCGGGAGGTATAGGTAGGATGAAACAATAATTCTTTTGACTCTTCTAGGAACATTGGCTCTCGGAAGTAAACCACACCTTGAGCCAAACGCCTTTCTTGCAGCGTCTGCCACTTCATTTGGCAGATCATCTCTGTGACGCTCATTTCAACCTGTAACGAAACACTCTGCTCCTATTTTGTTTTTCTTAATTTTCTCTGTCTATGCTTTATGACACGGACCCGAAACGACGAGCAATAAACAAATATGGGCCGAACGAGGGTTTTGTAAGCTGAGTCCGTTGTTGGTGTATGCTTCGTGCTCCCAATGAACTTCATTCTGGGATCTGCCTTTCCTGTGATTAGGTTTGTATGGTCGTTCCACTTTAAATAGCTCCGCGTGCACACTCCTAGTTATTTTATGGAAGCAACTGCTTCCAGTGAGTGCATAATAATAGGTAATGTATCTATCTGCCTATTTATGTACAATACGTTACATTTGTTTATGTTGAAGGTCAACCGTCATTCCCTGCACCTTGCGTCGATCCCCAGCAGATCTTCTCGCTTTTCGCTTCAATTTTTTTGCGTCATACTTCTCAGTATACAACAGCATCATCTGCAAAATGTCTTTTGGAACTTCCGACGCTATCTACTGGGTCATAAGCAAAGGTCTTCTAAAACTCCCCTGGGTTCGCCCAAAATAAGTCTTACGTCTGAAGACTCCTGTCCACTGACAAAAGTGTGCTGTGATGATTTTGCTAGAAACTTTCCAGTCCAATCACACAGCTGGTCTGATATTCAGTACGCTCGAATTTTGTTCATCAGGCGGGAGTGCGGGACTGTATCAAAGCCCTACGGAAATCATGGGACACGGTATCTACCTGTGAGCCAGTATTTATATATTCACATCGATATGATATCTCTAAAGGGAGTCAGAATGTTTCATAAGAAGGGGAGAGACAAGATAGATAAGTACCGTGTCAAGTCGAAAGTCAGCTAGAGTGTTAGGCTTCATTGGTCCTCTATCTATGTCTCAGTGCGATGATTTTTCATTATCGATCTTTGCGTGACCGTAAGAAATACTTGAAGTTAGTAACAAATCTGTGGTAGTGAACATAAATGTGCGTGTACGTTCATACCCCATTATGAGCGAGGGACCTTAACTTTCTCGAGGAACCTTTCAGTGCCGAGAGGATGGCACCAGTGCGGAGCGGGAGATAAGGCCAAGCAGAACAGTCGGCGGAAGCATAAATTGCAGCCACTGCCATAGCGCCTCGCAGCAAAATAAACCCGCGCTCCCAGCTGCACTCTCGCGAAGTCGATAAACGTTTACAGTCTCCTACTCAGGAATTTCTGTGCGGTTCAGAACTCGGGAGTGTAAGTTCCCTGTATTTAATCTTGTGTCAAATTACTAGCCAGCACTTCTGGTTAGTAACGCGATGATCATACACCGTCATTCTCAGATCTTCACCCAACCAAATTTTATACTGTTTTTACTGTTATTCTTGAACGTCCATCATTTTCCGTATTTTCTCTTCATTAATTTTCTCATTGCGTCCAACAGGTGATCGTTTGAAAGAAGGAACTTAGATAACTCTACTTTTATTTGTGTTACTAAATTAATGCCCCCTCTGCTGTTTGTATGTGAAGACTAATAGCAGGAAAAACTATAGGGAGTATGATAACCGTTTTCACTAACAGATAGACTGATTCACGAGAAAGGTGTGTATATATTATTTATTAGCGCTATGACACGCCCGTCCGACCGTAGATTATTAGTGCTACCCCTGCGAAGCTGGGTAGGACGCTAGCAATCACAAAGGCTAACTGATAATTCTTCCATGAAAACGAGGATCAAATGGAAAAGAGGAATGAAGTGTAGAATATTCAGCAGGAGTGACAGAATATGATTAGTCTACTACAAAAGGCTAGATGATACTGCTGTTAGACTATATATGCTTTATGTATGCCAACAGTTCACGTCGTCCATTAAATATATCCAGTTTGAGGATTATGATGAAACGGGATTTTAAGAAACTTTTGAAAAAGATTGGTTTGTTAATCGCGTGTGGAAATAACACTGTGAGCTTGTGTACACTGTCGTGGTATTTTTTGGCTGATCGATGGTCCGAAAGACCGAAACTGGTTGCAGTGTAAAAGCAAGCTACCTAGCAGCTGTTCCTGTATGAGTTTCATAAAAAGAAAGCTTTCAAGGCCGGGTTTTTTTATCCTGGCTGACGTTGTTGTTATGGGCATTAGGCAGAGGCCTAAGCCACGTTTCTGTGCGCAATGCTTCGATTTCTTCTGTAGGAGATATCCTCAGCGGCTAAGAAGTCGAAGTCAGTTAATTTTTAAAAGTATAATTCTCTAACTAACCGAAGTTGGTGCACCCGTTACACGTAACTGCCCTAGGCTCGACTGCGGCGCCATCCGACCCACGTCAAAGATCGTGGATTCGTGCGCACGTGTCGCGTGTAGCCTGTAATGAACAACATTTAGCGCTCTTTGTTTAATTTAGCACTAAGGCCTTCATTCTGTTTAATTTCAGTCATTCCTTTTCTCTACGATGTGCAGAGAGATGTTCAGCTGTGTGTGAATTCCTAAGACACCAAACTACTGAGGTCATCGGTCCCTAGACCTACACACTACTTTAACTAACTTATGCTTAGAACAACACACACACCCACGCCTGAGGAAGGACTCGAACCTCCGGCGGAAGAGGCCGAGTGATCCGTGATATGGCGCCTCTAAGCACGTGGCCACTCGGCGCGGCGTACAGAGAGACAAAAGAAATTCATCAATACAAAAAGCACTGAACTTAGACAAGTGGGCCTTAGTGCTAAATACGGCAACAGGGGTAGGCCAATAAATACCTGTCGCTTGTGGTAGATTTCAGCGTTGTCACATTAGTTCGATTTGCGCTCCAGCGACGTAAACAGCGCTGCGCCTCTCTCCGTTTGCAGTCAGTGAAGTCCAACGTCCTGCAGTCCGGCTTTTGTGGTCTCAGGATGTAGCACGAGCTGAAACTCAGAAGACTTTCAGCACAATACGGGGGGCAGAGGTTTACCACAACTTGTGTTTCGGTGGACTGATCGATTCAAAAGCAGCCGAACAAGCGTCAAGGGCGAGAAGAGAGCAGCACCATTAGTTAGACACCTTACTGATGTCAACAATGAGCAATCTCGTGACCTGACTTCGAATAACCGATGAGCGACTGTTGATAAAGTGATAAATTAATTGCAAATTAGTCATCTGCACATGACGTTACACTTAATAGGCTCAAATTTCCTGAAGTATGTACAAGATGGGAGCCAAAACAACACAATTAAGGGCGTAAGCGCACTCAAGAGAGAATCTGCCAGCTGCTACTGCACCATCATGATTATAACAGAGGAAAACCGCCAGAGATTGGAATGGAAGCACCCCACATCTCCACCCAAAAGAAATTCATCACCCAACGTTCATCAGAAAAAGTGATGCTCTTCGTGTTTTGGAATGTACAAGGCCCACGTCTGGAACATCAGCTGGAAAAATGTTCAGTACTAAACAGTCAAGCTTACAGTAACATATTTCTTAGAACGAAATGAAGCCTGCAATGCGAAAGAAATTCAGCAGTTTACTGTCTAGGGGCGTTCTTCATATACTCCAACACAAAGAAAACTATGAACCACCAAGGAATTATTCGAAATGGACGGAAATCGATAGATGTGATGTACATACAAATAACTAATTACAATTTCAGAAAAATTGGATGATTTACTCAAGGGAAAGGCTTCACAAATTCAGTAAGTCAATAACGTCTTGCTCCACCACTGGCCCTTATACAGCACTTATTCGGCTTGGCGTTGATTTCCAATCCCTGTAATTGTTGGATGTCCTCCTGAGAGATATCGTGCCAAATTATGTGCAATTGGCGCTTTAGACCGTCAAAGTCCCGAGATGGTTGGAGTGCAGCCCATAATGCTCTCATTGTTCTCAATTTGGGAGAGATCCGGCGACCTTGATTGCCACGTTAGGGTTTGACAAGTACGAAGACAGGCAGTGGAAATTCTCGCCGTGTGCTGGCAGTCGTTATCTTGAGGAAATGTAACCCAGGATTGCTTTCCATGAAGAGCAACAAAGTTGGGTGTAGAACATGGTCGATGTACTGCTCTGCTGTAAGGGTCCTGATAAGAAACGGAATGACACCTGTGATGTAACAAAATAAAAGTGACGTTGTTATTCCATGGAAAAGTTGGAATTTGAGATTTCGCTTAGTGTTTTATCAATCACAATTGGCGTAAGGAGCATGGATTGGCCATTGTCATAAAATATTGCATTATGAAATGTGAATAGTCTTTACTTGCAGTTTCGCGTGGCTTGAAGCAGTCACAGCTAGCGTGCTATTGATTAAGAAATTGCATTACCGACTTTGTAGTTACTTCATGATCGTAGATACGATCATACCCGGTTGTGAAGTTGTTGTTATGGAAAAACAATATCCTAAGGTACCAGAAAGTACTTAATGGCGCAAAAGCAACTGTAACATCACACAAAAGGGAAATTCAATATTAAAGCTGATGCAAGAAGACGACAGTTATCTTTTTGTCAATGTAACATGCACATTGGACTGCTGATCTTGGTGTCTGTAATCTTAGCAAAATGATTAATTAAAATGAAAATAATACTGAGGAGATGATAGCAATGAGCACTGCTAAATGATTCGATATTTCCAGAACAAATATTTATTATAACTAAAACATATATCGTACCTAATGGTTAGTACTACAATGACGGTAGATTTTT
Source organism: Schistocerca piceifrons (assembly GCF_021461385.2). Lineage (NCBI taxonomy): Eukaryota > Metazoa > Arthropoda > Insecta > Orthoptera > Acrididae > Schistocerca > Schistocerca piceifrons. The sequence continues at coordinate 46,330,259 of NC_060142.1, read as the reverse complement.
ATGTCCGTTTCATGTTCATTGGGCGCTCTCTTACATAGCCATTGTCCTCTTGAGTCGGCCGTGTGTCGTCACAATAAGTTATAACAGTTCTTCTTTTTACACTTTACTCAAACTCAGACGGAACACGTTTTTATACATTTAGTAAAAAATTAGATTAGAGCGCCACAAATCTGCGTCAGTCTTACGTAAGAAAATCAGTAAAAGTGTTTAGCGCTCAGGGTTTCATTTGTTCTCCAGCGAACAAAATAGTGAAGTATCTCATATCGATCCGTATTTTTCTGTTTATATTGCCGCCCAAAGACGACGAATTACATCATTTATGAATTTCCACCGTCGCTATGCGACGCCTTATTATACATTAATCATTCTTTATAAACAAGTATTTGCCTTCTGGCTGAAAGTATTAACTATTTGCTGTTTTAATGAAGCCAAAAACAGCGAATATCACACACCCCAGACCATCACTCCTCGTTGTCGGTCCGTACGCCTGGTCACACTCAGTTTAATATGCTATCACTGTCCGCTGCATATGCAGACCCATCTTTGTTGGTCATACAGGCCAGATCAAACCGGGATCCACCATTGAAGTCAAAGAGACTCCAGGCCGAAGAAATGTCTAGAGATGCCCAAGACAGCAGTGGCCTACCACCATGTGGTTCGCCCACCACATGGCTTGACAACCAGGGTGTCGTTTCTTTTGATTGCAGGACACCTTTGGTTGCCATCCACGACACCTTTGTAGCACAGCGGTACGTCGTTGATACTCTACGCTCTGTTTTGTCGCCCTTAGTGGCACGTCATCCTGGGCTTAGCTGTCAGCAACATGATCCACGCCTGCACACGGCGAGAGTTTCTAATGCTTGTCTTCGTGCTTGCCAAACATTAGCTAAGTCACGAAAGTCGTGCCCGAATAGAGAACGTTTAGAGAATTTTGGGCACTGTCCCGGGATTTTAACGATGTAACACGTCAATTGGACAGAACTTGGCACCGCATCCATCAGGAGGACATCCAAGAACGCTATCAATCTATGCCATGCCGAATAACTGCTTGCATAAAGCCCAAAGATGGACAAACACGTTATTTACTTGCACTAATAAATAATTTAAATAAATCAACCAATTTTTCTGATGTGTAATCACGTGTTTGTCTGTGCATGTACGACATGTCTATCGATTTGCGTTCCATTTGGATAGTTCCGCCGCGGTGCGTAATATTTTTGTCTTAGATGCACATTTAGAAGAGTTGGAGCATGCCGTCCACGGTCCTGATGTCGCACAATTGGATTTACAGTTGTTTTGTCCCCTTCTGGATAGTGTAGAGGCAACCATTCGCAGCCAGGCCGGTCGGGCGGACAGAGTGCGCAAACCATTCAGTACACAGACGTGGCCCGCCTGGCTATGTGTGGATATCGGCGACCGCCTCGTGGGCTCTACCTGCCGTGCCCCTAGCGAACATCGCACATTCGGACCTGTTCTAAAGTAGTTGTCTGGGTTTCCTTTAATTTACGTCTACGGTCACAAACGTTTTGTTAACAGATTATCTGTTTCGGTCTTTAATGACCATCATCAGATCTGTTTCATAAAAACAAGGTCCTAATGTAGTGCAGCAGGACCTTGTTTTTATGAAATAGATCTGACGATGGTCATTAAAGACCGAAACAGGTAATCTGTTAACAAAAAGTTTTTGACCATAGACGTAAATTAAAGGAAACTTATTACATACACGGGTCACTGTTTTTTCGCGACGATGTGGCAGCTTGTAGTTATCTGGGTATGCAGTTACTGATTCACCGGTGGAACCGACACACCCGGACCTCGAATCCGACCGCACGACCATTGCCGATAGCCCGCGTTAACAGACCGTCTATTCGCGTCCAGTGAAGTGATTAATATGCACACATGCCACTCAACCGAAGAACTTCTTTTTATGAGACTATTGGGATAACTGTGCAACAACTGACCAAATGCTCTGAAAAGCAGGGCTATAATGTTTAAAAATGGTGTCTCTGTAAATTTTGCATTGTTGTTGTAATAAATTAGAAAAATATTTTGTAGAGTTTTTGATTTACCCCTGTAACAACTGGCGATAGCAGTGGAAACCAACAAATGATTTTAAATTATTGCAATTATATCTCCTCAGAGTGTTCTGTGGAGACCATCCATCTCTTAACGAAACACTTTTCTTCCAGCTTCCTTCCGAACAGTGTAGCGTCATGGACTGTTTTCTTCTACATGCAATAATTTCCAGGGAACAGTACAGCAGCATTGTCTGCTATAATCATGATTTGTGGCCTGTTTTTTAACTTTATGTATATGATACCCCAATCAAGGCAGAGGGTGAACTATTTTAGAACTGTATTCTGTTTTCCCAAACACTAATAGTCCCGGCATTTGCTTTTCAGACAAAGAAAAACAGCAGAAAACCTCGTTTGGAACGAAGGAGTTCCAATTACTTTTGTTTTTGTGGTCTTTAGTCTGAAGACGTGCTGGATACATGCCTCGAGGTTACATTAACCTAAGTAAGCCGCTTCATTTCTGAACAACCACTGCAACTCAAATCCATTTGAAGCTGCTTACTGTTCTGGTCTCTCTGTACACTTTTTGACCATCACATTTCCCTCTAGTAGGGCACTGATGATTCATTGATGTCTCAGAGTGTGTCCTAACAACTGACCCTTTCCTTTAGTCAAGTTATGCCACAAATTTATTTTCATGTCAATCGTGTTTAGTACCTCCTTAACCCGATCTACCCACATAATCTTCAGCATCCTTCTGTAGAAGCACATATGACTCTACTATTTTATGAACTGCTTGTTGTCCTCGTTTCACTTCCGTATAAGGCTGCACTCTACACAAATACACTCCAGAGAGACTTTCTAACACTCAGATTTATATTGTACGTTAAAAATTCTCTCTTCTTTACACGTTATTTTCCTTTTTGCCATTGCTAAACTGTATATTTCTTACTACCGAAACAGCGACACTCATCTACTACTTTTAGTGTCTCATTTACTAACATAATTTTCTCAGCGTCGCCTAATTTAATCCAATTACATTCCCTTTTTGTTCATCTTGTGTCCATTCAATATGCTGTCCATTTCATGCAACTCCACTCCCAAATTTTTTGCTGTCTCTGACTGAAATACTATATCATCGGCAGGCATCAAAGTTTTTATTTCTTTTCTCTGAACTTCAATTGCTATTCACAATTTATTCTTTGGTTTCGTTTACTGCTTGCTCAATGTACAAATTGTATAGCTTCAGGGATAGGCTTTAACTCTGTATTAATCCCTTCGCAACCACTGCTTCACTTTGATGCCCTTAGGCTCTTATAACTGCCGTCTCGTTTATGTACACGTTGTACTTTCCGTTTTACTGTCTATTTTATCCCTGATACCTACAGAAGTTCAAAAATAGTTTTCCAGTCAATATTGTCAAAAGATTCCTGCAAGTCTACATACCGTATGCTATAAACGTAGATTTCCCTTTCTTATCCTGTCTTCCAAGATAAATTGTAGGGTCAGTAATACCTCGCGCGTTCTTACATTTCTCCGGAACCCAAACTGATCTTCCCCAACGTCAGTTTCTATCAGTTCTTCGATTTTCTGCAAATAATTCGTGTCAGTGTGTTGAACCATGACTTATCAAACTAACAGTTCGCTAATATTCATATTGTCAGCTCCAAATTTCTTTTTAATTACTACATTCTTCTTGAAATATGAGGGTATTTCGCTTGTCTCATATAACTTGTACACCAGATGGAATAGTTAAGACAGGCATGGATGGGTCTCCCATGGATATCAGTAGTTGCGAAAGATGTGGTGTACTCCAGGAGCCTTGTTTCGGCTAAGATCTTTCATTGCACTGTAAAATTCTTCTCGTAGTATCATTTATTCTATCCCATCATCATCTACTTCATCTTCCCTTTCTTCAACTTCATTTCCCTTGTGTATCTCTCCATATATTCCTCCCAACTTTGAGATTTCCCTTCTTTGCTTAGTACTGGTTTTCTATCTGAGCTCTAGATATTCGTGTATCTGTTTCTCTTTCCTCCAAATACATCCTCAATTTTCCCATAGGCAATATTTATCTTTCCCCTAGTTGCACATGCTTCATTTCGCGCTTAACCTTCAATCTTATTTACAGACGTCTCTACTCCATATCACCTGCCGCACTTGTTATATTATTATATCTTATCCTTTCATCAATTAAATTCAGTATCTTCAGTGATTTTCAAGGATTTCTATTAGACCTTCTCCTTTCACTTCTTTCGTTCTCGTTTGCCTTCATTATTTCATCTCTCCTTTGTCTTCTACTGCGTTCCTTTCCCCTGTTTCAGTCACTCGTGACTAATGCTCGCGTTGAAATCTCAACAACATCTGGTTCTTTCAACTTACTCCGGTTCCATTTCCTTAACTTCCTACCGTTTTGCAATTACTTCAGTTTTAGCCTACTGTTCATGAGCGTAAATTACTGCCACAGTAGACACCAGCCCCTGGAAATGTCTTGTAATTTAAAATCTGTTTCTATAACTTCTGTCGTATCATTATATAATAAACATGGAACCTTTCAGTGTCGCCTGCCGGGTGTGGCCGAGCGGTTCTAGACGCTACAGTTTGGAACCGCGCGACCGCTACGGTCGCAGGTTCGAATCCTGCCTCGGGCATGGATGTGTGTGATGTCCTTAGGTTAGTTAGGTTTAAGTAGTTCTAAGTTCTAGGGGGGTGATGACCTTGGAAGTTAAGTCCCATAGTGCTCAGAGCCATTTCAACCCTTTAGTGTCTATAGGTCTCTTCCACTTGTAAACCTTCTTGGATGTCTTTTAAACAAAGTGTTAGCGACTGCTAAATTATATCAGAATGATTGCCCGGCTTGATTCCTAGTCATATTATTATTATTTTCAAAATATACAATTTAACGCGTTTCGGCTACAGCTATCACCAGAATCTCTCATACAACAGAGAAAATGAGAAGCCATATTTCTACAAGAATTACAATAATACATTTATACAATAAAGCGAAGAAGTACCATTTTAAAAATCTCGATACAGTGGATCACGTCAATTGACATGTGCACTTCATTAGTGAAGTTTAGTGATGCAACCTACCGTAACTAACAATGTGTAGCCATTAGGTGGCTGTGAATGCAGTTGGACTTAACACGTATCAAATGGAGCAAACATTCATGTCATGAGAAGTAATTTATAAAAATAATGAATTGGGCTTGTTACGTTAAAATTTTGTCACGTTAAAGAGTTTATCTGTTAATAAATTCATTGCTTTAAGAGCGCCACACAAATTTTTTGCCACATGTTTGTGTCTTACTAATAAAACGTCCAGAGCTCCAGCAGGTTGCTTTTGGGACTGAAAACAGTGTTGCGCACGCTTTAATTAGCGTGATTAACACTGCGCCTCTCCACCATCAACATGTAATCTCTGCCCCGTTATGTAATCTACAGTTGTTCTCCCCACAGTTTACACGGGTCTCTGTGTTTGCATTTTGACTTCAGCGCTGAAATGTTGCACTCGTGTAGCTCTGATGGGCAACAGAGTGTATCTATGTAATATTTTCTTTTTAGTTCTCTTGACACGTATATGCTTTGTTTTATAAATGTCGACCGTTCTGTGTCCTCGCATTGAGCTCTGGAGTGCATACGCGGAACGTTATGACCTGAGCTGCACACCGCAGGGTCTGATACCTCCTAGTGGCGTTGCGGGCACGTGACTTGATAGAGAATGTATACCAGCGGGGAACAGATGAAAATCCACTGACATAAGGGACAGTGTAAAAAACAGGGATTCTTGTTTAAGTGTTTTCAGTGGCGTTACCTGTATTTGGGGATTAAAGTGAGTCAATGGTAACAGGTGAATATTTATGTCGGACCGGGACTCGAACCCGGATTTCCCGCTTAACGCGTGCGGTCACCTTGACCGCCTCGGCCATCCGAGAACGCTTCCCATACGACCCAAATTCCCAGCCTATTGCTCATTACTGACGTAGAGCTACCACTATACATGAACCCCTTACTCTCCGTTTAGGATTCCCAGATGAGATGGGCCTCGGTGTGCATTCACACTGAAAGAATGGATCCCGGGTCGTCGCATCTAGTTGATATACACAGCAGGTAACGAGTATTAATGCAGAGTTTTCTATTGGTGACTGAGGATTGTGTACTGCGTAACATCAGTATTTACGTTATTTGTAAAAATTATAGGTATTAGAAGTCGAATGTTTAGAGGTTGTTTAGTACCTACATGTACATGTGGCACGAGCAAGCCATTAACCCTTATTTTCTCCTGGGCAACGGGTCAGGTGTTGAAGTGTAGATGCATGAACGCAAAACAGTTCGCCTATACCGACAGGTGTAGTCCGCTTACTGTTGCATTCACGACCATGCATAAAACTTTAGGTAGTAAATAACGTGACATGTCCGCGAGAACAACTGTTGGACGCAGAGAAAAACTCTTACACTCAGATGTGTGCACATATTAATGTACCACGTATGAAAATATCGGTACTTATAACTGTTACGTCCTGTATATAGTTATAATGTCCGTTCCTACGGACATGCGCGAAGCAGCAAACGCCTTATATGATTCTTCTTCGGCTTGAAATATCGTCGAGTGGAGTGGAATTGTGGTGCGTGATGGGTCCCGCTTCGAATCGAGCTCCGATGAGCAGTGAAGGCGTGTTTGGCGACGTCCCTGACAGCGGTGGCACACCAGCCTGAATATCGCCAGCCTTTTCGTCCAGACAGCCAGCAGACGTGGTCTGGAGTGCCATGGCTTTTCATAGCAGTAACCTTTTGGTTGTCCTTCACGACATTCTTACAGCAGAGCGGTACGTCAACGATATTCCGCTCTCCGTTTCGTTGCCATTAATGGCAAATCATCCTGGGCTTACATTTCAGCATGGTAGTGTCCGCCCGCTTGCGGCGAGAGCTTCTGCTGCATGTCTCGTTTGGAACATTATGAGGAGGACCGTCTAACCAGATAGGGATTTTGACGACCAATGCGCCAATTGAACCGAATTTGGCACGATATCCCTCAGGAGGACATGCGACAACTCTCTCAATCAATGCCAAGCACAATAATTGCTTGCCGTGTTGCTGACTTGCTCAGTTTGTGAAGTTGTTTTTCTTGAATAGGTCATACAATTTTTCAGAAACTGTAATTAATTGTTCAAATGGCTCTGAGCACTCTGGGACTTAACATCTGACGTCATCAGTCCCCTAGAACTTGTTGTTGTGGTCTTCAGTCCTGAGACTGGTTTGATGCAGCTCTCCATGCTACTCTATCCTGTGCAAGCATCTTCATCTCCCAATACGTACTGCAGAATACATCCTTCTGAGTCTGTTGAGTGTATTCATCTCTTGGTCTCCCTCTACGATTTTTACCCTCCACGCTGCCCTCCAATACTAAATTGGTGATCCCTTGATGCCTCAGAACATGTCCTACCAACCGATCCCTTCTTCTTGTCAAGTTGTGCCACAAACTCCTCTTCTACCCAATCCTATTCAATACTTCCTCATTAGTTACGCGATCTACCCATCTAATCTTAAGCATTCTTCTGTGGCACCACATTTCGAAGGCTTCTATTATCTTCTTGTCCAAACTATTTATCGGGCATGTTTCACTTCCATACATAGCTACACTCCATACAAATACTTTCAGAAACGACTTCCTGACATTTAAATCTGTACTCGATGTTAACAAATTTCTCTTCTTCAGAAACGCTTTCCTTGCCATTGGCAGTCTACATTTTATATCCTCCCTACTTCGACCATAATCAGTTACTTTGCTCCCCAAATAGCAAAACACCTTTACTACTTTAAGTGTCACATTTCCTAATGTAATCCCCTCAGCATCGCCCGACTTAATTCGACTACATTCCATTATTCTCGTTTTGCTTTTGTTGATGTTCATCTTATATCCTCCGTTCAAGACACTGTCCATTCCGTTCAACTGCTCTTCCAAGTCCTTTGCTGTCTCTGACAGAATTACAATGTCATCGGCGAACCTTAAAGTTCTTATTTCTTCTCCATGGATTATAATACCTACTGCGAATTTTTCTTTTGTTTCCTTTACTGCTTGCTCAATATACAGATTGAATTACATCGGGGAGAGGCTACAACCCTTACTCCCCTCCCAACCACTGCTTCCTTTTCATGTCCCTCGACTCTTATAACTGCCATCTGGTTTCTGTAAAAATTGTAAATAGTCTTTCGCTCCCTGTATTTTACCCCTGCCACCTTTAGAATTTGAAAGAGGTTATTCCAGTCAACATTGTCAAAAGATTTCTCCAAGTCTACAAATGCTAGAAACGTAGATTTGCCTTTTATTAATCTAGTTTCTAAGATAAGTCGTAGGGTCAGTATTGCCTCACGTGTTCCCATATTTCTACGGAATCCAAACTGATCTTCTCTGAGGTCGGCTTCTACCAGTTTTTCCATTCGTCTGTACAGAATTTGCGTTAGTATTTTGCAGCCGCGACTTATTAAACTGATACTTCGGTAATTTTCACATCTGTCAACACCTGCTTTCTTTGGGACTGGAATTATTACATTCTTCTTGAAGTCTGAGGGTATTTCGCCTGTCTCATACATTTTGCTCACCAGATGGTAGAGTTTGGTCAGGACTGGCTTTCCCAAGGCTGTCAGTAGTTCTAATGGAATGTTGGCTACTCCCGGGGCCTTGTTTCGACTTAGGTCTTTGAGTGCTCTATCAAATTCTTCACGCAGTATCCTACCTCCCATTTCATCTTCATCTACATCCTCTTCCATTTTCATAATATTGTCCTCAAGAACAACGCCCTTGTATAGTCCCTCTATATACTCCTTCCACCTTTCTGCTTTCCCTTCTTTGCTTAGAACTGGGTTTCCATCTGAGCCCTTGATACTCATACAAGTCGTTCTCTTTTGTCCAAAGGTCTCTTTAATTTTCCTGTAGCCAGTATCTATCTTAGCCCTAGTGAGGTGAGCCTCTACATCCTTACATTTGTCCTCTAGCCATGCCTGCTTAGCCATTTTGCACTTCCTGTCGATCTCGTTTTTGAGACGTTTGTATTCCTTTTTGCCTGCTTCATTTACTGAATTTTAGATTTTCTCCTTTCATCAATTAAATTAAGTATTTCTTCTGTCACCCAAGGATTTCTACTAGCCCTCGTTTTTTTACCTACTTGATCCTCTGCTGCCTTCACTTCATCCCATAAAGCTATCCATTCGTCTTCTACTGTATTTCCTCCCCCCATTCTTGTCAATTGTTCCTTTATGCTCTTCCTGAAACTCTCTACAATCTCTGGTTCCTTCAGTTTATCCAGGTCCCATCTCCTCAAATTCCCACCTTTTTGCAGTTTCTTCAGTTTTAATCTACAGTTCATAACCAATAGATTGTGGTCAGAGTCCACATCTGCCCCTGGAAATGTCTTACAATTTAAAACATGGTTCCTAAATCTCTGTCTTACCATTATATAATCAATCTGATATCTTCTATTATCTCCAGGGTTGTTCCATGTATACAACCTTCTTTCATGATTCTTGTACCAAGTGTTAGCTATGATTAAGTTATGCTCTGCGCAAAATTCTACCAGGCGGCTTCCTCTTTGATTTCTTGGCCCCAATCCATATTTACCTACTATGTTTCCTTCTCTCCCTTTTTCTACTCTCCAATTCCAATCACCCATGACTATTAAATTTTCGTCTCCCTGCATTACCTGAATAATTTCTTTTATCTCATCATACATTTCACCAATTTCTTCGTCATCTGCAGAGCTAGTTGGCATATAACCCTGTACTACTGTTGTAGGCGTGGGTTTCGTATCTATCTTGGCCACAATAATGCGTTCACTATGTTGTTTGTAGTAGCTTACCCGAACTCCTATTTTTTTTATTCATTATTAAACCTACTCTTGCATTACCCCTATTTGATTTTGTATTTATGATCCTGTATTCGCCTGGCCAAAAATCTTGTTCCTCCTGCCACCGAAATTCAGTAATTCCCACTATATCTAACTTTAACCTATCCATTTCCCTTTTTAAATTTTCTAACCTACCTGCCCGATTAAGGGACCTGACATTCCACGCTCCGATCCGTAGAACGCCAGTTTTCTTTCTCCTGAAAACGACATCCTCTTGAGTAGTCCTCGCCCGAAGATCCGAATGGGGGACTATTTTACCTCCGGAATCATTTATCCATACAGTAAAGCTGCATGCCCTCGGGAAAAATTACGGCCGTAGTTTCCCCTTGCTTTCAGCCGTTCGCAGTACCAGCGCAGCAAGGCCGCTTTGGTTAATGTTACAAGGCCAGATCAGTCAATCATCCAGACTGTTGCCCCTGCAACTACTGAAAAGGCTGCTGCCCCTCTTCAGGAACCACACGTTTGTCTGGCCTCTGAACAGATACCCCTCCGATGTGGTTGCACCTACGGTACGGCTGTCTGTGTCGCTTATGCACGCAAGCCTCCCCACCAACAGCAAGGACTATGGTTCATGGGGGGGGGGGGGGGGGGGGGGCGCAGAACTTGGAACTACTTAAACCTAACCAACCTAAATACGTCACGCACATCCATGCCAGAGGCAGGATTCGAACCTGCGACCGTAGCAGTCGCGCGGTTCCGGACTGAAGCGCCTAGAACCGCTCGGCCACAGTGGCCGGCAACTGTAATTATTTGTGTGCCTGCACAAGTGCAGTACTTGACATCTGCATCCTCCCCTTTGGATAATTCCTTCGTAGTGCGTCGTTTCTTTTGTCTTAGTGTATATATATACGGGTAAAACACGGGTTGTTATGGCACTGCGCCTGGAAACAACCATCTCGGTAAAGGCAAAATTGGTTTGCTAATCGCATGTTACTGTCGTGAGGAAAGCTGTTGACGGACAGCGATACCATGAGTAGTTGATAACACGAACGTCTGGGCTTGTCCGTTCTGTGAAGCAAGGGAGGCGAAGATCTGTGTACTTCAGAGTACGATGCCGCTGCACGCCATTCAGAGCACATTGTTGAATACAGGGCTCCATAGTAGACGACTCCTGCGTAGTCCCTAGGTCACCCAACGACATCGTCAATTACAACTACAGTGTGCGTAGAACCGTCGGCATTGAGATGTGTGTCAATGGAAACGTGTCGCCTGGTTTCTTGTTACACTGGGTTGAAGGTCGTTTCTAGATAAGCAAAGGACACAGGTCGGTGAGGCAGTGTTATACTGTGGGTGACATTCACCTTGGCTTCAATGGGGCCTATGGTGGTAACCGAAGACACCATGTCACCTGTTGACTACGTGGTCGTCATTACGGACCTCTTGCAGTTCTTAATGCTTAGAAGCATGTTAACAAACTCACGTTGAAGTCTCTGCCACCAAATATGCTGAACTGAACCAGATGGAACACGTGTGGTGCCAGTTCCTCAGCCACAAAACGCAGGACCGTAATTGACGGGATCTGCGAAGCCTGTGCATACACTAGGTGCCACATACCTCCAGAAAATAACGCAAAATTGGCTGGAATCCTGAAAACCAGGACATAACTTCTATATTTGCACGGCTAAAAATGGGAATAAGTGGGCTTCTGACCCTTCTGATAACAATTTTTGTATGAGACCGAAAAATTCAAAACGGCGGAGCCAGTAACGCGAAAAGAATGTCTAATAAATTAATGAAGTGCACAAAATATGTTTTTGGTGAATATTTATAATTTTTGGTGAATTTTATTACAGACTGCCTCTATTACTATCTGTATTACAGAAAATAAAAATCAGTAACTAAATTTCTTCGTAATCTTTTTCCTCGATGAAAGTGAAGAACAATTTACAGGCTCTGTTGAATAGAATAAACACCACAATGGGTACAGAATATGGATTTAGAGTGAATCGAATAAAGACAAAAGTAATGAGAAGTAGTAGAAATGTGAGCAGAGTGAAACATAAACATCATAAATGGAAATCACAAAGTAGGCAAAGTTCCGGAATTCTGCTACGTAGGCAGCAAAATAGCCCACGAAGGACGGAGCAAGGAGGACATAAAAAGCAGACTAGCACTGGAAAACGGGGTCTTCCCGTCCAAGAGAAGTCTACTAGTATCGAATATAGAAAGAACAAAGTTCTGAGAACGTAACTTGGATTGCAGCATTGTGTGTTACTGAAACATGGACTGTGGGACAACCGGAATAGAAGGGAATCGAAGCATTTCTGCTGTGGTGTTACAGGAAGAATTTCGAAAATTAAGTGGACTGATAAAGTAAGGAATGAGGAGGTTTTCCACAGAATCTGTCAGGAAAGAAATGTATGGAAGACACTGACAAGAAGATGGGGAAGAATGACAGGACACCTGTTAAGACATCGGGGACTGACGTTCATGGTGATAGAGGTGGTTGTAGAGGGTAAAAACTGTAGTGGAAGAGAGAGATTGGAATACATCCAGCAAATAATTAATGACGTAGGCTGCAAATGCTACTCTGAGACGAAAAGGATGGCACGGGAGAGGAATTCGTGGAGGGCGCATCAAACTACAGTAGACAGAGGACTGATGACGCAAAAAATATGTAAATAAAATTCTTCCTCTTCTGCTTCTTGGTCTTCATCTTCATTTCCATCTTCATGTTCTTCCTCACCGACATTTGTATCCTCTTCATCATCCTCAGCATCTGATTCCTCATAAACCTCTGCAGCATGTACCAAAAGGGCAATAGCTCCCTACGACAAAGTTTTCACTTTCCTCGAAGATGATTTCCGCAAAGTAGAAATGTAGGGATCGGTTGTTGCGAGAAGTTTTTGGAACATATTCTCCACATTTTTCAAGTGAAAAAACTCTCTGGCAAAACTTAGCTGATATTGCGTTATTAACTTGTTTGTTGATTCCTGCGCATGCACCTTCCGGTAGCTCCGATTGGTAAAATTGTAGTAATTATATTTTTATTTTGTAATAGTTTATTGGCAGTGTTGTAGGAATAACAGTTGTATATTTGGGGGTGCACATACTTTTATTCGTATTTTACTGAAATTTTCAATTCTATTTTCTCTGCATGAATAAGAGAATTTTAACTCTCACTTGAAAAATAGCTCAAAGCGAGAGTTGCTGCTAGTAGCTGAATTTTAAGACTGACTTGCGAAGATGATAGTACACACTGAAGGACGGAATGAAATAGAAGGCGGAGTGTCGTGGAATGTTAAAGATATCTTTCTTTTCTGTTCGCTTTTTATTCTTTGCTTGCATTGCAGTAAGAAGTTAATTAACGAAAACCAGTTGTTAATTAATGAATAAATACTGAAATAAGCCTTTCCATATGGCTTTCATATGTTACATAGTATTTGAAATGAGCGGTTAAAATTTTGTTTTCAAGTTTTACAACACTGCATTCATTACTCTTAATATGGATTCTTATTTCGGTTACTTGACCAATACTTGTCGATGTATTCCAGAATCTCAGTTGCCATGGAGCGGTTCACAAAAGGCGGTATGTGTTATTATTGTGCAAACCCATTACAGACTCGACGAATGCTATTCAGAGACTGTTCGTAGACTTCGCCCGCATCAACAGTTATGCGGTTGATAAAGATGTTCGAGGAAACCTGGTCTGTTGTAATCACAAAATCGCCCGGACGAAACCTTACGAATCGTACGGAGCAAAACATCGCATTGGTGCAGGACAGTGTGGCTGTGAGACCTCGCAAGTAGCGTCAACGTCGTTCTCAACAAACGGGAATTTCGACAGCCAATTTGCAAAGAATTTTGAAAAAGAATTTTCATATGCACCCATGCAAGAGATAGTTGACTTAATATCTTAAACAGACAGATCATTGGAAACGGAGAAATTTTCTGAGTGGATTCTCACAAAACAATTCTGCAAAATAATAATTTCAGTGAGGGGGCACATTTTCACCTCTGTTTGTTCTTTAACCGAAAAATTGTGTATTGGGGTCAGAAAGAATCCCTAGGATGATCCAAGAGTGTGACCTATATCCACTACGCACCACACTTTCGTGTGGCTTATGGACAGTTTGTGTGATCGGACCTTTCTATTTCGAAGATTTCGAAAGCAAAGCAGTAACAGCGGTGAGCGAAATCGTGAAGTGGTCAGAGACAGCTTCTGCCCTGCCATGCATGAAGTGCATACAGCTTGTACGTGGATATGCAGGACGGAGCTGCGTGTCACACATCCCGCGAGATAGTAGCCCTGGAACATGAAAAATTCCTTCGGTCTGTAAACTCAGTTCGCGGCAACTTGGTATGTCCTCACAGATCCTGTGACCTTGCTCCATGTGACTTCTTGTTGTGGGGTTATGTGAAGTCCAAGGTCTACGAGAACAAACCACAAACAGTTCTCTCAACGTGTCATCAACGATATCAGTAGAAATGTCTGTGAAACACTCATCGCGAACTTCATACACCGACTAACTGCCTGCCGGGACAGTGGAAGTGGACATATCCTGATATAATTTTTCGCACATAAATCGGAGTGTGTGTAGATGAAAATAAAAGAAGAGTTGTTTATTTCGTTGCATTTTAGACTTAATTATAGCATTTTTTAAAATTGCACGCATTTAGTGAAACGTGGCGTTGTTGAAGTATTTTGTCTAATGTTGTGACTAAACAATTAGCCTGCGACAAGTTTGAGCTCACTGAGTTCCAACATTCTATTCCAAGAACCTCTAAACTCAACGGATGATGGGTTTTCTGGGCTTCCTAATTTCGTTGCGATGTGAAAGGTAATACAGGGCCAGTGATGAGACACGGGCGTCCTACGCTCAAGTGGAAACGAAACAGCAGTGAGTGCTCTTGGACGATACTAAAAACTAAACTTAACTCCGCCCGAGCAGGCCTTGGAGGCCCAAAGGTACCGACCGGCCGCCGACTCATCCTCAGCGCAAAGATGTCACAGGATGCAGATATGGAGTGTCATGTGGTCAGTACACTGCTCTCCCGGCCGTATGTCAGTTTACGAGACCGGATCGACGATACTGCCTCGTGCAACAAACGAAAAGTAACAGTAAACCGTCAGCCGGGAAGACGGCGATTTTTTTTTCAGAATACTAAAGGAGTTTTGTTTGTGGGTTCTGTGGGACATGGAAAGACATTCATTTCTTTCTGAAAAGTGCCATTCAGAGCAAGCTGATTATAATCTCACGCAGCAGTATTGTATACAGAGGAAATAAGTCAACTCGTTAAGAGATACGGGGAATATTGATACCTGGATGGTGATTATGTATTACAAAGGGTGTGTACAACATTTTTCTAATACGTTTGCCTCAACTATTCCAGTATTTTATTTATAGCCGAACAAGGGTTGTTTCCAGTTAGATCTCAACAACGCAGATTCTTATTATTTTTATTCATTATCTGATGTGGTGATTTGATAAATTATGCGCCTAGAAAAGTTGAAACGTCCCCTTAGAAAAATTTATGAATGACTGTGCTGATAAACTTCTGACATTATTTGATTTTCAAACAGCTGAGCTGAACTGAACGTACTCAGACATTTCGCTCTCTACTTATTCTGATCAGCCCTAAACTGACACGCAATATCTTTAGCGTAACGCATTCTGACTTTCAAAAATCAATACAAAAGAATGGCCCTGACTAACAATAACCTACACAATGAGATTTTCACTCTGCAGCGGAGTGTGCGCTGATATCAAACTTCGTGGCAGATTAAAACTGTGTGCCCGACCGAGACTCGAACTCGGGACCTTTGCCTTTCGCGGGCAAGTGCTCTACCAACTGAGCTACCGAAGCACGACTCGCGCCCGGTACTCACAGCACTCTTTCAGGAGTGCTAGTTCTGCAAGGTTCGCAGGAGAGCTTCTGTAAAGTTTGGAAAGTAGGAGACGAGGTACTGGCAGAAGTAAAGCTGTGAGTACCGGGCGTGACTTGTGCTTCGGTAGCTCACTTGGTAGAGCACTTGCCCGCGAAAGTCAAAGCTCCCGAGTTCGAGTCTCGGTCGGGCACACAGTTTTAATCTGCCAGGAAGTTTAATAACCTACACCTTTCATGATTCACTTACCTCACAAAAATTTTCGTTACTCAAAGTACTGCAATACAGCGTGCGCCAATAATGCCAGCTGAATAAAAGATTCTAACTACTGAAGGCACTAACTACTGATAAGTATAGTTAGCAAATGAAAGATTTTGATAGAGAACAAACAATGTATTTACCTTAATAGTGTTAAAAAGTCATTATATATATATATATATATATATATATATATATATATATATATATATATATCAATTCATGACATAAAGGCTTACAAATTTACTGTCTCTGATGGACACACGTCCAGATCATCCGCTCTCAAAACTCCGCCATCTCTCTCACCACATCCACCACTGCTGGCGGCTCACCTCCAACTGCGCAACGCTATGCGCTGTTCACATCCAACTGCTCAACACTACAATACTCCAACAATGCAAACCAGCCACAGACTGCACACACCACAGTCAGTGATTTTCATATAGACCGGTACATGGCGTTACCAACATAGAAACCTAAACAGCCTACTTACAAAGTGTGCACCGTGACAAAATCATGATTCGCTGTGTGTAAACCATAGTTCCTCAAAATTCGTTTGAGTAGCTCCTCCCCCACCTAACATTTGTATAGAATCGGTTGCGCAGCGAGTAGTCCTGCATGACGCTCTTGCTTACAAGAAGGGTGATATCTGCATCTACATCTACATATTGATCGGATGCACGAAATTGTAGATCAATATCGCAGAGGTGTGTCATATTCTAGGCTCAAGTTTTACAATTTTCTCTCAAAGAATCAGCAGGGATTCGCGAAAAGACCACACGTGTGAATTAGAGGGTTATTTATTCATACTCGACAACTTACACTCAATAAACGCAGATTAAATGGTAGTTTCCGTCTTTCAAAATTTCTATCAGACGATCGCACAGCATTATCGACGACTACAAAACAAGATACGATCATACCAACTATTTTCACAGAGATGTGGTTGGACTGATGAATATTTGACTGACAGAACCCAGTACTTTATATTGGCCGACGAACGTTCAACAGAAACGAAAATAACACATGCGTGTCTCACGGATATCTCCGTTTTGCCCAGTATACAAAAACTATGTATCAGATAAGATCGGAATTGCTGTATGATTGCTTGCTGGAGATTCTGCTGTCTGCAGAAAAGTGCCGCAGTTATTCGATCGTATATGAAATGCAGAATACATTAACACAATTGCCATTCTGTGAAGTTAATGTGGATAGATGCAAATAATGAGCATAACGAACGCAGAGAACCCTCTGGTAAGCGATTACAAGGGTACTGGCGAACATCGCAAGCATTTTACATCATATATTTTTTTAAAGGTAATATCAAGAAGCAATAAGCAATTGCACTATCATATGGGCTAAGTGTTAGGGAAGGCGAATGCAATACTTAAACTTGTGAAGAGACATCTGAGAAAGTGCTGAAAGTTGCACCAACGTTTCAATCATACAGGAAACCGACACAAATCCAACCAGTCGATAAACAAATCTATACTCATAGAAGACGAGCAATTGCAGTGCACTTACATTCACTGAATAATAAGTAACTGATCGCTGAGTTTCACTACTGTGCATACGTTCATATTTGGTTTTATGGCGACTCCTAATCGTGGAAAAAATTATAGGACAATTAGAGGATATTAAAATTTTATTCAAGCCTATCTTATAACAGGATTTTTTCTTTGCTGTAGTTGATTCACAAAATTAACAAGCACTTGACGCAGAGCAAAGTTCCCGAAACTCGCGATTGAATTTACACGAAATGATCCTAAGATTGTGACAAGGTAATAAATTATGTGGAAAACTTCATGAAGAAAACGCAATGAGGTATCCTTACATGGGCAGCTCGCTATTCAAAGTTACTGGCACATAATCACAAATTAAAAGTGATATCGGCATCTCAAGTTGAGTACCAGTATAAGTCAACAGCGAGCTGCTCAGAATATGGATGGCACTACGACAGATTGGGACAGTTACTTTCCCCAAAATCAGCAAAGCGCGTGCTGAATGGAGGCTGGAAGATTAATAACCACAGATCACCGTTCTACATCCTCAGCGGACGGCTGTTGCTGCCAATATTACGGACGAGAATATTGCTTAATTCACGGAGAAACAAATGCAGCAGGAAGTTCTCATCTAGGTGCGCAAAACGCACATTAACAAACATGAGGACGACGCCATTACGGAGCAGTGTCTTCTCTATTGGCTGCACCAAGCACGGCTGCAGGGGTGACGCAATCGTTTGGATGCACCAGCACCTTTTTGAGCGGTAGCAACTGACTTTGTGCTCAAGCTGGCTGGGTGGTGCCACGGTGCCTCTTCCTTTGATGTTCATGGAAAAAAGCGAAAAAAGTCATGCCCAGTTATTCTGTGGTGGCGACAGAGGCGCCACTTCGTCCTCTGCCCTCAGTGACGTCAGGCGCCGGTTCTGCCGAGAAAGGCAAGAGCAGGCCACCGCCCATCTGTCTAGGGAGGCTTGCCTCTTCTAATGTTGTTCACCGTCTACCTTCTGTTGACGATCAGGAACATGAGACCACTATGAGAGCATACCTTTCTAGCGAGAAAAAGGCAAATATATCCTTCATAGCCAACATGTCCAGTAATCTTCGTAAAATAATCAAGAAACAGTGGCAGAAAAATGCTTAGAAGTAATGTCACAGTGCAATACATGTGTAAACGAAATTCCGTACATAATGATACAGTTTAATACTACACTGCTGGCCACCGTAAATGGAACACCAAGAAAGACAAGAGGTAGCACAACAAAATTTATTTTGTAGATAACATGTTGACCAAGTATCAAATGATTACGTTTACAGACGTCTGTGACATGTGGTTCCTGCCAGAATCAGTAGCCAGAGTAGCCGCCATTGTTGGAGATCACCGCTGCCACACGTCTCGGCATTGGGTCAAAGAGACGTTGGATGTGTTCCTGGGGTACAGCAGCCCAAGCAGCTTCCACACGTTGCCAAAGATCATCTGCTGTGGCAGCTGGGGATGTAATCTGGGTCACTCGTTGAGGAACCATGGACCACATGTTTTCTATCGGCGAAAGATCCGGAGAGCGAGCCGGCCAGGGAAGCACTTCAATCTGGTTATTGACGAAGACAATGCGTGCCACGTGTGGTCGCGCATTATCCTGTTGAAATATGGCTGTGGCCGAGCCCTGAAGGTAAGGAAGGACAACTGGCTCCAGCACCTCAGATATGTAGCGCCGGCTATTTAAAGTACCGGCAATGCGTACTAGAGGCGTGCGAGAGTAATATCCAATACCGCCCCATACCATAATACCCGGTGCAAGACCAGTGTGGCGGTGCATAATGCAGCTGTCCAGCATCCTCTCTCCACGGTGTCTCCACACTCGAATCCGACCATCGTGGTGCTGCAGACAGAAGCGTGCCTCGTCAGTAAAGACACCGTCATTCCATTCTGCCGTCCACATCCGTCTGTCATCACACCATTGGCGACGGAGACGTCTGTGGTTCTGCGTCAATGGTAGACGAAGCAATGGACGTCTTGCGGACAGACCACTCTGCTGTAAACGGCGTCGAATGGTACGCACAGACACTGGATGATGCGTTACAGACGGAATGTGCTGTGCTATGGTTCGGGATGTCACTGAGCGATCCGTCACTGCCATGCGCACAATTTGCCTATCAGCACGTGCAGTGGTGGACCGAGGTGAATGCGATCGACCACGTCGGTCCGTCGTACCCTCCTGCATGCATCGGTCACATATCCGCATTACAGTTGTTTGGTTTCGTCCAACACGACTAGCGATTTCTCTGTATGATAATCCACAATCTCGGTAAGCCACTATCCTTCCTCTGTCGAACTCGGATACTTGATCAAACGATGTTCGCTGTTGTCTACGAGGCATAACTGATCGTCTTGTGAAACAACCACAAGGTAAACACACGTGCCGAACGTACACTCGTCGAAATCGCCAAGCCTTAAATGGCGCTATGAGGTGGCGCCACAGGCGCGCGTGATGTGCGTCTGCGCTGAAACTCTAATCAGTTGCATATCTCATCGCTGCAAACCCATGGTGTAAATTTCACTTGTTCGGATGCTTCCTTCAGGGTGTTGCATTTACGGTGGCCAGCAGTGTATATGGACTGGCGGGAAAAGAAGTGAAACACCAAGAAGTGGTTGTGCGACATAAACGAAAGTTGGTAGGCATGTTTCTACAGCAGAAAGATGATGTCTATTGAAATGTTGCACCTGTCGCATAAGAGTGGCACTAGTAGCTCCACAGTAAATAACAAGATCGGGATTGCTTTAATTACACTCTGTAACAGTTGTGAACGTTAGCTGCCTTTGAGATTAGACGTGGTGTGTTGATGTTAATCACGAATGCCTTTAAGGCGACGAACGTGTCATTATCAACACCTTGCTGAATTTGAAACAGGTCGTGTAATACGGCTACGTGAAGATTGATGCTCCTTCTGTGATGCTACGGAAATACTTGGCAGAAATATAGTCACAGTACATAACCGCTGGCAGTGGTGATCACGAGAATGTACGGTCAAAAGCTGGCCGGGTTCCGGACCACCACATGGCACTACCGACAGGGAAGAACACTGTGCTTGGCGTATGGTTCTGCTGCATAGTACTGCATCTGCAGCAGCAGTTTGAGTAGCAGATGGCATCACAGTGACACAACTCAGGAAGTCGGTTACTTAAATGGCAGCTCCAGGCCAGACGCACTGTAGAATGCTTTCCACTCAACATAAATCACCTACAGTTGCGATTTCAGCGGTCAATCTGGTGATTCGGCCTGTTGTGCTGCCGTTCACGAAAGCATTACAGAGTGTGTTTACCAGCAGAATAACGCTCACCCACATACCGCTGTTGTAACCCAATATGCTCTAGAGAGTATCGACATTTTGCCTTGGCCTGCTCGATCACCGTATTTGTCGATTCCAGTGTATCACGTATGGGAAATCTTCGAACGACAACACGAGGGTCCTCCACAACCGGCATTAACCACCCCTGTATTGCCCGACCAAGTGCAACAGGCGTGTAATTCCTTTCCACAAACTGACATCCGACACCTGTACAACACAATGCATGCACATTTGTATGCTTGCATTCTGGCGGTTACATCGGTTATTAATGTACCAGCATTTAACATTTGCAGTGGCTTATATCCCGCTTACATTAACCTGTGACCTTGCAGTATTACATATACTTGCGTATGTTCTCAAGAGAGTGAGTGGCCGAGCGGTTCTAGGCGCTTCAAGCTGGAACCGCGCGACCGCTACGGTTGCAGGTTCGAATCCTGCCTCGGGCATGGATGTGTGTGATGTCCTTAGATTGGTTAGGTTTAAGTAGTTCTAAGTTCTAGAGGACTGATGACCTCAGCAGTTAAGTCCCATAGTGCTCAGAGCCATTTATTTTTTTTTTTTTTTTGTTATCTGGAGAAACGTATACCCGAAAATGCATTACTCTTCGTTAATTATTCATTGTCTTCCATTTTGTTTTCCGTCAGAGTATGTATACAGCTTGGTCCCAAAGGAAGTTTCACGTTTCCATGTTCTATATCGTTAACGAAAGAGAGGGAAAGTTCAATAATGGAATAATGGGAATAAGATAAGGGAGAGGCATCAAGACAGTTACTATTTTATCACTCAGTGCGCTAATGGAAAGCGGAGAAAATCATTGACTTTGGTGCAAAGTATCTTCCGCGATGCACTGTGCTGTGGCTTGCAGAGAACTCCTCATATATATTTTGTCGTCTCCGTAACTTACGAGAGCAAACTCCTCGTCTGACGATCAGGCGCTAGGTGAGACTGCCTAAGCAGCCTCATTGGGAGAGAAAAATGAGCTCTTGGCGCTAGTCTTTAATATCTGGCGTAGACTGGGCTGTAAGGAGGCGTCGGTGGGGCCCCTCTCTGGCCCTCGCGCTGCGCCGCGGCACGGCTTTGATCGCTGAAGCTGACGCGCCGCGCTTGCCGCTTGTTTGCCGACCGGCGGCGTCGTGGGCGGTGGAGGCGGCTGGCGAGGGCGGCGGGGGCGTCGCGTGAGCCCGGCTCAACCCAGCACAGCGGAGCACACCACAGGCGGGTCCTGCACGCTCCTAGCCGCTGCCGCTGCCCGCTGCCGCCCCGCGCCTGGCGCCACGCACATCGATCTGCCCGCGCAGCCGCGGCGTCATGTGGGTTGCCGCTCGAGGCCACGGCAGGCGCAACCCTCGGGTCGTCATGACAAGCTATGACCTACATAGGCGTACCGGCTCTCCCAAACACTAGTCTCATTAGTTTTACAGACTGTTTAGCATCTTAAACCGATAAGGGGACCTGCGGGATTGACCGCGTCGATTCTTTTCACTCTTACAGGATTTGAAGACCAGTGTCCGGGTATCAGCTGTGGAGCGCAATTACAATATTTCCGATCTCTCATAAATAAGAAACATTTAAATTTTTTAAACAAAGTAGCCAGCAGCATTAAAATCTGGTAATGATGGAGTTGCCGGGGCCGTTTCTCGCGAGTACTAACTGTTGTGTACTTGTTTTTAATATTTAATCGTTGCTGTCAAATGGAAATGTTAAATAAAAATATTCAGTCATAATTTTAAATAAAAACATCGTTTGTTTTTAACTGCTAATTCTATGAAATTCAATTAAAATTACAGACACATATGGGGAAAGTCTTTTTCTTAAACAAGAAATTACGTGCATCAGTACTAAAACGTATTTTATTTATATCTGATGTTTCACATTTTTACAAAATATTAATTTATTGTGAACACTCACATTTTCACCTAATAAAAAAAGATTTTACTTTATTAAATATTATGCTACAGCATTTAATACATAACGTTTCTATTTGATAAAAGACATGTAATTTAAATACAAGTAAAAACGCCTCTAGCTAGGCTTCGACGTTGTTGGACCTAAACGCAATATACTCGGATAACGGCCATTTTGCTGAAATGTTTCATACATACTGACACTCGAAAATATTCCAAACGTGGAAGGCCCTCCCCCCTCTCCCCGTTCCCTCACCTCACCCCCATCCATCCCTTTAGAACTGCGTCGTATTATTTTTGACTGTTTACTTCCACTTTCAAATCCGTAAGATCGTCTGGTATCTACTTTTAGATCAGGAATCAGTAGTTAGAAATTCATACGTAGTTCTTTTTATGCACAAAGGACAGACTAGGTCAGTTATTTTGTTGTTGTAATGAACGGTTCGCATGGGATTTGGCCGTCTTCATATGACGTTACTTAAAACGTGGCGCTAGCCGTGATGGCCGAGCGGTTCTAGGCGCTACAGTCAGAAACCGCGTGACCGCTACAGTCGCAGGTTCGAATCCTGCCTCAGGCATGAATGTGTGTGATGTCCTTAGGTTAGTTAGGTCTAAGTAGTTCTAAGTTCTAGGGGAATGATGAACTCAGAAGTTAACTCCCATAGTGCTCAGAGCCATTTGAGCCTTAAAACGTGGGAGCTACCCCCAGCATCTGGTGGTGCACTTCTTCGAACGCGTTCTTCGCTGGCGCCAGGCTGGTTCTGACATCTTCCTCGCTTCGGCCATCCTGTATGATATTTGTTCCTAGATATAAGAACTGTATCATCCTTCCACTTCTGTTCTCTTCCCCGATTTGATGCTACCCTAGTCTCATCTCTGCTAATCTTTATCATCTCTTTGACTCGTGGTACTGGTAGTATCATCAGAGAAAAAGAACCATTCCGGATTACGTTTGGCTCATTTAGTGTAGTTATAGTCGATAATTCTAACTCTTTCGTGAAAATGCTAAGCAATTAACGCACAGTACTATAGTGGTGCATGAGGCAACGGCGGTCGCTTCTAGCCATTGTAGTAAAAGAAATATCATTATCTTTATGTAACGTCGACTTCCTCTACATCTAACTGCTCGTTCAATTTTCAAACCTCTCTCCTTGCTGCCTTATTGTATGTGACACAGTCGATGGTAATGTTCGTCGGACTGGTATGTTAAGCTCTGTGACTACCTTGGTGTAGTTTTCAATCAGTCTTCCGACTCCTTTGGTACCACCACGATTTTCAATCTTGGACGGATCTCTCCACCTCACCTCCTCAATTATTTGCTGGACATAGTCTGTGTCTTCCCTTACTGATTTTTCCCCCTTTGGTGCACTCTAACACCATGAAAATTATTTCCCCATGTCTTAACTCCCCCCATGTCTTGCCACTTTTTCTAGTCACTGATTTCGTATATTCCTTTCCTCTTGGATTCTGTGGAGAGCCACCTAATTTTATTATCCATACAATTCTCTTAACTTGCACCTACTTTCTATAATACAACTTCGCGAACTCCTGGACTCTCTTCTTTTCCGGTTTCCCCACAGTTCACAACCCACTTCCACACAATGATGTGTTCAGAATGTGGATTTTCATAAGTTTCTTCCAGAATATACACCTGTGTTGCATGCTAGTAGACTTCGTTTAGCCTGTTCTAGTATGGAACTTATAAACTCCTTCCTTCGTTCGACATGCGTTATTTTGCTCTCAGATGTAGAAGAAAGACTTCATTTCGTTTATGTATTACTATTAGATACTTGAAGTAGGAGTAAGGAGTAATTCTTACATTACCTCAAAAGAAAATATGCTATAACAAAATCCATTAGCTGTCGGTGAATAACATCCGGAACGCTGTGGGCTTCTCCATAGTGTAACATGGGCTGCGTCTTTTGCATCTCTTAAATTAAACACATCCCAACATTTGACAGACCATTTTTACCTTTACACCAGTTAACAATAACGATATATATGCAACATTTTACTATCATATTGTAGTACATTACCAACCTATAACACTGAAAAACTGAACTTAGGAAAACATAAATCGCGAATTGCTCTTACTTCTAGACACACAGTCTATTTTTTAGACCGAGCGTGGTGGCGCAGTGGTTAGCACCCCGGATTCGCATTCGGGAGGACGACGGTTCAATCCCACGTCGGACCATTCTGATTTAGGTTTTCCGTGATTTCCCTAAATCGTTTCAGGCAAATGCCGAGATGGTTCTTTTGACAGGGCACGGCCGGTTTCCATCCTCATCCTTCCCTAATCCGACGAGACCGATGACCTTGATGTTTGGTCTCTTCCCACCAAATCAACTAATCTATTTTTGGACGTACCTTGGACTACATCCTCGTGATAAACCAGGTAAGTGGTTATGGATGGATAGAAAATTTGACGCTACATGCTGCGTAGAAACAGGAAAGCAACTTATCGAGGAATAAATGACTCATGTTTTCAGTGTATCTGTTCAGTGTAGATAACTATAATCGGTTTTTGTATAGCGTAGTGTCATGTTAGTTCCTACGATTATGAGATGTGACATAGTGTGAAATCCCGTCCCAGCACGCAGCCATTATGTGTCGAATGGCACCAAGGGAACCATCGGGCTCTACCTCCCCATCTAAGGGCCGGATTTACATCAACAGAGTCACATGTCGGAACTCCACCAGACACTGGGGAGAGCTTTTGAATTTAATCCAAAATTAAATGGTCTGGAGTTATCTAACCACTACGTTTTGAACTATCTACCTCTGAGTCGGACGCCACCGTACAGGCTTGGGTTAGTGACCAGGTGTGGCTCAGACACAAGGACATACCGACGACAATGGCTGCTTCAACTGGTCCCTCACGTGAGTGTAATGTTGTAAACTTAACCTCAAAATTTCTTCCTACTGTTGAGATAGGGTGAATCTGTACAATAGTCTGCTGGCCTTTGCGGGCGAACACATAAAGATCCATCGACAGATAGTGCGGCTGCGGCGACGCACGCCGACGCTTATAATCGCCGCAGGCGGAACATTTATTGCGCCGAGAGTTGGCTGGAAATCGGGGGACACTACTACAAGGGAACAGAGGGCGAGTTTCCGTGCGGCCCGCGAGTGTCGTGATGGGTCAAACGTCAGCGTTCCCCAGTGGCGACCGGCGACCGCACAGTATCTCGCCGCCCGGGCAGAAAACAGAAACCGCCATTAGGATTATCGCAGGAGCGGCAACGGTGTTCATGAAACGCATTCAAACCGTAGGTTAAAGGGTCCTTGAAATCGACGAAACATCACCAGGTGTAATGATAACGTATGTACTTATCAGCTTGGTGACACGTGTTGCAGTCACCGAAATACAGGGCATGCGCTGCCGTAAGAGCAGCGTTTATTGAACAGGAACAAGAAGAGTTACACAGTCATCGCAAACAGGATTGGGTGTGGTGGTCTAGTGCTAAAGCACTGGAAACCAAGAGGTCACATGATCGAGTCCCGTATGGACCATGGAATATGTCATTCTGCCTTTTAACCAAGAGGTCACCTCTTAATGATACGAACATTCACTTGGAACTACACGGCCGTGTCCAATTGACAGACTTGCACATAGGCAGTAAGCCTCACCGAATTGTATGAGGGCTGGAACTATTTATTTACAACTCGTACAAAATAGATACGCGTTACAAAGTTTTACTTATCTTAAGATTAGTCCCCAGCATTGTGTATAAACAGTTGCGAGCGATGTCGAAGTCGTAAGATACTTTTAGCAGTGCCAGTTGTGTTGACAGTTCGAGCGGCGCGGCCTATTGCCCGTCCAATTTGTAGCAGTTCTGAATCGAATGCCGTGAAGTGTTTCCTTCACTTTACAAATCGAGTTGAACTCACAAGGGTTTAAGTCAGTGGAGCGCTGTATGTCGTACAGCACTTAGAAGCCCCATCAGTCAAACAAATCAGTAACAGCTTGCACTGTGCGTGCTTGAGCATTGTCCTGCAAAATGATGGTCAGGTCCTGCAGGAAGTGTCATCAATTCTGTCTCTAAGCTGGTCGTAGGATGGGTTCCAAAAAAGAACAGCATAGATACAGAAATGAGGACACTTTCTGCAGGTCCTGACCATCATTTTGCAGGACGATGCTCATGCACGTTCAGTGCAAGCTGTTACTGATTTGTTTGACTGATGGGGCTGTTAAGTGCTGTACCACCTACTGCACTCCCCTGACTTAAGCACTCGTGAGTGCAACTCGATTTCTAAACTGAACAATTCACGGCATTCGCTTCAGAACTGCTACAAATTGGTCGGGCAATAGACCGCTCCGCTCGAACTGTCAACACAGCTGGCACTGCTAAGAGTATCCTACGACTTCCACGTCGCTGGAAACGGGTTATACATAATGCTGGTGACTACTCTGAAGCACAGTAAAACTTTGAAACACATATCTATTTTGTACGAGCTGTAAATAAATAGTTGCCACCATTAAAGTTCCCACCCTCATAATTGTGTTATGACCAGATGAAACTACAATCGTCCAGCCAAAACTGTAGATTTTTTAATTACTCTGGGAGATGGCTGATTGGAACTACAACATATGAAATATTAATTCATTATATTACACAAATGGCAGAAAGATTTACTTAAGTTGATACAATCCTTTGTGACAGCAGTGCGTAGAATATTTACAACTGTCATTGACTGTTAAAACATTCTTTGATGCCCACAATTACAATCTGTTCTCGTGATTCACAATGTTCAACATCTACAAAAGTACACTTCCACCTGAGAGTTGAATAACACTTTAATCCTAGTCGATGATGTTGACTGTTTCAGATGAGATCACGAACAGGGGCAGAACTCTTCCAAACTCGGCTCTATGTTGACCTCCACGCGAGGGCGCTGCTGTGCTGAGGGAGAGGGCTTGTCTTCTTTAGCCTCTCCCATTCACCCATTTATCGTTGCGGAGTGAGGCAAGTCATCGCTAATGTATGTGCTATCGATGCGTGTTGCCGACCGTGATGTGGCACCGCAATCTTACAACGATATCACCAATTGCTGCCGCACAAAGGGAAATCACAGAATAATTCAAGACAATCCTGACGTAAATAACTTCAGGGAAAGCATCTGAGATCATTCCGGCCTCCGGCTCGCTAATGCACTTCTGAGCTATGTCGATCGGTTCGGAGATAGCTGTTTAAAATCCTGATGTCGGATGGAATTTTAACAGCCCATTTTTAATCTGCAAAGGCGGTATCCGTGATGACGTACACTTCCTGATCACCAGCCTGTGTGGTAATGTTCCGAATTAAATGCCAAACCTCTCCACAGTGCCTCTTCGAGTGAGGATTTTTGACGCTGTTTATGGTGATTCGTTTGACGGATGTGGACGTTAAGCTCTACTGCCTCATTGGGGTTATTCTAGAGGAATGTATTAAACCTGTCCTTGCTCTCATCACGATACGACACAAACGTGACACCACAAGTTACCTATAGTCAACAAATACACTTGAGACACCACTCTGACACACCATCTTCAGACGGAGCACTGTGCACAGTGGAAAACTCTTTCCTGTTGCTCTGCTGAACAACCCCTCGTGGTGACCTCCTGGCTAGCAATGACATACGACCTTCTTCTTTCATGAATAGACCAATTTCCTGGTGAACATCTGCAGGCGTGGGGGTAGGGAAAAACTGTCCTTCGATTGAATATTGAGTGGTGCATACAGAATAGGTGAAGTAGCAAGACACTTTGACAAACTACCCGGTATTCGTTCGTATAAAACAAGGACCACAAAAATGTGAAAACTTTTGAATTCTATCCTTAGTATTCCATGCTATCAAAGTATTAATAAGGTTATATGTATAAAGTCCACTGCATCCGCAACTTCGAAGATAGAGTGTTCTATGCGTTGGACACCCACAAGAAAATAGCGAAAGAATGCATCTTGTTAGTTCTGCTCTCGACAATCAGACCGACGGTCAGTGCAGAATCTGACGGCGCCCTGGTACATGAGACGCAGAGGTGTCCTTACGCCTTGGCAAAAGGCATGCTCTCTTTGGAACACGGGAGATATATGTAACTATACAGAGGGCTATATTTTCAAAATGACGCACTTTCAAGAAATTAGAATTTTAATGAAAGATAAATTTAGCACACACTGCTGAATTTTTCATTGCTGAAGTCAACATTTTGCTTCTTAGTTCAACTTCCTTGTTCTAAATACGGAAATTTGGAAGAGAAAAATGTTGGTCCTAGAATGTGATAGGCAATGCCTTCAGTGTTCTGGGGTTAACTTACTTTCGAGCAAATTCACGGGATTTGTCTGTATATTACTACTGAAAACAAGAAAGATGTTTATCCATTTAATGTAAAATATCAAACACCATTTACATCATTCCGAACCAGTATGCCTGAAGGCTGAATGAGGTCTAAGAACGACATACTTAATTTTACGTACAGGTTCTGTGCTGCACCATTTATTTATTTACTTATAGTAAAACAGGTAACACTACAAGCTCGTTTCGGCGTTTTGCCATCCTCAAGTGTTAGCTGTGAAGATGGGATAATAGGTATGACATTGCTCATTACGTCTGTGTTACTCTATGTCTACATATGGCACCTTATGTTTATGTCTTAGATGGTATGAGGTGGTCCATATGCCATTTTGGAGCGCCAATAACGTGATCATATTATAATAAAACGACAACCGAAATTCATGCTCCAAGATGCCACATGCATCACGTCGTACCGTACAAGACGTAAGCATAAGGTGTCACATGCACATATAGACTGACATAGAACTAAAGAACAATATTATACCTGTTATGCCGTCTTCACAGTACGCCTGATAATGGAAAAACGCCGAAACGAGCTGGTCGTCTAATTTGTATCACTACGAGTAAATAAATAAATACTGCAGCCAAAAACGTGTACTTAAAATCTATCCTTTGTATGTGTCATGTCAATGACTGCATTTCATTTTATATTTATAATTGGACGTCAGCCTGATAATAATAAATGACTGAAACTAGCCATACATTAAGAATGGCGTTTTGAAGATGACTTTTCTAAATCGTATACGTAGGTATGTCCATTAAAGTACAGTAGCGTTTTTTCGAGTACCTGCTATTTGGTATTTTTGCCACACACTTAAGTATATTTACAGTATATGCCGTGCAAGTGTTTTGTAACAAGAGGGTAAGCTACAGTATCGCAGGATTGTAAATCGAAGCCTCTTATCTGCTTCTCCTACAGTTGAGGTAACATCGTTCAATTTGATTTTGTCCCGTATTTTCACTCCATACTGTAGTTGTGACTAAGTGACCGCTCAGCAGAAATCTATAGTCAGTTGAGAGAACTGTTGTTGACGTACGTCTCTTTGGTTGTTAATATAACAAAAACCCATTTATCGCCTAAGTACATTTGTTTGTATTAACACGTAATTGCTACGTATTTTCATTATTAAAATGTTGGTTGCTGTATCCATGCATCTCTTCAGGAAATCGATTACCAATAGCTTCCTATTACATTAAGATAAATTCAATGGTATATGTCATTTTTATGCTACCAAAGGATTAAGCTGCCAGGCAAGAATTTCCTATAGTCGTCGGCGTTTCGGCGTTACATACCCTCCTTCCATCCACCAGACGAAGCTATATCTGCAGTTTTAAGAGGACCACATAAAATATTCCTCGCATTTTGACTGCAGTGAGGCCGGAGAAATGGCCTATTTCGGCCTCGTGCATTTATAGCGCCATTCGTTCCCAGTTTCACTTGCTGCCATTCTAAAAGATGTTAGTTCTCATGGGTGGCGAAGATTGTAAAAACCTACTGAAGTACACTCGAAACATTTTGGCTTATAATTATTAATAAGTAAATTTGTGGCTATTAAAATGCGACACCATGAAGGCAGGATGTAACAATCGTCAAATTGGCGCGAAGTTTACTATTAGCTTAGGTATGAAAATTATTGGCATTTCAGCGAAACCACATAAAATATGTAAGAAGAGAGCTCAATACATTCTGCATACAGAGTATTCGGAAATTCACGTTACAGATTCCTAGAAGCTGTAGAGGAGAGTGGATATTTTGCATAGGAACCCATGTCCGGAAACCTATCGCTTCCGTTCTGAGACCGTATCAATTCAGATGTTTAGCTCGTCCACTTCTGCTTGAGGAACTGAATAGGAGTGACGTATTAGAGTTATTAGGTTACGTTTCGAAAGGGAATATAACAAAAAGCCCATTTATCGCCTAAGTACATTTGTTTGTATTAACACGTAGTTGCTACGTATTTTCATTATTAAAAAAAAAAGGAAGAAACAGACACACTGCACGTTCAGAACGGTACTCATGCATTACAATAGGGGGTCGATGTGGCGACCACCATCGTTTTTACAGACATTGTACCTGCGAAGCATGTTCTGGCACACACACTCCCCATACAACCTGGTATCTCTTTAATTTCTAATACAGTGGTCAGAACTCGTGCAAGCAGATCTTCCTCAGCCTTGCAGCAAGGGACACAAATTAAGTTACGTCAGGTGACGAAATGCCGTAGTACACGTCATTCTGTCTACGCTATCGCATACCAGAACAAGTGACTCTAGGACTTTTATCTTCCTCTTCGCAGACGTGGACGCGTTACACATCTGAACTGAAACCGTCGCAGAACGGAAACGGTAGGTTTCCGAAAATGGGTTCCTATGCAAAATGTTATGTACTCACTCTCCCTGCAAGGCTTAGAAGTTTGTAACGGGAATTCCGAACATCCTGTATACGACAGGACATGCAGCGGGTTGTTCGTTAAGCAACAGCATTTCAGTGTTGCTTTTTTCTGAAATCTTGTTATGCGTTCTGTGGTGTGACTTGGCAAGACAGCCAAGTCACTATGAGAGGAAGCCGAAAGGCACGCGTTTAAGCTCACGCAGGCTGGCGTGAGGTCTGGAACAGTTAAAGGATTTGAGTCTAGCAAATAAATGACGTAGCTGTTGGAATACTTAACTTTAATCCATAATTGGTGAACATCGGTCTGACGGTACATGCATCACAAGATAAATAGCAATTGATAATGGCGCCTTGCTAGGTCGTAGCAAATGACGTAGCTGAAGGCTATGCTAACTATCGTCTCGGCAAATGAGAGCGTAATTTGTCAGTGAACCATCGGTAGCAAAGTCGGCTGTACAACTGGGGCGAGTGCTAGGAAGTCTCTCTAGACCTGCCGTGTGGCGGCGCTCGGTCTGCAATCACTGATAGTGGCGACACGCGGGTCCGACGTATACTACCGGACCGCGGCCGATTTAAAGGCTACCACCTAGCAAGTGTGGTGTCTGGCGGTGACACCACATTCTGTAAGAAGGACCAGCATGTACTACCGCATGTTAGCATACGACTGTGGTCGGATAGAGCCTACTGAGATGTGATTTATCGACCCACGATATTTCTACTCGCGTTCTTTGGAATCCAAAAGTTTTCATGACAATGTGGAATTATAATGGTCCCACGCGACTAGCGCCAAGGGGTCATTCCTGTCAGCTGGGACCAAAACTGTCACGAGAATATGGAATAAACTGTTTCAGGAGGACCATCCTCAACCACACGTAGGATTTCAATGGTCCCACGCGATTAACGCCAAGAGGACACTCGTGTTAATTGCGATCCAAAAATTGTCATGAGAATATGGAAGCGATAGGTCGAGGAGAACGATACTCCGTACCATGAGGATTTAAAACGTCCCACGCGACTAGCGCCAAGAGGACAGTCGTATTGTTTGTTCGGATGTGTAGGGTCATAGAATCGCGTTGAGCCAGGAAAAATGTGTATTTACAGCAAGACAACCATCCAGACGGACAGCGCTACGATCACTGGACCAGCATTGACTCTCAGGAAGAGAAATATTGTTGCAACTTCCCGTGAAGGGGCGGTAAAGAGAGGTACACGGAGAGTGGTGCGCCCACAACAATGGTCATGGGAGAGGCATCAGGTCGTCTTTTCGCTCTAGTCCGAATACAGCATCACGTTGGACGTATTAGTATGCGGAGACTAAGGGGAGAACTATGTTGCCAGATTGGATCAGCTAGGATGATGGAATGATATGACATTGGGACTACTACATGATCATCCCTGGTTCGCATAACTGATAACTTGGACAGCGGGAATTACATTCAGGACGTATTAATTCCGGAAGCTCCATTCTGTTTTGGACATCTCCGTAGCATTATCTTTCAACATCGTAATACGACACTGCATGTCGTGCTACTTCGACAGAGAGTGTGTCTCAGCGAACACATGGTCATGGGTTACAAAGAGCCTCGTGGTCCACTTCCTGCTGGCCACTACGATTAATGGACTCGCTAGCCACTATGATTAATGGACTATTATAGAGATGAAGCATCAAGGAACGACGTACCCATATATGTCATCCACGATGAGTTCTAATAGATGGTCATCTGGATTAGAGCCCCTGTTGGTACTAGGGGCGGTAGCTCTGGGTACTAAATTTAGCACCCTCTGTACCACGAAATCTCTTAGAAAATTTAATCATTTTTTTCCTTCTACTATATCCGTGCAAGCTCATTAAGTAAAATTTAGTTACTTTCTAGCGTTGCCACTGTTGCAATTTTGTTCGTTAGTGCTGCTTTATTCTTATCATTACAGCACGGAAGCGCACGCAGAATCGAGGTTTGGAAGGGTCTTGGTGTTCGGATCCTGTTTGAGCTAGGAACCTGGGGTAAACAATTTTTGGCTTATCCCGCACTAGCGACCATTTGTATAGCCATTCGAAAATCTGTGTTACTGTAGCTACG
Organism: Schistocerca piceifrons; assembly: GCF_021461385.2. NCBI lineage: Eukaryota > Metazoa > Arthropoda > Insecta > Orthoptera > Acrididae > Schistocerca > Schistocerca piceifrons. The sequence continues at coordinate 46,296,701 of NC_060142.1, read as the reverse complement.
TTACAGTGTATTTAGCAAGGGTAACATGAGGAGCCGGAGCTGGCGCCCAGACAAATTTTGCGAGTCGATTAATGAACTTTGCAAGATGTGTTAACTGGGCTGAAATTAACGCTCAGCTAATGGTACCACTTTTATATGCACTGTTCCGATTTTACGTTTAAATACGTGCAAAAACTCGTTTCTCTGATAGGTTTTTGAAGGGCGCCACTTCTATACTTTAAACGTGCACGAATCGGTTCAAACTTTGCAGTAAGGTACGTAAGTGGATAACTGAAAACGAAAATCTTTATCCATTGTCTAGATACGACGGTTTAAAATAGAGCTAAATGCAGCACGTAAAATTCGTTTTTCTGTGAACTGAATGCGCGGAAACGGTTGAAACTGACTGATATGAATAAAAAATACATTCATACGATAAAATTGAGAACTAGCTTTCAAAAATCTAGCTTTATTCGGGTTTTACGTGCAAAAAAACATGGTCTTCGTGAATTTTCTGGCGAAACGTCTCAAATTTTGTGGGAAGCTAGACAAATACAAGTAATTCGTGGTCGTCCTGTTGTTTTATGAAATTCTTATCTGTTACCACATATTACCAACATGAGTCGAAAGACAATGAAAAATATACTGGATCAGTCGTCGTCCGACAAAACTCTACATCGACTGCCTAGCTGTGGCGACTAATGTCAATTTCATGATAGCGAAAAAGTTGGGAACCAGAATGAAAAATTCTCCCATGCGAATACCTCATGGGTAGAGTTTGCGATGTAAAAGATGCAAATTTGCTTTTAGTACTTTCTTGACACCTCCAAAGGCATTTAAATCTAAACATATTAAGATATTAGCGATTTCTTATAAATTAACAATACGTCCCCGGTGAGCCGTAGTTGTGTCCGGCTCTTCGAAAAGCGTGCCAGACGGAATGCTTTCGCTTCGCGTCTAGTGTTCGCGGTGGCGCTTTCGCTTTGGCGCGCTGCTTGGATCGCTACCGCCCTCTGGCGGGAGGTGGAGCAAGTGTAGGGTCGCGTGACGATCGAGGAGTACGTACTGTGCGGTGGCGCGAGCGGGGCCCTGCTGTTGGGAGTCGTCAACTGCTCGCCGCGTGCTTTGGCCGACGTCTTGGCTGTCAGGGGCTAAGTCTGCCTTACCCACATGTACGTGGCTTACGAAGCTTAGAAGCCGTGGTGCAGGATATCAGCGCGTGGGACCGTATGTCTTCTTATTGGCTTTTGAAACCACTGGCAGCGGTTGGCTCTGACGAGCAACGTGTTCCCGGCGCTGGGGTGGAATGTGAGAAGTTGACTACTGTTTTATGTAAAAGAGTTTATATGTATATAAGAGAAGATTTTCAAGTTCTAGTGAAGTGTATGAGTTTCTTCACCAGTGGTTTTGTTGGGGTCGTCCCACACCACAGTTTTCGTTTGCCTGTCCGCGGGAATGGGGTAATTGTTTCTTGGTCGGGCCGTTTCATTCACACACTAAACTCCCTGATCCTGTGCCCAGAATCCAGAAGATTTGTCAGCCACAGTAAACGATATATATCATATAACTGAAGAACATACATGTGAAGCTAAAAAAAATTTTCTGGTGGGATAAAATTTCTGGAAGTGATTTTCTTCCTGGGCTCGGATGATATCATGCATCATGTTACTTTACTTGTGTGACATCTACATCTGCATCTACATACTCCGCAATCCACCATACGGTGCGTGGCGGAGGGTACCTCGTACCACAACTAGCATCTTCTCTTCCTGTTCCACTCCCAAACAGAACGAGGTAAAAATGAATGCCTATATGCCTCTGTACGAGCCCTAATCTCTTATCTTAGCTAGTGGGGTAGAGTTATTAAAGAAGCTATTGAACGTAAATTAACAAGTAATATTATGAATAGAAATGGTGGTTTTTGTTTAGTTCTACATGGAATCCTCCTCTCTAACATGTCAAAAAACGGAGAGAGTTTATGCTACCTCGGTCGTTGATTATTAATTTCACTATTTATCGACGATGTAACCCCGCTGCATTCCCGAAAGTTATCTGAACACCCTACACGCCAGGAAGTCTAGCATATTACTCAACACACCATGTTTGGCTGAAAGATTAGACTTTTTCTCAGGTCTCACTGTTTTACGTCCAAACAAGAAATATACTAAACTAAACGCCGTCCGAACGGGGCTTGAAGACCCAACGGTTTAGAAGGTACAAGCGCACACTGTCCGTAACGGTTCATGGCTCTCTTCACTAAAACAGGAAGTCTGCTCCACCGACTGCCGTGTCATCCACAGCCCATAGGTGTCAACGGATACGAGTTTCCCCTTACGCCTCTCTTTCCGTATTACCACCACTGTGTATTACTGCCAATCACTATCTCCCTCTCTTTGGCACCCACTGTTGTAGCCTTCACCCATCTCTTTTTCTCTGTCACTGCCACTTTTCTCTCTCCCAGGACTACTGTCTTCTCTTCCACTGGCATTGTCTCCTCTCTCTCTTCCTCTGTATACAACTGATCACTTGGCCCAGGGCTGTCAGAAAAACTTTATCTGTGAACAGCAGAACGCGAGTTAGGACCCCCTAAAATCGCATTTTCTTGGGAACACATTATAACGAGCACTGTCGTGCACGTACCGATTTTGCTTTGATCATTTTGGTGTAGTGTTACAATTGTACATTTGTGGAGACGAATTTACTGTCACAGATATTTTTAAGTTCAATCATATGATTTTACATCTATTGAAACTTCTCCTAGCCTGTTTTCCTGTATGCTTTCTCCTCGATATTTAAACTTACTAACTCTCCTTAATTTACCTATTTGTGTTTTTATGGAGTTTGGTAGCTTTTTTATATGTCACGAATATCGTTTCCTGAGCTGAAATCTTAAGACCAGTTCCATTGGATATTCTATCCAGAAGGTTTATTCTAGTAGCTGCTTCTGTCGGTTTTTCTGGAAGTATTGCAAAATCTGGAAAAGTTACGCAGGTTACCTTAATTTCATTTTATTCCCTTCCCACAATTAGTGGTCCAGTTTTGCGATTTTTAGCTGTAGTTGCCTAGAAATTTTTCTAAAACACAGATAAGCTGCGGAGGTGATAATCTGTCGTCTTGCCTAGCACTATTATTATTTCAAGTGGCTGAGAGGTTTCTCGCACTAATTTCACATTAGATATCGTATATTTATTAAGTACCTGCACTTGTGGATAATTTTATGTACTGTACAAATATTTGAAGAAATCTTCGATTTCATGTAGAAGTTTCTATCATTTGTTAGTTACCATTCCAGCTGCCGTCTTAACTGATAAAATCTAGTACCTACACAACATACTTTCGTTGTTGTATTTTTACACCTCTCTCGTTCTCGACATTTTGTCGCACCAAATATTTTTACATATTCTCACTTGTCCTCGGAATCGTTTCCCAATAGTGGAAGGAAGTATGCAGCTGTGTCAGGCCAATCAAAGTGATATGTTTAGCCTCTTAATCATCATGGACCAGCGCTAAATGTACAACCATGCCAGAGACAAAGGACCAAAATAGGCAGCGGAAACATGCGGGTATAGCAACAGTGAGAAAATCGAAGAGCCAAACATCATCGGGAACAGCGATTTTCTGTGGACTTCCATGGTGTTGTGCTAACATACTATGCTCGTTAGGGGCAAACTGCTTCACCACCATACTACCTAAATTTCCTGACGACTGGAGGATGTCAAGACGAAAAGTCGCGGGAAGCGGCCCATGGGGACATGTTTTGTTGACAACAACGCTCCAGTTCATACTGCACAGGACACAGTCATACTTGCTAAGGCTGTCACGTTTTGCCTCACTCACCAGTATTCTCCAAGCATGACACCGAGTTACTTCCTACTCTTTCCACGGATGAAGAAACCACTGCGCGGCGCGTATTTCCAGAATGAAAATTGGGCAATATTCGAGGGCGGACGTTCCCGTAACAGCCAAAATGCAGGCTTCTTCAATCAGTCTCTCCTCTAAGTCGTCCATTGTCCGCAACAATATGTAGAATTGAAGGATGAATATGCAGGAAAGACCTGACTATCACCATCGCCGTTGCAGCTTGATTTTCTTCCTGTTGATAATTAAGCCTAGATTACTAAACATTCGTGAAATTTACGATTGCAGTATCGTCTAAGACAGGATTTTTTGTACTTAATTTTTTAACATATCATTGGAAATCTAAAAATTGTAATTACTTACGGAATAACCCATAAATTATGACTGCCTTTGAATAAAATCGGTGGCCTGTAGCCTCTTAATTACCGTGGACGGGTGCTCGATGTATCAAAGACAATCGAACACTTTTACGATGGCTTAGTAGGAATGGAACGTTTCCCGCCTTTAGTGTTCTTGGGTTAAAAACGTCATCTCGTGCAAATCTCGAGGCCAGCAGGCGCACAGCCATCACACAGAGCTGAACACGTGTCCGGTAACATCACGCGCAATCCCCAGTTAACGAGCTTCGCCTCTGAAATCACCGGCTGGGCTTCGGCGCTGAGCATTAGCTCCCGTGGCAACTGCAGCAAACAGCCATCACACTCCAGTCGCAGTGCAATGCCAGCGGCGCGTTAAGCTCGGTATCTCGTCACAAGACAAACTGAGGTTGCTTGCAGACACGCCTTTGGTTTTGCTAACGAGCTTGCTGTCAACATAAGCGTGCAAACCTCCACCTCAGCGGCGCAAAATACCACCGTGTTGGTCTACGACGGGCAAATACAGAGAGAATTGCTTTTCCGTGTGTCCATACTTCGCCGTTACTGTTAGCGTAAATTATGCTCGGGTTGAAATTTCTCAAAACAGACATGACTGTCCTTCTCAAAAATGGGTTACGGTTATATTTTCTCCCAGTTTCTGTCAATTGTTACATAACACGTAACATTTCAGTAAGGAGTCACGTATTGACATAAAAAGCACTCCGTCTTCAGGCCACGAGCAGCCCATCGGTACCATCCGACCGCCGTGTCATCCTCAGTTGAGGATACGGATAGGAGGGGCGTGTGGTCAGCACACCGCTCTCCCGGTCCTTATGATGATTTTCTTTGACCGGAGCCGCTACTATTCGGTCGGGTAGCTCCTCAACCAGCATCACGAGGCTGAGTGCACCCCGAAAAATGGCAACAGCGCATGGTGGCTGGGTGGTCACCCATCCAAGTGTCAGCCACGCCCGACAGCGCTTAATTTCGATGATCTCACGGGAACCGGTGTATCCACTGCGGCAAGGCCGTTGCCCGTGTATTGACATATGGGGTGATTTATCTGCCCCTAGCTATGGATTTTATGCCACTCTCAACGCCATGAAATACCACCCTCATTATTTTTATATTCTCTCTCTTCCTTCGTGCAAGCGTCCTACGGAAAAAATTAACAGGTACTTTTTTTAGGAAACTGAATGCAGTTAAATTTTGTACTGAGATACGTTATTGCTTCAGGCCATAGTTTTCGAATCACTCAAGAAAATCGTGCGCAAGTGACCTTCAAACGCGTCTTTTTTTAATACGTCGAAAGCTTGAACCTTGATGTACAAAACATCCGTTTCACGCATCTCAGTGTTTATGACATTTTACCTGAACTATGTTCCGTATAATGATATCATCTGCGGTTACAGGCAGTGGCACATTTGGTTACTGTCTGTAAAATGTGTTGCAAATAGAGTTAGTAGTAAAGAAGTAATAAACTCAAACGTGAGTTACGCCGCCTGAAGACACAGACGCAGTTTCCGACTTTAACACTTGAATTATTGTGTTATATCTTCAACGTAAGGTTACAACTGTTAATGAGATGATTATGATAGCGTTGCCAATTTTTTAATTCGGCCAAAAATAAAACGAAATACTGAAAATCAAATTTACGTTGCCACTGGAAGCCGTTAGGCAGCCAAAACGCACCTCAGATTGGATGATCCAGCAGTAGCTTTAGCTTTTTATCCCAATTTATAGCGAATTAGAACTTAAGGTACACGTCTGGCAACATCCAAGAGAATAAACACACGTGTAATATATTGAGCCATCTCAGGATGACGGTGTTGTCCTCCGAATCACGTTGAGGAAGAAAACTGGAAGAGAATGACGCAGATAAATATTTCAGTTTGTCTTTTTTATCATAAACAATTGCAATTTACAAATCACAGTTCAGTGTGGACGAAATGAGCTGAACTACAGTTCTAGGCTTTTGCTTGGCTTTGATTCTAACGGGAAGAATCCTAACGTTGAAGTGTTCATAGTCACTCAGTCTTTGCCTTACCCTCCTGCGTGTAATGTAGCCCACAAGCGTATATATTACACAAGGTGAACGCCGACAAGCATCTTGAAGGACACTTTCTAAGTATATTGCTGTAGTATTTCCGATGACATGTTACAAAGTAATAATTTATTTGTTTGCTTACCCCATTAACATTAGTTTTTGTGAAAACACATTCACGCTATTGAAATCACCTGTTATATACGGTCATCGAAACTAACAACACCAATCATAGGGTAGAAGAAAACCCTTTAACGAAATGTATGTGTTGTTTCCGTCGTTGCTGGAACAGCGTAGTCCAGTGTCGTTACTGTATTCATCCATTAAGTGAACCGATACAGGATACAGAATCAAGCAATCCTGAACGTAAGCTTGAGGGCGAAGAGGTGATTTCGTATTAATGTCGACATCAAGACCTGCTTGTACAGTGTAAAGCCATCCGTCACCACTCGGGACGAGTTAGATAGCGTTGACGAGGCGCCCTGCAAATTTTGTGGCGTCACTTCCTGTTACTTCACGTTGAGGAGCCATTTCGTCACTTGAGACACGAAATAAGTTCTGCAACATTAAGGTGACGTATCAGGAAAAATAGAACCGGTAGGAAGCAGGAACGCTCCCTAAGTGAGAAGCAGAAGGCTTGAGGCCCGGAGAAAACAAGATACCATATGCGTTTGTCGTATTCAGTACAAGTCGATATTCAGTGCGATATATGTTATACATTACACCCCATGAACATACGCTTTGCCGTGCGTAGTGGCCGCGCGGTTAGAGGCGACATGTCACTAATCGTGCGGCCCCTCCCGCCGGAGGTTCGAGTCCTCCCTCGGGCATGGGTGTGTGTCTCGTTCTTAGCATAGGTTAGTTTAAGTAGTGTGTAAGTTCAGGTACCGATTACCTCAGCAGTTTGGTCCCTCAGGAATTCACACACATTTGAATATTTGAACATGCGATGTTTCTAAACGCCAGCACACGGAACGTCTCGAGAACGAATAGTTATTGGCACGATTTATTGTAGTGAAACGACGGGTAGCGCCATATTGGTTGTTAAAGAGCTTTTGTAGTTATAACCGTGTTGTAGGGGAAAGTGGGGGAGTTTGGCGCCGCGGATAAAATGACGCTCATCAATATGTCTTCAACTCTGAAAGCTAGTCTTATTTCATAGGTGCTGCCATCTGGTGCTCAATTGTACACTGAAGCGTCAATGGAACGGGTGTGGGCATGCGTATTCGAATAAAGAGGTATACAAACAGGCCGAATACGGGTCTGCGTTCGGCGACGCCTACATAACACAACAAGTGTCTGGCGCGGTTGTTAGATCGGTTACTGCTGTTACATTGGCAGGTTATCAAGATTTAAGTGAGTTTGAACGTGGTGTTATACTCGGCGTACGAGCGATTGGACACAGCATCTCCGAGGTAGCGATGAAGTGGGGATTTTCCTGTACGACCATTTCACGAGTGTATCAGGAATCCGATAAAACATTAAATCTCCGAGATCGCTGAGGCCGGAAAAAGATCCTGTGAGAGAGGCACCAGCGATGACTGAAGAGAATCGTTCAACGTGACATAAGTGCAACCCTTCTGCAAATTGCTGCACTTTTCAATTCTGGGCCATCAACAAATGTCAGCGTGCGAACCACCCAACGAAACATCATCGATATGGGCTTTCGGGGCCGAAGGTCCACTCGTGTATCTTTCATGACTGCACGACACAAAGCTTTACGCCTCACCTGGGCCCGTCAACACCAATATTGGACTGTTGATGACTGGAAACATGTTGCCTGGTCGGATGAGTCTCGTTTCATATTTTATCGAGCGGTTGGAGACAACCTCATTAATCAATGGGCCCTGCATGTCAGCAGGAGACTGTTCAAGCTAGTGGAGGCTCTGTAATGATGTGGGGCGTGTGCAGTTTGAGTGCTATGGGACCCCTGAAACGTCTAGATCCAACTCTGACAGGTGACACGTAGTAAGCATCCTGTCTCATCACCTACATCCATTCACGTCCCTTGTGCATTCCGACGAACTAGCGAAATTCCAGCAGAACAATGCGACACCCCACATGACTAGAATTGCTTCAGAGTGGCTCCAGGAACACTCTTCTGAGTTTACTTTCGCTGACCACCACACTCCACAGACAAGAACATTCTTGAGAATATCTCGGACGCCCGTGCTGTTCAGAAGAGATATCAACCCTCTTGTACTCTTACGGACTTATGGTAAGCCTTGCAGGATTTGTGGTGTCTTTTCTCTCCAGCACTACTTCAGACATTAGTCGAGTCCACTCCACGTCGAGTTGCGTCACTTGGGTGTGCTACACGATGTTAGGCTCTTCAGAAGCAAGAGTATGTTTTGTCTTTTGTTCCTTCAAATATTTGATCTCTAGTTTCTAACAGGTAAGTTATTTACTGTTGTGTTGAAATTAATTTTTTTTTTGTTAAGTCTATCTCTAAACATAAACCCTTTCACTGTTCTGTAAGTAATGTTTCCCTTAAGAAAGGTACGAGTATGGAACTATAGTATATATGCGCCATGCTTGTTGGGGTAATTTGACACACATGATGACTGCCTCTTTTTAGCCCACTTCAGCCTCACATTAATGAAAGTATGTAGCTAAATGAGATAAGTTAACGTATAATTGTGAAAGTTAAATCAAAATAGTACTAAATTTTTATAAGAATAGGTTCCTCTGTTCAGATGTGAAGGCCGTAAACCTGTAATATAGAGAAAGCTTTTTGAACGGTAAGTGAATTGAGAAGTGCCAACAATGCTGTTCATAATGGGACTTATATTAGAACGCCATCCGGAACAACATACTTGTGCGTAGTACGTGGTAAATTCGGCAAAGATGTTGAGGAATGATACCGGTTTACTTCTTGTGCTTTTCGGCGTCGTTTTGAATGCAATCGACGGGACAGTCCTTAAAATTATAACTGTGACTCCTGTCTTAAGAAGCGTTAGCAAGACACTATTTACTGAATACGCTTGTATTGAAGTCTTCTTCCTCATTTTTGTCACAACCTTATCCGGAAACTATTGTTATTGTTTTGCATCTATTCTATAGCTTATTAAGCAGTATTTTCGCTATTTTTTTGTAAATTGTTTTGTTCGGTGTTTAGTTTGGTAAACATAGTATTCAGTACATGTATTTTGTATTCTATGATATGTGAAATTAATTATCTTTTAACATTCCTTTGGCCCAGGGTAAAATGACGCAATACGATGATATCATAATTATGTTTCGTTTCTAAAACGTGTAGTTGTATATTTATGGTTTTAATATATTTTACACTAAATCCATGTGGCTAAAGATTTTCCAAAACTGGACCTCTAGCTATTATAGAGCAAAGGATATAGTCAAAATGCCTTAGGTGCGCCAGATTCCCCCACTTTATCCTGCCTCGCGTGTTATGAGAGTAAGCTGTATTAATGCAACAGCAAATTGAACATGCATGAAAAGGGTGTCATTCTTGTTAGGACTTGTTACAATTAAATACAAATTAATAATACTGCTGTGATTAAAGCCTGCAGAAGACTAAAACATCAAGTAAAATATTGTGCTTCACTAACGCAGTGAGCAGGACCACCATGTTGGGCAACTGGCGTTAGGACGGCATGGGCTTCGAGACCTCTTGAGTCCACTTTCCTTGCCGTGGCGTTTACTAACAAGTTGTGGGGCCTTAATCAGAAATTATTAATTTATGTTATAGTCGATGTTATGTAAATATCTGTACGCTCTCTGTAAGGAGCGAGTTTTTTCGATTTGGTGAGTTTTTATAAGCTCGTAAATTAAACGAAATATTCTTGACGTCTTAACCTTGTCATTTAGCCTCAAGTAGAAGGTCCTTTGGAGCAGTGCACTAGCATCTAGAAAAAAGTGAGCTTGCCTTCACTATTGTTCTGGACTGAAACAGTCTTTCAATCTGCAACAGTGTATGCGCTGCCTTGAAACTTGCTGGTAGGTAAAAATCATTCGTCTCTCGACCCCGGAACGTAGTCTTTCTGGATCACGATAATATTCGCTCTTTATTAAGGTGTTAAATAGCTGTATTCTCTGTGTAGGCAGTACCAGATGAAGAACGCGCACATCTTAAAGGGCCCATGGAATGGGCTGAAGAAGTGCACTTCCACTGTATGTCTCCTTTTATTTACAAGGGAAAATAACAATTACAAGGGCTACACATGTTTGCACTACTTGCCATGACTGATAGACGAACAATTTTACAGGTTCATAACTACGTTATTAATGCGAGAACGTTTATATGATTGGTACACTCTGTTTCCACTTCTTTTTTCTGGCAAAGCAAACGAAAATTACTGTACGTTTCAGACAAGGATGTGTCCAAGTAAAGTGAAGTAGAATAACAGCAAAAGTAATCAGATTATTCAGCAGCTGCTCGTCCCATTGCGACGCTGCTGCGTGAACTCATTCCGCACGACTGTGAATAGAACTTGTACTTCGATAATTGCTTTAATCCCTTGTACTAGTTTGTGATTTACAGGACAAAAGGATCTCGCAAGTTGGGACAATTAGAGGTAATAACTTAACAGTGTCCTTTGAACGCTGAGTCTGAATTGAAGCAAGATGGATGACGATCTTTCTTTGTTTGTATGACAACAGAAAAATATTAAGGTGCTTTTGCTTCCCAGAAATTCTTATAGACATTTCTTTTTGTAGGGTTTTGAGATAAGCGTCCTTACACACAACTACAGAAACCATTTGATGTTACTAACCCTCTATAAATACTGCTACAGGGAAAACATTTATGTACATCATAAAAAAACGATAAGATGGCGAAGTACAGATGAATCATAAAAACACAGGTTCAAGATATTGTGTTACAGCTTAGGTTTTCCGCACTTACATTTTAAATAACGGCAGGGTCCTCAGGGGCTTTAGAAGTAAAGTATTTGAGAGTATGCTTGTTTATGCCGATGTTGTTCGGTAACGAAAAATGTGCAAGTCTATACACCGATCCAGCCAGGTATTTTCAGTAAATATTACAGATACAGAGTGGATCTTTTTTAATTATCTTTTTTAATTTAGAATCTTTGAGTTTCCTGTACTCAGTGACGCATTTAACATTATTCTTAGTTCAACGCCTCATGCGATACAGTCTATTTTCGTTTCACTGTTACACGGCTCAGCATTTTATGTGCTACTATCGCTCTGATTTTGTTGATAATTGTGTTTGAAACGTTATTGTGATATGGTGATGTCTCGTGGTACTTCATATGAAATTTGGCGTAAAAGTTACTCATACACAGAAATATGTTATAACTGGATCTCAACTTACAAATTACCTCTTACATAATACATATATACCTAAAGACAGCGACATGTATTTCATGGCTGAATCATGAAACGTTACACTGCTAGGTTACCTTCTGCTCATCATCATATCTGTTAATTTTTTTTAATACGTCTGTGATACAGCAACTTATACTGTTCCTTTAATTGAAGTTCTACAATTGCTTTATTTGGCACTGTTCCAACGAATAACCTTCATATTGCTACACGCTGAGGTTGAGTGTGCAAAAGCAGTGGCGTTGTGGTACTTTTATTTAATAATTAGCCCCGAGGTTAATTAATATAATAGCAAAAGGTAAAAAGCGGAGTGGATAATGCTATCGATGCACACAAAACTAACGCGTGTAGGCTGAACCCCGCAACCGCGTGATATTTGCATCTAAGACCAGAATTTTACTTTTCACTACCGAAAGATGAAACAAAGGTCCAAAAGTAGTTTAAAATTTTATATAATTCACATTTATTCACTGAAAAATGGATTCTTTTCGTTTACAACTACGTTCATAATAGCGATTAAAATACCTGACTGGTCTCCTACTCTAGTTCACATTTGTCACACTATTGTGGAACACTATGTATAAAATTAGTCTCATTACCACAGCACTCCCATGCATTTTCATGAAACTGTACGCTAAGAAATTTGCGTACGCGCCGTCACTATCTGGCATGCCAAAGCACAACCCAAGAAATTAGCAATGTTATTTACAGAGATGCTGAAACCCCCTTTTTTCTTGATTTTAAAATACTACAGTAACTGCTGCGCTCACTTTCTCTAACAACTACGTGGTGCGAACACAACATTAAAAACAGAAAACATTTTAATCAAGCCAATAACTACATGAAAATTATTACAAACGCTTATGAGTCATGATATTGACCCACTCTCTTTACTCCTTTTATCACAAAAAACTTTACAGGATGTACTGGTTGTGCCACGTGAACAAGGAGTTCCAAAACTGCGCTGGACAATAGAACACCCACGAAAATTCCTAAAAATATAGATTAAGCATCGTAGAATACTCCTGCACCTATCCTGCCATATTCCCAAACATTTTTCACCAATATCTACCAACTTTTCTGCTTCTTATCGTATTCACCGAGGAGCGCCATGACGTCCACGTCCCAGCCGGCTGTGCCTCCAACATGACTCCCGGCCGGACGCACCGTTCCTTGTTTAAAGTCCAGCGCACTTCAAAAAATTGATCCAAGTACTATGGGACTTAACACCTGAGGTCATCAGCCCCCTAGACTTAGAACTACTTAACCTAACTAACCTAAGGACATCACACACATGCATGCCCGAGGTCCGTTCCACTCATTGGCAGATGGACCCGCCTGCGAACCTCTACACTCCACCGACCTGATCTTTTCCGGGTCTGCTAGATCCTTCTGTGAGAAGCCTACTGCTGCTTCCAACTATCGAACCTACACTTTTCTATAGCCCATTTCATCCATTCTCATGCGCACATACAAACAAGGAAAACAAAAGGGGTTAAGAAGTGTGACACAATATGCAATATATAAAATTAAACGCCTGTCTTGCCCCATTTCTAAGTTCAATAGTTGGGATATTGAATAAATATGTCTGAAGAGAGAGTTTAGGTGATGAAGCGAACCACTGGTTCCCCTTCAATACGTCTACAATGTGTTGAAAATGAGCCCAAAAACAGTATTTTTCAAAATAAGATACCTACGCAGTTATATTTGTGTCATTAAACACTACCAATTACACTCACGCTCGTAAATTAAGGATAATGCTGATACATGGTGAAACAACGCTCTGGTGGGCGGTTTGCAGGTTTAAATCACCTCGGAATAAGACGACGCGGTGTATTTGACCTTCGGTCGTCGCACGGTGGCGCTGGCCCGTAAAGCCTGGTGTCAAGAACACAGTACATGGTCATTGGAGCAGTGGCCCCAGGTTATGTTCACAGACGAGTCCAGGTATAGTCTGAACAGTGATTCTCGCCCGGTTTTCATTTGGCGCGAACCAGTAGCCAGATACTAACCCCTTATGTCCTTGAAAGGGACCTGTATGGAGGTCGTGGTATGATGGTGTCGAGTGGGATTATGATTGGTGCACGTACAGCCCTGCATGTCTTTGACAGAGGAACTGTAACAGGTCAGGTTTATCGGGACGTCATTTTGCACCAGTATGTCCGCCTTTCCAGGGGTGCGGTGGGTCCCACCTTCCTCCTGTTGGATGATAACGCACGGCCCCAGCGAGCTGCCATCGTGGAGGAGTACCTTGAATCAGAAGATATCAGGCGAATGGAGTGGCCTCCCTGTTATCCGGACCTAAACCCCATCGAGCACGTCTGGGATGCTCTCGGTCGACGTATCGTTGCACGTTTTCAAACCCCCCTACGGCACTTCATGAGCTCCGACAGGCACTGGTGCAAGAATGGGGGGCTATACCCCAGCAGCTGTTCGATCACCTGATCCAGAGTATGCCAACCCGTTGTGCGGCGTGTGTACGTGTGCATGGTGATCATATCCCATATTGACGTCGGGGTACATGCGCAGGAAACAGTGGCGCTTTGTAGCACATGTGTTTCGGAACGGTTTTCTCAACTTACCACCTATACCGTGGACTTAAAAATCTGTGTCGTGTGTGTCCCCTACGTGCCTATGCTATTAGCGTCAGTTTTATGTAGTGCCACATTGTGTGGCACCACATTCTGCAATTATCCTTAATTTATGAGCATGAGTGTATTTTGTGCTGGTACTGTTACATATACGTACCGTAGTTTACACAGATTGCTATCTGCACATAACGAAATATCCTTTTATTTCCGTTTTTCTTCATTTAAATCGAAAATCGCCACACAATATTGCGTTTTTAGCTTGTAACTTGCGGTTTCCTGTGCTCCTGTTTGGTTTACTGTTCTACACTCCTGGAAATTGAAATAAGAACACCGTGAATTCATTGTCCCAGGAAGGGGAAACTTTATTGACACATTCCTGGGGTCAGATACATCACATGATCACACTGACAGAACCACAGGCACATAGACACAGGCAATAGAGCATGCACAATGTCGGCACTAGTACAGTGTATATCCACCTTTCGCAGCAATGCAGGCAGCTATTCTCCCATGGAGACGATCGTAGAGATGCTGGATGTAGTCCTGTGGAACGGCTTGCCATGCCATTTCCACCTGGCGCCTCAGTTGGACCAGCGCTCGTGCTGGACGTGCAGACCGCGTGAGACGACGCTTCATCCAGTCCCAAACATGCTCAATGGGGGACAGATCCGGAGATCTTGCTGGCCAGGGTAGTTGACTTACACCTTCTAGAGCACGTTGGGTGGCACGGGATACATGCGGACGTGCATTGTCCTGTTGGAACAGCAAGTTCCCTTGCCGGTCTAGGAATGGTAGAACGATGGGTTCGATGACGGTTTGGATGTACCGTGCACTATTCAGTGTCCCCTCGACGATCACGAGTGGTGTACGGCCAGTGTAGGAGATCGCTCCCCACACCATGATGCCGGGTGTTGGCCCTGTGTGCCTCGGTCGTATGCAGTCCTGATTGTGGCGCTCACCTGCACGGCACCAAACACGCATACGACCATCATTGGCACCAAGGCAGAAGCGACTCTCATTGCTGAGGACGACACGTCTCCATTCGTCCCTCCATTCACGCCTGTCGCGACACCACTGGAGGCGGGCTGCACGATGTTGGGGCGTGAGCGGAAGACGGCCTAACGGTGTGCGGGACCGTAGCCCAGCTTCATGGAGACGGTTGCGAATGGTCCTCGCCGATACCCCAGGAGCAACAGTGTCCCTAATTTGCTGGGAAGTGGCGGTGCGGTCCCCTACGGCACTGCGTAGGATCCTACGGTCTTGGCGTGCATCCGTGCGTCGCTGCGGTCCGGTCCCAGGTCGACGGGCACGTGCACCTTCCGCCGACCACTGGCGACAACATCGATGTACTGTGGAGACCTCACGCCCCACGTGTTGAGCAATTCGGCGGTACGTCCACCCGGCCTCCCGCATGCCCACTATACGCCCTCGCTCAAAGTCCGTCAACTGCACATACGGTTCACGTCCACGCTGTCGCGGCATGCTACCAGTGTTAAAGACTGCGATGGAGCTCCGTATGCCACGGCAAACTGGCTGACACTGACGGCGACGGTGCACAAATGCTGCGCAGCTAGCGCCATTCGACGGCCAACACCGCGGTTCCTGGTGTGTCCGCTGTGCCGTGCGTGTGATCATTGCTTGTACAGCCCTCTCGTAGTGTCCGGAGCAAGTATGGTGGGTCTGACACACCGGTGTCAATGTGTTCTTTTTTCCATTTCCAGGAGTGTATTAGGCGTGTTTGAAGGTTTATTTTATTCGCTGTCGTTTGCACGATACATTTCCGTTTTACTTTATTTTATGGCGAATACGCAAGGCCAGCTGAAATGTTATTGTATCTACATGGGCTGTACAAAACTTGGAAACATCTCAAGGAATGCGTGCTTGAACATAACGGCAGACGCTAACCAAGCCTGCAGGTGGCGCTGTTGTATTTCGACACTAATGTCACCTGTGCAACGTCTTCTACATGTGGCGAGTGTCAGCCATGACCAGAACAGTGTCCTGCGTAGTTGTGAGACGATTATGTGGGAGATAAGTGAGCTCGAACGTGGACAAACTGTGTATGGTGGGTGCTTCCGTAAACAGTGTAGCCGAAGTGTTTTTGTGTTCCAAGAGGCACCGTATCGAAGATTTATACCGCATTCAGGGAAAGCGCAAAAACATTATCCGCTGTGTTACAACGCGGAAGAAAGTGTGCTCTGAGTGATAGTGGCAGACGGTTATTGGAGTGGATTGTGACGAAAAAGGTCCGAAAGTCACTGCAGAAATGAATATCACACTCGTGAACCACGGCAGCACCAAAACAACTCGAAGGGAGCTCCATATACGGGGAAGTAGAGAGCGAGCTGGAATTCCGAAACCATACATCAGTGATTGAAATGCCTGTAACAGGAAAACGTGGGCCCTAAGCCACAATACGTGGACTATGTAAAAATGATGGGGGCAGGGGTAAAATACATGGAGCGAAAGGCTATTTAAAATTTGTACAGGAACCAGATGGCAGTTATAATAGTCGAAGGGCTTGAAAGAGGAGCAGTGGTTGGGAAGGGAGTGAGACAGCGTTGTAGCCTGTCCCCGTTGTTATTCAATCTGTATATTGAGCAAGCAGAAAAGGAAACAAAAGAAAAATACGGAGTTGGAATTAAAATCCTTGGAGAAGAAATAAAAACTTCGAGGTTCACCGATGACATTGTAATTCTGACAGAAACAGTAAAGGACCTGGAAGAGCAGCTGAACGGAATGGACAGTGTCTTGAAAGGAGGATACAAGATGAACATCAACAAAAGCAAAGCGAGGACAATGGAATGTAGTCGAATGAAATCGGGTGATGCTGCGGGAATTAGATTAGGAAATGAGACACTTAAAGTAGTAAACGAGTTTTGCTATTTGGGGAGCAAAATTACTTATGATGGTCGAAGTAGAGAGGATATAAAATGTAGACTGCAATAACAAGGAAAGCGTTTCTGAAGAAGAGAAATTTGTTAACATCGAGTATAGATTTAAGTTTCAGGAAGTCGTCTCTGAAAATATTTGTATGGAGTGCAGCCATGAATGGAAGTGAAACACGGACGGTAAATACTTTGGACAAGAAGAGAATAGAATCTTTCGAAATGTGGTGTTACAGAGGGATGCTGAAGATTAGATGGGTAGATCACATAACTAGTGAGGACGTATTGAATAGAATTGGGGAGAAGAGGAGTTTGTGGCACAACTTGACTAGAAGAAGGGATCGGTTGGTAGGACATGCCCTGAGGCATCAAGGGATCACCAATTTATTATTGGAAGGCAGCGTAGAGGGTAAAAATCATGGAGGGAGACCAAGAGATGAATACACTAAACAGATTCAGAAGGATGTAGGTTGCAGTAGGTACTGGGAGATGAAGTACCTTGCAGAGGTTAGAGTAGCATGGAGAGCTGCATCAAACCAGTCTCTGGACTGAAGACCACAACAACAAGTAAAAATTCATTTGGTCGGACAAGTCTTCTTTCACACTGTTTCAAACTTCTGGCCGAGCTTACGTTGGAAGAGTGAAGCATGGCTGGCGTTCGGTGATGATTTGGGCAACTGTATAGTGTAGTTCTAAGCGACCCACAGTTACTCTGCAATGTCGTACTACTACCATGGATTATGCGACCATTTAGGCTCATTATACTGAGGCTGTGATCTGGAACCGCGTGACTGCTACTGTCGCAGGTTCGAATCCTGCCTCGGGCATGGATGTGTGTGATGTCCTTAGGTTAGTTAGGTTTAAGTATTTCTAAGTTCTAGGGGACTGATGACCTCAGATGTTAAGTCCCATAGTTCTCAGAGCCATTTGAGCCAATATAGAGCACACTGAATCAGCAACGGCGTCGTGAGTAGTTGCTCACGGTATTGGGCTACTAAGCGGGCGAGCCGTGTTCAAAACTGCTTCGTGTCATTTAATTTTTTTTCCTACAACATTATGAACTGTCCGTCCGGCCATTGAAATGTTTGTTCTCTTTCTGTGGTCTTGGCGTCTGTCATACAGTACATTGTTTACAGAATATGTCATGTGGTAAGAATACGTTACCGTCGCAAGTAAATGTGATGAATAGTAAGAGCAAGCGAGATACGACACAGACGTCTCACAGAAATGAAAACAATAAATAAATATGTGTGAAGTATGTTACAATACAGGAATTCAAGTGTCCAGATTTCCAAAACGGAACGAGCTTCAAAAATGTTAAAAAACATATGTTTCGACAGAGCACAGAGAAAGTGTGTGATAGTGAAACTATTGCGTTCATTTGTTGCGGCTCATGTGACAAACTGTCCCGTTTTCGTCATTTCCTTGGGAGTGATCACATCCACACTGATACGAACACCCATGTCGGTCAAGGATGCATATCTCAGTCACTTACAAGTCGCACAAATTAGGTGCGTCGATAAGAGATTCCTCTCATATGACACACGTTCTGTCACTAACGCCGCATATGACACAAGACGTGTCTTGCGGCAGAGGAGTGGGTTGACTTGCCTTGTCAACAAACGTTTGCGGTTCCCATTCGAAAGTCACTTCCTATCGGCTGCTAATAGAGTAGCTGTGCAGATTCAACTGTCATTATAGATCCCTACCTTACACCTTTCTGTTGCAAACGGACGTTACACCAAGACACAGAGACAAATTTGAATAAAGCGAACAGAGAATAAAAAATGGCATGAGGGGGGTTTGAACACAGCTCGCCCGTTTGCCAGTCCAACACCGTAACCCCTTTTTTCACTTTTTTTTTCCAAATCAGGTAATGGGCTGGTGGAGGCAGGATGGGCAGAGGTCGCAACCCGAGGCCTCGCCACAAAGTCTCCTCCCAGTTAACCTCCGCCATTTCTTTTGCCGGCTGTTCTACACTGCACTTCTTGTTCTTGCACTGTTCACTGATTCTACTTTGCCTTCCTTTCACAGTCCAGTGCATCTGCACTTTCATCTACATGATGACATCTACATTTACATGATTACTCTGCAATTCACATTTAGGTGCTTGGCAGAGGGTTCATCGAACCACAATCATACTATCTCTCTACCATTCTACTCCCGAACAGCGCGCGGGAAAAACGAACACCTAAACCTGTCTGTTCGTGCTCTGATTTCTCTTATTTTATTTTGATGATCATCCCTACTTATGTAGGTTGTGCTCAACAAAATATTTTCGCATTCGGAAGAGAAAGTTGGTGACTGAAATTTCGTAAATAGATCTCGCCGCGACGAAAAACGTCTTTGCTTTAATGACTTCCATCCCAACTCGCATATCATATCTGCCACACTCTCTCCCCTATTACGTGATAATACAAAACGAGCTGCCCTTTTTTGCACCCTTTCGATGTCCTCCGTCAATTCCATCTGGTAAGGATCCCACGCCGTGCAGGAATATTCTAACAGAGGATGAACGAGTGTAGTGTAAGCTGTCTCTTTAGTGGACTTGTTGC
This sequence comes from Schistocerca piceifrons, assembly GCF_021461385.2. Taxonomy (NCBI): domain Eukaryota; kingdom Metazoa; phylum Arthropoda; class Insecta; order Orthoptera; family Acrididae; genus Schistocerca; species Schistocerca piceifrons. The sequence goes on along the minus strand of NC_060142.1, from coordinate 46,277,123 downwards.
ATCTTCTAAGTGTCCTGCGAATGAAAAGCAACCTTTGGCTCGCCTTCTCCACAATATTATCTACGTGGTCTTTCCAACTGAAGTTGTTCGTAGTTTTAACACCCAGGTACTTAGTTGAATTGACAGCCCTGAGAATTGTAGTATTTATCGAGTAATCGAATTCCAACGGATTTCTTTTGGAACTCATGTGGATCACCTCACACTTTTCGTTATTTAGCGTCAACTGACACCTGCCACAACATACAGCAATCTTTCTTCTGGATGCAAGTCACCTCGAACACCCACAAGCTCCCCTAACTGTAACTGACTCACATCCACTAGTTCATCGCTGTAAGTCGCTCATACACATGCTCGATCTGTGTTGGGTTTTCGACGGGCTGTCCACTGGGCTTTCTTAGACAAAATCTGAGAAGTGTGCGATGGGGAATATCCTTTGCTAATATCATTCATAGCACTTGCTGCACCAACCCCGGAATGAGCCGGGAAATGTGTTAAGAAACTGGTGCAGCTCGTGTAGGGGAGGTTGTTTCGGCACGCAGGCCGCGCTGGCCGCCTTTGGCTGAAGTGACAGCCGGAGGGTGCCCGACGGCGCAGCTGCTCCTGGCGCCCGGCTGCTACTTGTGGCAGAGTCGCCGCCGCCGCCGCCGCCGCTGGCCGAGACCTGGACAAGGCGCGCCCGCCGTGGGGTTGCCGGCTGGCGTCGCGGCGTGCGGCGCAAGGCGCACTCGCGTGTGACGCTATCGACTGCTGCACGGCCGTATGCATCGACCGGCACGCCGCGCAGCGCCGCGCCACTGGCCAAGTGACGTCACAGAGGGCGCGAGCCGCGGCTAATGACGCAGCCGGGCCGCGGCTAATGACGCCATCACGCGACGCGACGCGACGCCAGCGCCGTCTGCGGACGAGGCCTGTCAGCTGGACACAGACGCACGTCCTAACCGACCTGTGTGGATTTTGCTGGTAGTGTGGGAGCAATCCAAACACAGAATGTTCCTGTGCTCGGCAACGAACAAGGAGGATTCATTCAAGTAGTTTTTCAGGTGTCATATATGTGTAGGGTGACCAGATGCAATTGTTTAAAAAGGGGTACAAAGGAAGAAAAAAGAGGACACATCAAATGGGTCAACTGCAAATGAGGATACCACCCGTCAGCTTTGGACAAGTCACGTGACTGCCGGGAATTACCGGTAAAACTAGTAGTTGAATCTTTCTGGCAGATTTAAACTGTGTGCCGCACCGAGACTCGAACTCGGGACCTTTGCCTTTTCGCGGGCAAGTGCTCTACCAAGTAAAGCAGAAGTAAAGCTGTGAGGACGGGGCGTGAGTCGTGCTTGGGTAGCTCACTTGATGCCGACACGGTAACTCAGCGTGTTTGGTCAGAGGGTTAACTGCCCCCTGTAATAAAAAAAACTTAGTTGATGGATCAACGACGAACTGAAACGGGTGTCTTGCGACGACCGCACCGAGCAGATACAACGAACGAAAACGAACAAAATGAGATTAATAATAATAATAAGAAGAAGTTGGTAGAGCACTTGCCCGCGAAAGGCAAAGGTCCCGAGTTGGAGTCTCGGTACGGCACACAGTTTTAATCTGCCACTGCAGAGTGAAACTCCTATGCTGAAAACAAGTAGTTAATTGTTGCTGGTGATCAGGTGGTTATTTCCACAGCAATATTTTTTATTTTAAATTAAAAACATTGATTGTAGTGACAGTGTGGTGTCAATTGTTTTGTTATGTCAACAACACGGAACTGTTTACAATACGAAAAACGTAAGACCGTTCACCTCCCTTCATTCGACGCACCGCTACCGACATCTACAATTCAAGCAGCAGCTGACGACATGTAAACTACACTTTAACCTTCCGAATACAAATAAATTGAATGACTATGAAACAATGTAATAAAATCATGACAGTTAACATGTCGAATTATTTCTTACCTTTATTGGCCACTGATACGTACGTTTCAGCTCCACATATCTTACATTCCGCTTCAAATTCATGTCTCCCTTTCTTGAAAGCCGGATATTTGCAGGAAAGGACATCAGAAAATGTACACTTTCGTTTAGGCATAGCCAAATATTCTACGTCACTCACTCGGTTAAAAATTACACTCACAAATCGCACGCGCACTACAGGAAGCCTAGCCAATACGAAGCGAAGATACGAAACGAAAATTTTAAATAATCGATATTTGCATTCGATCAACGATAACACCGACAATCCTGGTGCCACCTACTAATACCGCCTTCGTGCGTGTTTATCACGAAGGCTGTGCCAATAGTTAAAGTATTTAAGAAAAGAGCAATAGAACGAGACGAATTGTAAATTTAACTGTATTACTCTCAACTTTGTGAAAAAGCCGGACACTGTGAGAATCCGCCAGGACCCCGGACAAAGAGCTACAAAGGACGACATGTCGAGATTAATCCGGACGTCTGGTCACCTTATATATTTGACGTCATCGTCCTTAGCCTGCCTTACGCGCTACGGCCCGTCGTGTTAATCGGAGTCAGAGCAAACTTGGCCCATAGGTTGGTGGAAGTAATATGAGGGAAGGTAAGATATTGGGGCCAACAACCGTTAAAAAAAGTCCTTGAACGAACGTTAATCATCGCTCAATCCACAGCAGGGACTTGAAATGTGCCGTTTGCCTTTCTGCCGATTTCTGTCCCTAAGCAGTAGGAGCAATCGTAACTCTTCTGTTGCTCTTCAGTCGGGTTTTGTAATGATTAGCGGAAAAATGCTGCTATCGGAGCACAAGAAATACGAACATGTATCTCTTAATATGGAAGAAAGAATGAAAAGTGTAGCACCAGCTGCCTCAATCCACATTCCTCAGGACCTTCAAAAATTGTCTCAGAAATTTTGGCAAGCGTAAACATGTTTGAGCAGTGCACGGCTCGCGTTTATCCCATTTATTGTTTGTCATCTGCTATTAAAGTTCTTCCGCCTCGTTTTCTTATTCAATTTACTGGTGTCACTAACTTCCTGCCTTACCTGCCCGTGAGCGGCAGCAGCAGCGCGTATCGATAAGTGCACTGTTGTACCGTCTGCGGAGCGACCGATAGTATTTCCGGGTCGTCGTGAGTCTGGCAGTCAGTTGGAGACGGACCAGCAGTGCAGTCGGGGCGCAGTGGCAGTGAAGTCGGGGGACGGACCGCCGGTGAGGCGCCGACAGCCAGTGCTCGCCGACCGCTGGAGACACACATGAACTATCAGACAGAGGGAGATTGGAGCGGGACGACCGTTGGTTGTTCGTCTCGTCGGCCGACGTATATTTGGTCCTTTAACCGTTTCCGGGCCTGGAGTCGGTCGGTTGGCGTGGAGCAGCGAGGAATTCTCCAGGAGACCTTGTTTGGCTGGGGCCGCTGGCGGTCTCTACGCGGTGTCGGAGTGTGTGGGGCTTTGGGGCTGTTCCCATTGCTACGAGGTCCGTGGCTCACCGACCGTGGACACGAATGTTGGGTTTCGATTTAATCTACCCGCAAGTCAAGACTGTTCACACTGTGTCGTTGGGAGTTCATTGTCGGCTGTTGGGATATTCCCGCGAGCAACAACGTGGTTTTCGAGTTGGAAAATTCTAGCCACCCACTCGTGGGGTTTCATTGTATTTAGTTGTTTGAATTGAAGTGCACCAGCGGAATCTTCTGCCTTGTGGCCGTTAACCTCCCGGTTACCTGCCATGGACGTCGACGTAAATTTCAGGCAGTGTATTGTCCTCATCGTGTTGTCGCTGTCCAGCACGGTGTGTAGTTTGATGCTCCACTGGTTGTGGGCCCCAATATCTTCTGCGTTTTTCCGTTGAACTCCCTGTTGTGCCCTGGTCGGGTGAAGTGGAAGTTATCTTATCGGTGGGTCCGTTGACTGTCGGTCGGTTGGGTTGTCGTCGGATCGAGAGAATGGTTGGCCCGACTGCCTGTCTCACCTAAGCGAGCGTTAGTGTTTGAATTCCAGGCCTACCCTCGAACATCTGAGAGCCCTTGGGTATACTGAATTTTTTTTATTTGGTTCTTGTTGTTTGTACTTGTATGGTTTCTAGCCGTTTTTTTTTTAAAATTAAGGTTGTTTTGCCCTTAAGGCGTAAGATTCTTTAGGCCTTCAGCCTGATTTAAAGAACTGTTTCATGTAAGACCTTGGGCATTTTAAAGGTTTTAATGTTGTAGAATTTTAAGTGTTGGTCCATCAGCCGATTTTGAGTTTGTGTTGTTTTGCTCTTGAGGCCTTCAGCTTAGTTCAAAGAACTGTGTCATGGGAGGCCCTTGGTATTAAAAAAAATTAATGTTATGGAGCTTTAAGTGTTAGGCCTACAGCCGATTTGCCGATTTGAGTTTCAATTATTTGCTCTGATAATCTCAGATTCTTTGAGCCTTCCACCTAAATAAAGAACTGTTGTAAGATACAGCTTTCCTTTTAAATTTCTGATCATGCTTGCGCTTTAAGTTACTGACCTTCAGCGGTTTGAAATGAAAGTTGCATTGAGCCAGTAAGCTGTGTGTTTGGAAAGACATTTTTTTTTTTGAGCTCTTGTAATCTTTGACCAAATAATAAAGTTATATGTTCGAGTGTAACCGACAGCCCCTTATTTTGGCCCCTTTACACAATTTAAACTACCTGTCCTGTCCTGCGAGTTAAGCGGGGCGTCTCAATGTTCGCGCGTTTTTTGCCTGCAGTTCACCTCAAACACCCACAAGCTCCCGTAACTGTAAGTCTAGTCCATCGCTGTAAGTCGCTCAGACACATCTGCTCGCAGCTGCCCTTCCTCCCTCACTCATTTAGCCCAACTCATTCCCTTTGTGTCTGTGTGTGTCTCTCACTGTCATTTTCTCCTGCGTCACAGCCACAGTCCCCATCGTTATGTCCTACTACTACAGTCTCCTCTTACTGTCACTCTCTCCCTCTTGCTCTCTCCTACTGCTATATCTCATTCCTTCCTTCCTATTGCTGCTGTCTCTTCTGACTGTCACTTTCTCTCTCTTCCTCGTTATCATTGTCATGTGCTCCGTGTCGCATTATCACTGTTTCTTACCCGCTTTCTTTTTGTCTTTATTGCACCCCCATCTCCACCCCCCACCCATCGGCATTGTCTCCTTCACTCTTTTCCTAGCGTTGTCCTGTCACGGTCAACTATGCCAACTGCGTTCCACTGTCACTGTGTCACTCTTTCTGTCACATTGTCGCTGTCTCCTTCACTCTTTCTATGCTAAAATCACTGTCTTCCAGATTTTGTTACTTTTCCGTCACTTTGGCACTGCCATTGTCTTTTTCTTTCTCAGCATAAAAACACGAATATGTTCAAATGCCGAAATTTTTAAACGTTCTGAGAAAGGTAGACTGAATCAGCTGGACCCCACTTTTCAGTCAGATTCTTTTAAATAAACGGGAACATATTCACGTACTTTGGGCTCCGATCGGAACATGTTCCGCTGGTGGCCTTCTTTTGCTTGCTACAGCATGGCATGTAAGTAATATTCAAAGAAATTTATTGCTCATTAAACTATAGATAGTTTTCCGATGTGAAACTGAGATAACATAAAATTAATTTTGCACCTCAGGCCGGATTCTGCATGCAAAAATATTCTTCAGTACTACAGTATGGGGCCCCTAGACGATAACGGAGACACTTCATATCATCTTTCTCCATGCTACGTCGCTTCGTCAATTTGCTGTGGTTGTTTGTTGTTTTGATGTTGCCTCATCTCAGATTTTACTTGTAGATGTAAGGTAACTTTGAACGGATAAACATATGAAGAAAATTCTCAAGCTGGTTCGATATCGGGTTGCTCCGATAGTAAAGATTACAGCCATTTTCTGTCCATAGCCATCTCGGAACACTCGACTGGGTTCTGGTCCTCTGGTGATGGCGAGAATATAGTAAAAAAAAAATTCATTTTCTTGATGTTTTCCGAGGAACCGCCCATGAACTAAAGGTGCGTCCTTTCTCGTAAGTCCAATTAAGCCCACCGCAGACCACATAAAATGCAAAAATAACGAATCACTTTACTCTTTTTATCTTGTCAGGAGGAACTATTCAATATTCATACTTTGATCTTGTACAGTACAGTAGTGACACTAAGACGAACCTACTGTTGCGTATACAAATGGCCCCAGCCTAAAAGCTATCCAAAACACCTCGCCATACCTTTTTATCACCAACAGAATCCTGTGCATGAGCGCCGAAAGTCCCGTTTTTGTGCACGGCGCTTTGAAACTTATTGGTAAGCACACTGTCACATGCATACCAATTACCAATGCCTGAATGACAAGGTGCAGTTCTTTCCACTGGAACCCACTTCGGCGACTTGCAGGTCGTCAGTCTACTTGAGTTATCCCACTGAGAAAGTGCACCTGAAGTTAAACGTGGAATCCAACGCACGTGTTTCTCTTGGCGACTATGTTCATCGTTGAGAAGTTAAGACTAGATCAAAGGCAGACTGAAAATGTTCGTGGTCTGGCCAGCATCCGCTATCAGTCAGTTTCGAGACATGCGTTATACCACTAGAACATGAGACCTGAAAATCTGGCGTGGGGCCCCAAGTATCCCCGATCCGTGAGAGTACCACCTGCGCAACACTTCCGCTGCCTTAGATGTAATTTTTCCTACATCTGAATCTGCAGCTACTATCACAGTTACTACTAAATCTTGTGTCCATTCTTTGGTATCACGTGTCGATACCGACCTAATGGCGTATCTTTGGTGCAACGGAACTGCAAGTTTCCCTCCAAGGCCGCTAGTGGTGGTCCGGGATCCAGTGGATCCAGTAGAGAATGCCTGTTGAGCACCACCTCCAGGAACTCTGGACTACGAACCTCCTCTGCAGCCGCAAGTATCCTATGTATCAGAGACTCTGTGCTTTGGAAGAAAGACCTGATGCTATCCAACGCACACTCCGTCGAACCCCTGTCGCAGACCGTATGTTCTGGACGTCGCCTTGCTAAAGAATCTGAGGCTGGATTTACAGTTGCACACGTTTAACGACTTGACCTGCAACCACCAACTCGTCTTGGGCGTGGTCACAGGGGATTTGCACAAGATGCTGCATCCTTCAAAAACGTCCACGAATTGGGACCAGTTTGAGTCGTGGCTGCAAAACGATGTTCAACCCACTGCAGACATTTCATCTGCAGACTATTTATGAAGCCATTTACAAACTAACTGGGCCATTTCGAAGAACATGCAAACAGGTATCACTCGCCAGCACTTTCAAAAACGGCTTTGAGCACTATGGGACCTAACTACTGAGGCCATCAGTCCCCTAGAACGTAGAACTACTTAAACCTAACTAACCTAAGGACATCACACACATCCATGCCCCAGGCAGGATTCGAACTTGCGACCGTAGCGGTCGCGCGGCTCCAGACTGAAGCGCCTAGAACCGCTCGGCCGCACCGGCCCACCTCACCAGCACCTACTACGTGCTTCATCAAGAGAACTTCTCTGCACTCATCCAAGATTTCAAAATTCTCAAGAATAGGGCCATTCATCACTGGCAGTGCAACCGCAACTAGAAGATCGGAGTGAGATGAAACGCTTTTCACGCGAACTTCACCAAGCTTAAGGGCCCCGCACTCGCCAAAGGAGAAGCTTTCGCTTCGACTTAAGAAGCTCAAATCGATATGGACAGCCCAGAGGATCAGGCAGTCAGAGCAAATAATCAGAGAGAATTCTCAAGACACCGGCTGAAATCCAAAGAATAATTCGTAGCATTAGACTTCACTCTGGTCTGGGATCAGACGGCGGGACTCACGACCGACTTATGCATATGCCCTGGAAGCCACCTGTTTTGCTCACATACATCTACAACTGTGGCATGCCGTTGCGGTTCTTCCCCAAGTTAGGAAGATTGCTCAGGTGGAGCTTATTCCGAGGCCTGGGAATTCTCTAAGCCAGCCCTCCAATTATCGACCAGTCAGTCTCTTGCCGATAATGCCCAAAATCATTGAACGGTTGCTATTCTACAGGAGCTGTAATCCTCGACCAGGACGTGATAAGGCCGGATCGGTTCGCGTTTCAGTCTCGGCTTTCGGTGGAATTACAAATTCTACGGTTATCACAAAATATTGTGAATGTCTGTAATTACACCGCCGCCAGATTTTTGAATACAGGTAAGGCGTAAGAATGGATCTGATGGCCAAATTGTATGATCTTCACGTCCTTTCTGGCTTCGGTATCAATCGATCATCAGCTCTCTTCTGGACAGGAAGATAATAGTTATGGTACAACGACAAAGCTCCAATCTCAAACACCTTTCGGAAGGGATTCCGCAGGGATCGGTTTTGTCACCAGTTCTCTTTGTCATCTAAGTTAACGACTTTCATTCAGCTGCTATGCTGCGAGTGGCGCTTGCCCGATTTGTTGATGATACGGCTCTGTTGACAAGTAGCTGACGAGTCACTGCCGTCATCAACAGCCTCCAGCGACAACTGACTTTAACTGAACAGTATGTACCGTTTGTCCACTCTGGACAAACGATACATACTGTTATTCTGAAGAAGGTTGGGTTATCCCGACGGAAACCTAGGTAAATTCTAGGTAAACGGTGCAACTGAGGCCGTTCATCATTAAAATTAAAATTTATGTTTATACAGTTGCTGACAGGGCCGCCAAATGTTGGAGATATTTTATTCAAATGTCATTTTAAACGAACATAGTATTACTCGGTTTAAACAATGCATCTACACAAATCAAAAAATAATCTGCATCACCTTGGTTCCGAGTGTTACGGAACATGTACAGAAAATTGGAATAGAGATCAACATAAACATCATTTCCGACATTTTTATTGATCATGAAAACCACACGTCCCATGTTGTACCATCATACAGCGAGACCTTCAGGCCAACATTGCCTTACACACCGGTACCTCTAATACCCAGCAGCACTTCCTCTTGCATTGATACATGCCTGTATTCATCGTGGCATATAATCCATAAGTTCATCAAGACACTGTTGGTTCCAGGTTGTCCCACTCCTCAACGGCGATCCGGTGTAGATCCCTCAGAGTAGTTGGTGGGACACATCGTTCATAAACAGCCCTTTTCAGTCTAGCTCAGGTATGTTAGACTGGGTTCATGTCTGGAAAACATGCTGCCACTCTAGTTACGCGATATCGCTATCCTGAAGGAAGTCATTCACAAGATGTGCACGATGGAGGCGCGAATTGTCGTCCACGAAGACGAATGCCTCGCCATTATGCTGCCGATATGGTTGCACTATCGGTCGGAGGATGGCATACACGTATCGTACAGCCGTCATGGGGCCTTCCATGACCTCCAGCGGCGTACGTCGCCCTACGTAATGCCACCCAAAACCAGCGGGGAACCTTCATCTTGCTGTACTCGCTGGACAGTGTGTCTAAGGCGTTCAGCCTGACCAGGTTACCTCCAACGATTACCTGGTTGAAGGCATTTGCGTCACTCATCAATGAAGAGAACGTGATACCAATGTCCTGAGCGGTCCATTCGGCATGAAGTTGGGACCATCGTTACCGCGCTGCATAGTGTCGTGGTTGCAAAGATGGACCTCGCCATGGACGTCGGGAGTGAAGTTGTGCATCATGCACCCTATTGCGCACAGTTTGAGGCGTAACACGATGTCCTGTGGCTGCACGAAAAGCATTATTCAACATGGTGGCGTTGCTGTCAGTGTTCCTCCGAGCCATTATCCGTAGGTAGCGGTCATCCACTACATTAGTAGCCCTTGGGCGGCCTGAGCAAGACATGTCATTGACAGTTCCTGTCTCTCTGTATCTCCTCCGTGTCCGAACAACATCGCTTTGGTTCACTCAGAGAAGCCTGGACACTTCCCTTTTTGAGAACCCTTCGTGGCACGAAGTAACAATGCGGGCGCTAGCGAACCTCGTTATTGACCGTCTAGGCATGGTTAACCTACAAACAACATAAGCCGTGTACCTCCTTCCTGGTGGAATGACTGGAACTGATCCGTTGTCGGAACCCCTCCGTCTAATAGGCGCTACTCATCCATGGTTGTTTACGTCTTTGGGCGGGTTTAGTAACATCTCTGCACAGTCAAAGGGATTGTGTCTGTGATACACTTTCCACAGTCAACGTCTATCTTCAAGAGTTCTGGGAACCGGGGTGACACAAAGCTTTGATGTGTGTATCACTAGTGGCAAGAAATGAGCGAGACGTATATGTGTATCAGTTTTGTCTACAGAATGACACAACTGTCAATATTAAGCTTCATTGCAACTTCGGTCCGTTTCCAATCAAGCTATTCCAGTCGACCAATTTTTATACTGAGAGTGACTAGACTGCCAAATTTCTGGCGTTTCTCGTTCCGCTGTGATAACTTCTTCAGATGTCACGGGTCGCAGCTCGCTGCACGCTCGAGAAACCCTAACTGTGTTGCTTTGCATGGGCACGCTCCGCCACACGCTGTTATCGCAAACTGTACCCGCCTCAGAAAACATATGACCCCACGACACTTCTGTATCGTCAAATAGGTATGTGCTGCACGCTGCGGAAGAAGCAGCCTTGAACGTTGCCCGCCCTGCTCCTCTCCGACCACGGCGTAACAGACGTACAACAGTAAATAATTAAGCAAACCAATAAATAAATGCTGTTGTGATGCTGGTGACCTCACATCTGCTCTCGCGCCTCTGTCAACACGCCCGACATTTCCTTCATCTCCAAACATTACATGTCATTTCCTAGCTTAATTTATACCTTATTCCCCTCCCAGAACATGAATTCATCCCCAAAATATACCCTTCCTCCCATGCAAAATCTACCTTAACGATCACATTCCAAACGAAAGGTCTAACCAACTCTTTCATGAAATCCCACTCCCCTGTCATCTACGTTTCGCATATTAGTTTCCTCCGACGGCCTTATCCATATAACATCCACTCAAATACATCCCATCGTACAATTTGATTTTATCCATTATCAATGTTTTTCGGAAAGCGTGAAACCGTTTGCTTATAAATAATTTTCTCCTGCCAATTACGATTTTCTTCTATTTACGTTTTACACGACGTGTTTTGGGAAATGATTCCCATTTTCAAGTGTGCATTTCCTTGTATTATGGTATTTTTGTAACGTTTTCGATGTGTGATGTTCCGCTTTGTTTTGTTGACTTTAAGATTTCTTGTGGTCCATTTGTGCAGAGTCTCACACAAATTAAACATCGTATGTAAGGTTAGTTGTTCTCTACGTGTACTGTGCACTAAATTGGGACTGATATTTAACATGTGTGAGAGTCTGCACAAATGGATCATAAGTAAACTTAAAGTCAACAAAACAAAGCAGAACCTCACACATCGAAAACATTACGAAAAAATGACATAACACAAAGAAATACACCATTGAAAATGAGAATTATTTCTCGAATTGCATAGTATAAAACATGAATACAAAAAAATCTTGACTGGTAGAAAAAAGTTATTTGTAAACAATATGCTAGAATACATTACAATCCCTACCCACAGTCATCACACAGCCCCGTCAAATCATTCTGTTATCCTTATAATGAAAAGATTGTTCATCGCGTCACCATCATCTTTTACATACGTCACTGACGAATCGTTAAGGAATAATTTTATTAACAAAAGAAAACTCCTTTACAATGTCCTTGGGAGAATGTCCACAAAACTACATGTAATAGATACGTCTCCCCTCTGACATTGTCTCCCAAGTGCCTACATGATGGACCCTGGAGTCGCGGTAGGCAGTGGACGGAATAACTAGGACGTTGTTAGGCCTTTACTGCCGCCTTATGAGGGCTAACGAGCTGATGCTGCAGTCCAGGATTAACTGGCCCGGGAGTGCCCGCGTGGAGTGCTAACACGAAACTGCTGGTACTCCCACCTGGTAGCGCTGGAACTGAACTGCTGATGCGGCCGGACGGAACTGCTGATAATGCCGACTTGAGGCGTGAGGCGTAACTCATTTCGTATGTTCCGGCAGTGGTTGGAGAGGGGACTAAACAGGGAGGTCATTGGACCCATCGGATTAGGGAAGGAAGCCGGCAGTGCACTGTTAAAGGAACCAGCCCGGCATTTGCACTGCAGGACATGAGTACGTGCCTTGGAAACCATTTGGACTGCATGGCAATTCTACATCATCCCAAATATCCCTCGATATAGCACATAATTCATATGATTTTAACATTATTACTAGTAGTAAACATTTCATAATCTGCATCGATGGTTTGGGCACACACAAATCCCTTTAAAGGTTCTCCTATCCAAAAATACAGTGTAATAAATTGCGACTGTACAGGTTGTATGGGAATGTGCATGTGATGTAGATGACAAAATAAAATACAATCTCTCTCATCAAATCGTCGAAAATAAAGGTTCTAAACCCTTCACTAGTTTTATATCAGCTAGGAGCCCCCACGCGTTACTGCACGAATAGATTTACCCACACATTGCATAACAGAAACACTTCAATGGGACCCCACAAATGTGGTTGGTTACGTTTCGTTAATGAGGCGCCAACTCACATGCGTCGCAATGCACCCAGTGTTGCACAAAGGTATTTAATATAAATGCAGGTAGGAATCATGTATGCACTCAAGTATTGAGTTTATTTCTAAAGGGAACATAGAAAAAAGTCGAAAGTTACACTTCACAATAAACTACTTTCATAGATTGAACGACTTTCTTAAGATCTTGAAGTCGGTTGAAGGAACCGCGATTAATTGCATGAGTTATCTTTAGAGAACCGTTAAAGTCCGAAGTATATCGAACTACAAATTCCACAATGGCTACACATTGAAACCCTATAAGTGCGGCTTGTATCACAAGCAACCCAAAACGTAGCAACCTCGTCAGATGCCGAAAAATATATATGTCCGAAAGTAGGAACTGAATAATTCACACACGCGAACTAGCGGCTAATTTTTTAAAATATTTTATTGCAAATTTTATAATAATTAACCCTCTTCCTTAAATAATTAGTGGGTCCTAATTCTAGCCAACATTAATTGCAGATAGATACAAATTTGATTACTGAGCTACAGCTATAACTAGATAACAATGGGCAACTAATTTATGTATTATTGTTTATATTAAATTTATATTACCAACGCTTAACTAAACTCTATTGCCCGCAGCATCACAGTTGTGTCAGTAGTTTATAAACCTACTTTTAGAGCCTTGCCCATCGAGATAATCCCGATAAACGTGCCCCTGACACTGGGCAGGCCAAGGATGTTATTCACTGCAGGTTCCTAATCTAAATCCTACTAACTAGTTCTAACCTAAGTCAAGTCCGGTGCTTTGTCCTGTATCGGTGATGTTGTACCCCATTCCCCCTAGTCCTGTAGGCTGCGGATTCCAGACTATGAGGAAAGTCGGCCTGTCCACGCACAAGCGGTATGGGAAAAGGGAGCAAAATTCAGTATTTGGTGTGTCTCAAATTGTTGAGTTAGTTTATGTCCCTCAGGTATTCTTTTAATACTTTTCGTGATACCTCGTCCACTAATTGGTTAAGAGTTTGAAAAATGTCTTCTTGTCTTAGTAAGTGGTATGTGTCATGGTCAGATAATTGATCACGTAATGTGGATGCTATATCATTGAAAAGGGGGCACTCATAGATCACATGATCGGGAGTACCCTCTGATTCACCACATTCACACGCGGGTGTGGCCCTATTCCCGAACCGACATAAATATGTCGGGTATGGCCCATGACCAGTGAGAAAATGGATCAGTCCTCGAGTAGGTCAAAGTATCTCACGTCCAGTCGTTCCCTGACGTTAGGAAGAAATTCAAAAGTTCTACGCCCTGTTTCTTCAGCTTCCCATGATTCTTGCCACAATTGGTCACCTCTTCGCCTTATCTCACCCCTATCCTCAACCCAAATGCCTAATATCTGTTCTATCTTTGCGGTGTTCCCTTTTTTAGCCCAGAACCACGCAGCCTGTTCTCGAATTTTGATGTCCAGGGGGCAGAGCTCCATTATGACTAATAGGGCTCCCCCCAGGGATGTTCTATAGGCCCCCACAGATCTCAGTATCATATTTCTCTGAACCCTTCTAACTGTTATGGCGGGCACAACCCTTGTAAGCCTGTGTACGCAGACTCCCGAGCCGTAACCCACGGTTCATGTTAGAATACTGTTGTGATATAGTTTTATGAGATGAGGGGGAAGATCTTTTATGTCCGATGGAGATGAGATTGTTTAAAGTTTGAAGGGCTTTCTGGGTTACGGTGTCAATGTGTTTCCCGAAGTTCCCCCTTTCGTGAATGATGATTCACAAGCACCGTGTCCCACGTCGCCGAAGAACCAGTGAGCCCTCAATTCTCACAGTTGGGTTTCTAATTAACTGTCCGTTTAGTAATAGGTAAGCTGACTTACTTGGTGATATTTTCATTTTGGTGTTATGGCACCATAGTTATTCATGGCTCTTTCTATTTTGGGCTCTATGTCCTCGCGACTACGGCCGCCATCCAACAGGAAGAGGTCATCTGCATAGGCTATCACCTATAGCACTTTTTCACTGTGTTGTAAAGTATCCAATAGCGGCTCCATGTGGATGTCCCAAAACAGGGATGCTAATACGGAATCCTGGGGCATCCCTTTGTTATTGATTTACCAATTCTCCCGCTAGGGGATGATAGCCATACCTCCCGATCCTCACAATAGCTCCTCAGGCAGTCATACAGCGGCCCTGGACACATTCTCCCGTAAGCAGGAGAAGAGCGAAGGCCACCATAGGTTGTCGAAGGCACCACTAATGTCTACCATGATGCCTACTACGTACTTTTTCGGGGTAGAGCCACAGACCTCAGCCACAAGGGCGATTGCATCAGATGCCGATCGCCCAGGTAGCTATTTTACCGCACCTTATAAAACTTTCACCTAACATATACTAATTCAGTCTGATCGCCTCCAACGACGTCCGTCCGCAGCTCTTGGTCTCGCGGTCGCGTTCTGGCTTCTTGAGCACAGGGTCCCGGGTTCGATTACAGGCGGGGTCAGGGATTTTAACCTGTCTCGAGATGACTGGGTGTTTGTGCTCTCCTTATCATTTCATTATCATTCATGAAAGTGGCGAGACTGGACTGAGAAAAGGTTAGGAATTTGTACGGGCGCTGATAACCGGGCAGTTGAGCGCTCCACAAACCAAACATCATCATCATGCAATGATGTCCGAACATGGCTAGCCTTTCTCCAGACTGCCGCCGTTCATCCAGGAAACGTCGGTGAAGCACTACTCCTGTCCGTTAAACTACTGAAGGCGTAAATTGCTGAAACTCATAATTTTAAGATTTTATACACATATTATACATCAAATCACACTGAAATTTTCCAAGAAATATTATGTTGTTATCAGTTTCCTGTTATTTACCACAGCTTATTTATAAAAAATACTTTCTATGGTTTTCGTCTGTTTTCGGATCTATAAGTGCAAATATTAACAAACAATTTAAATTATATAGTAAAGAATTTCCTACATATCTAAATTTTAAAGTAATACCGCTACTTTTAATTTTTTCTCTTTATTTAGTAAGAAAAGTTATTTTTAATTGCGCGAAATCCACTTTCGGCCTCTTACTTAAACATGTGAATAATTTTGAGTAAATGTTCAAATGTGTGTGAAATCTTATGGGACTTAACTGCTAAGGTCATCAGTCCCTAAGCTTACACACTACTTAAGCTAAATTATCATAAGGGCAAACACACACACCCGTGCCCTAGGGAGGACTCGAACCTCCGCCGGCGCCAGCCGCACAGTCCATGACTGCAGCGCCCGAGACCGCTCCGCTAATCCCGCGCGGCAAACCAGTCCGACACAGTTCTACGTGATGTCTCCGTAGACACCTTGCTGCAGTCGGATAAAGGGTTGCCGAGATTTCACTTTTATAGTCCAGGAATTATTTATGACATTTAACTTACAATAACTTACAAAGTAATGCGGATTGGATGTCGCATCTTCACACGCATAACAGTCATGTTTTCCGCTTCCAACGAGCCTGATGGCTCTTCAGTGACACACACAGTTTAATATTTATTAATTTTGGGGTAAGATTTAATTTTGGACATGACGCAAAAAGCTCCCGTAGCAGCCATTGTGCTGCCCAACGGAATGGTTTTCCTGGTCACGCGGTCACCTTAGCAGCCGGTGGAGGTCCAGAGATAACTCCATCTGTGGAGCACTGTGTGAAAATGGCGCCCCACGTGCTCCTGTCAACCTGATATTAGCTGTCAACACGAATATGACCCGATCTTAGCCACCGCCTGTGCGTCCGCTGTTATGTGTTTGTGACTGAATAAGTTGTGAACAGTAAGGCTATGCTACTGGACCTCCTCGACCAATCCATCACCAATGAAACGTTGCAGTGAGGTACTATCGCTAGATGTGTAGGAAATGGAGTGATGCTCCGTCCTGTGTAAACCGAAGTCGTTGTCTTCCTCCAAGGGTAACATCAGTGGCTTTGGTTATTTATCACACAAAAATCGGTGATTATACACAGCACTTGTTCATCTCTTAGGTAAATTATATGGCCCTATGAGTCTCCAATTGACAATTCTTGCCGATATACTGATACTGAAGTGATCCTGATGTGTCACTTCCATGATTGCTCGATGATTTGGTGGTGGTGGTGGTTAGTGTTTAACGTCCCGTCGACAACGAGGTCATTAGAGACGGAGCGCAAGCTCGGGTTAGGGAAGGATTGGGAAGGAAATCGGCTGTGCCCTTTCAAAGGAACCATCCCGGCATTTGCCTGAAACGATTTAGGGAAATCACGGAAAACCTAAATCAGGATGGCCGGAGACGGGATTGAACCGTCGTCCTCCCGAATGTGATGACTTGCGTTTGCCCATACGTGCATATTGTGGTAACTTATAATGACAGCTCTTGTGAAACCTGCCTGATCTGTAAATAAAATGGAAGCGTCACAAATAAAATGGTTTGCATCCCAACAGATATTCTTTTCTGAACACGTAATTACAGTAAATTTTGTTCTAGTTTTCGTCAATACTATCTCCTGTTTGGAGCTAAATCTCTTTGAACATCAGCAAATTGTTGGCTCTCGTATGGTGGATGCATCCGTAACCAATGTAGCCGAAGTGTTGGATGTTTCAAGGGGCATCATATCGAATTTTTACTCACACACCGCGTACAGAAAAAGCTGAATACATCATCTGCTAAGTCACAACGAGGACGAAAGTGCGTGGCGAATGATGGTGGTGACAGATGGTCGTTCGACAGGGTTGTGACGAAAAGTAAGAGCTCGACAGCTGCAGACCTGAATTTTTGCACTCATGAACACTGTCAGCACCAAAAGAAGAGGAAGGGAGCTCCGTAAGCAGTGATTTTGAGGGTGAGCTGGAATTACAGAACGACTCACCAGTGATGCAAAGGCGTGTAACAGAGGAAATGGTACCAAAACCATGCTACCTGTACTGCGGAGGAATGGAAGAATGTCATATCTTCGGATGGACCTTGTTTCACACTGTTTCCAGTTTGCAGCCGAGTCTGCATCCCGAGAGTGAAACATGGCTGGGGTTCAGTGATGATTTGTGCAGGCATTTCGTGGTACCACTGTCGAGGATTATGTTAACATTTTGGCAGAGCAGGTCCATCCCATGCTACAGTGTTTGTTCTCTAGAGGTGATGCTGTGTTTCAGAAGGACCAGGCCTCTATCCACACAGTTCGCGTTGTCCGCGACTAGTTTTGTGAGCACGAGGAAGATGTGCCGCTTATCTCTTTGCCACCACAGTCATCAAATTTCACGAAAATTATTTTGTAGGCAAGGTCGCATTAATTAATGTTTATTACTGGCGACCGGTTTCTTTTCAAGATCAGCGGAAGCAGTTGAAACTTTCGTAACAAGTCGTCAATAATAAATATTAATTATTAGCTATAAAAAGTTTTCCAGTTTAAATACAGATTAACCCTTGCATTTTCTCAATAGGAGAAATTGCATCGGGTTTCAATATTATTCAGCCCTTGTGGGCTACTTTGGAGAGAAGTTTGTGTGATGACTGTATAGCTGCATCATCATTATCTGAATTTGCCACTGTTTTGTAGGAATTATGGTATATGATTATCAAGAGAAACACACAGGAGCGGTGTTTATTCCTTCTTTGATGCTGGAAACTGTTCTGATTTCCAGCAGTTTTCCTACTCCGTATTAAGCATGGTAATGTGTTGTGTTTTTGGTAATTCCATATTTTTGTCCACCCTCTTTGTCAGCATTAGGAATGACATGTGGGGTCCTACCACAAAGCTGAGCTGCTATTCTGCACACTTTTAATTTCTTCATTAGGGTACAGTGCAGAACTGTATCGAACGCTATCCAGAAGTCAAGAATTACGCTACCCATCCAGGAGGTGGTATCTGTGTACCAGTTCATACACGATGGTAGGGAGAGGTGGTCTACAGACTGGTGCAGCAACTGTCGTCGTAGGAAAGCTGGACATGAGCAGAAATGATTAGCGAACAAGATAACATAGCAAACAGAAGATTTACGTAACTTGTATTTCTCCAGGTGTATAAAGACTCACTACAAATAATGCAGCAAGGAATGGAGTCTAGATGTTGTAATAGTACTTGAATTACGTAACCATTACGGCACCTCACCTCAACCTCTCGATACCAGCAATATTCTACTGTGTTTCTGTAAAATAGTTAACATATTTCTGTGACAACATTCAGATTTGATTTCAGTAATGTAGAGGTACTTAGATACATCGATAAGTATATATTGTAATGATATTATTCTTATGTATATTCTTTCTTTTGCCACTATGATCTTTGACGTACTTGTAACTCTGATTTTTGGGCGTGTAAGCGGTTATTAGAGAGTCAAGGTTTGGTCGTCATGTTAAAAAGACGCAAATTGTAGTCAGTTTATGAAATGTGATCTTCAACAGTGAGGAAGGTATTTTCAATTATCTTTTATATGGTGAAGTGATGTTGTGGAACGAGTTACGCGATATTGCGCCAAAAGTAATAAAAAAGAAGTGTAACTTAAATTCGGACTGCTGGTTACTTTTTTACATCACCATTGTCCTAACTTGCAAAAGTTTAATCTTCAAGAATGGTTTACGAAACACATCTATAAAACTTTGGAGTATCGCAGAATAACACCTAGGGCTCTTTGCATCCGAGCTTGGAATCATCACTAACTAGATTTTCGACGACTGAGACATGAGTTCACAACGAGACCAGCGTGGGAAACATGGAAAGATTAGTGCCTAGTTTATCCATTATTTCAAGAAATGACTTTATTAACTGTGCTCTAATGACACCTGCCACATAATATAACTTTGTTGTTGCCCGAAAATGCAATATTCAGCAGCGTGAGCAATCATAATTAATTGTGGTAGGGTTGTTAGAATGTCAACAGGACGAGGCTGTCTATATTAAAGCACAAATGATGGAGTTAGAACAGTGACTAAGCGGTGTCTATCTAGCTTCATGTAGTGAAATGGCTCTGAGCGGGAGTGGGCAGTGTGGCTGCCACTGGCCGTCCCATATCGTGGGGGCAGAGAGCACTTGTAGTCCAGCCGCAGGAGGTGTGGCTCAGCAGGGGCACACCACTGGTCCGCCAGATTCCGCCTGACCACTATCGGCGTCTGACGGAAACTTGCAGTTCTGTTGCCAATTTTGACGCGTGTGGGGTGTTATTGGTATGTGATACCCCCATGAACCATGGACTTGCCGTTGGTGGGGAGGCTTGCGTGCCTCAGCGATACAGATAGCCGTACCGTAGGTACAACCACAACGGAGGGGTATCTGTTGAGAGGCCAGACAAACGTGTGGTTCCTGAAGAGGGGCAGCAGCCTTTTCAGTAGTTGCAAGGGCAACAGTCAGGATGATTGACTGATCTGGCCTTGTAACAATAACCAAAACGGCCTTGCTGTGCTGGTACTGCGAACGGCTGAAAGCAAGGGGAAACTACAGCCGTAATTTTTCCCGAGGGCATGCAGCTTCACTGTATGATTAAATGATGATGGCGCCCTCTTGGGTAAAATATTCCGGAGGTAAATTAGTCCCCCATTCGGATCTCCGGGTGTGGACTACTCAAGAAGATGTCGTTATCAGGAGAAAGAAAACTGGCGTTCTACGGATCGGAGCGTGGAATGTCAGGTCCCTTAATCGGGCAGGTAGGTTAGAAAATTTGAAAAGGGAAATGGTTAGGTTAAAGTTAGATATAGTGGAAATTAGTGAAGTTCGGTGGCAGGAGGAACAAGACTTCTGGTCAGGTGACTACAGGGTTATAAACACAAAGTCAAATTGAGGTAATGCAGGAGTAGGTTTAATAATGAATAGGAAAATAGGAACGCGGGTAAGCTACTACAAACAGCTTAGTGAACACAGTATTGTGACCAAGATAGATACGAAGCCCACACCTACTACAGTATTACAAGTTTATATGCCAACTAGCTCTGCAGATGACGAAGAAATTGAAGAAATGTATGACGAAATAAAAGAAATTATTCAGATAGTGAAGGGAGACGAAAATTTAATAGTCATGGGTGATTGGAATTCGAGTGTAGGAAAAGGGAGGGAAGGAAACGTAGTAGGTGAATATGGATTGGGGCTAAGAAATGAAAGGGGAAGCCGCCTGGTAGAATTTTGCACAGAGTACAACTTAATCATAGCTAACACTTGGTTTAAGAATCATGATAGAAGGTTGTATACATGGAAGAACCCTGGAGATACTAAAAGGTATCAGATAGATTATATAATGGTAAGGCAGAGATTTAGGAACCAGGTTTTAAATTGTAAGACATTTCCAGGGGCAGATATGGATTCTGACCACAATCTCTTGGTTATGAACTGCAGATTGAAACTGAAGAGACTGCAAAAAGGTGGGAATTTAAGGAGATGGGACCTGGATAAACTGAAAGAACCAGAGGTTGTACAGAGTTTCAGGGAGAGCATAAGGGAACAATTGACATGAATGGGGGAAAGAAATACAGTAGAAGAAGAATGGGTAGCTTTGAGGGATGAAGTAGTGAAGGCAGCAGAGGATCAAGTAGGTAAAAAGACGAGGGCTAGTAGAAATCCTTGGGTAACAGAAGAAATATTGAATTTAATTGATGAAAGGAGAAAATATAAAAATGCAGTAAATGAAGCAGGCAAAAAGGAATACAAACGTCTCAAAAATGAGATCGACAGGAAGTGCAAAATGGCTAAGCAGGTATGGCTAGAGGACAAATGTAAGGATGTAGAGGCTTATCTCACTGGGGGTAAGATAGATATTGTCTACAGGAAAATTAAAGAGACCTTTGGAGATAAGAGAACCACTTGTATGAACATCAAGAGCTCAGATGACAACCCAGTTCTAAACAAAGAAGGGAAAGCAGAAAGGTGGAAGGAGTATATAGAGGGTCTATACAACGGCGATGTACTTGAGGACAATATTATGGAAATGGAAGAGGATGTAGATGAAGATGAAATGGGAGACACGATACTGCGTGAAGAGTTTGACAGAGCACTGAAAGACCTGAGTCGGAACAAGGCCCCCGGAGTAGACAACATTCCATTGGAACTACTGACGGCCTTGGGAGAGCCAGTCCTGATAAAACTCTACCATCTGGTGAGCAAGATGTATGAAACAGGCGAAATACCCTCAGACTTCAAGAAGAATATAATAATTTCAATCCCAAAGAAAGCAGATGTGAGAATTACCGAACAATCCGTTTAATAAGCCACAGCTGCAAAATACTAACACGAATTCTCTACAGTCGAATGGAAAAACTAGTAGAAGCATACCTCGGGGAAGATCAGTTTGGATTCCGTAGAAATACTGGAATTCGTGAGGCAATACTGATCTTACGACTTATCTTAGAAGAAAGATTAAGGAAAGGCAAACCTACGTTTCTAGCATTTGTAGACTTAGAGAAAGCTTTTGACCATGTTGACTGGAATACTATCTTTAAAATTCTAAAGGTGGCCGGGGTAAAATACAGGGAGCGAAAGGCTATTTACAGTTTGTACAGAAACCAGATGGCAGTTATAAGAGTCGAGGGACATGAAAGGGAAGCAGTGGTTGGGAAGGGAGTGAGACAGGATTGTAGCCTCTCCCCGATGTTATTCAATCTGTATATTGAGCAAGCAGTAAAGGAAACAAAAGAAAAATTCGGAGTTGGAATTAAAATCCTTGGAGAAGAAATAAAAACTTTGAGGTTCATCGATGACATTGTAATTCTGACAGAAACAGTAAAGGACCTGGAAGAGCAGCTGAACGGAATGGATGGTGTCTTGAAGGGAGGATATAAGATGAACATCAACAAAAGCAAAACGAGGATAATGGAATGTAGTCGAATTAAGTTGGGTGATGCTGAGGGAATTAGATTAGGAAAAGAGACACTTAAAGTAGTAAAGGAGGTTTGCTATTAGGGGAGCAAAATAACTGATGATGGTCGAAGTAGAGAGGATATAAAATGTAGACTGGCAATGGCAAGGAAAGCGTTTCTGAAGAAGAGAAATTTGTTAACATCGAGTATAGATTTAAGTGTCAGGAAGTCATTTCTGAAAGTATTTGTATGGAGTGTAGCCATGTATGGAAGTGAAACATGGACGGTAAATAGTTTGGACAAGAAGAGAATAGAAGCTTTCGAAATGTGGTGCTACAGAAGAATGCTGAAAATTAGAAGGGTAGATCACATAACTAAAGAGGAGGTACTGAATAGGATTGGGCAGAAGAGGAGTTTGTGGCACAACTTGACCAGAAGGAGGGATCGGTTGGTAGGACATGTTCTGAGGCATCAAGGGACACCAATTTAGTATTGGAGGGTAGCGTGGAGGGTAAAAATCGTAGTTGGAGACCAAGAGAAGAATACACTAAGCAGATTCAGAAGGATGTAGGTTGCAGTAGGTACTGGGAGATGAAGAAGCTTGCACAGGATAGAATAGCATGGAGAGCTGCATCAAACCAGTCTCAGGACTGAAGACCACAACAACAACAACAACCACAGTATCCGTTGTTCTCTGGGTCTCGCCGATGCAAAGGGCCGGCCGCTGTGGCCCAGCGGTTCTAAGCGCTTCAGTCCGGAACCGCGGTGCTGCTACAGTTGCAGGTTCGAATCCTTCCTGGGGCATGGATGTGTGTGATGTCCTGAGCTTAGTTAGGTGCAAATGGTTCAAATGGCTCTGAGCACTATAGGACTAAACACCTGAGGTCATCAGTCCTCTAGAACTCAGAACTACTTAAACCTAACTAACCTAAGGACATTACACACATCCATGCCTGAGGCAGGATTCGAACATGCGACCGTAGCGGTCACGCGGTTCCAGACCGTAGCGCCTAAAACCACTCGGCCACCCTGGCCGGCGGTTAGTTAGGTTTAAGTAGTTCTAAGTCTGGGGGAGTGATGACAGATGTTAAGTCCCATAGTGCTTAGAGCCATTCGAACCATTTTAGGTGAACAGGGTGAACTGGATTTCACACAGAATGGCTCTTTTTTTGGAATAACCCGTATACTGCAACAGATGGGGCCGCTGGTCTCCATAAATATATTAAAACGTGAGCATAACAGTTGCACGAGCCAGCTTGCTGTTGTCTGGAATCGCCTAGGACTGTACGAACTGCGCGCCAGTCAGCGAGCAGTGTGAGGTCTGGGAAGTGGCGCATACCTATCGGTGGCAGCGGCCTGCCGGAGCGTGCCGGGCCATTACTGGCGGGACCGATGCGGCAGCGCGCGTGATTAATGAAGGCCCGGCCCGGCGCGGCCCGGCTGCACGTAATGCGATCGACTGCCGGCCGCCGGCTGGCGGCTGCCTTCCCTTAACGGCGCGTCTGCTGTGCGGTGCCTGATGATGACGCGCCGAACAATAACCGCGCCTTCCTGCCCGGCCTGGCGCGCCCTCATAACGACGGCTCGCCGGTTTTATTACGTCTCCCCAGCCGAGTTTCCATCACGTGACGGGCGCTCTCTGGCGGACGTTCTTCACTGTCAGCAGCTGCGCCAACGTCACTTGTTACCGCGAAATAGTCAGATGTATGAGTGTGGTTACAGCAGCGTATACCTAGAGCGATTACTGTTACTTCCCTGTGAATTCGCTTTAAAAATTCGAATTTTTGTTTTTCCTCTTAAAACGATGCTTAGAGCTTCGTGAACAAAAACGGCAGGTAAGAGGATTGAATCGGAGATCGGAAAGTTATTCAAAAACCAACATATACAGGGTGTTACAAAAAGGTACGGCCAAACTTTCAGGAAACATTCCTCACACAAAGAAAAGATGTTATGTGGACATGTGTCGGGAAACGCTTAATTTCCATGTTTTAGTTTCGTCAGTATGTACTGTACTTCGTCGATTCATCGCCAGTTGGCCCAATTGAAGAAAGGTAATGTTGACTTCGGTGCTTGTGTTGACATGCGACTCATTGCTCTACAGTACTAGCATCAAGCACATCAGTACGTAGCATCAACAGGTTAGTGTTCATCACGAACGTGGTTTTGCAGTCCGTGCAATGTTTACAAATGCGGAGTTGGCAGATGCCCATTTGATGTATGGATTAGCACGGGGCAATAGCCGTGGAGCGGTACGTTTGTATCGAGACAGATTTCCAGAACAAAGGTGTCCCGACAGGGAGACGTTCGAAGCAATTGATCGGCGTCTTAGGGAGCACGGAACATTCCAGCCTATGACTCGCGACTGGGGAAGACCTAGAACGACGAGGACACCTGCAATGGACGAGGCAATTCTTCGTGCAGTTGACGATAACCCTAATGTCAGCGTCAGAGAAGTTTCTGCTGCACAAGGTAACGTTGACCACGTCACTGTATGGAGAGTGCTACGGGAGAACCAGTTGTTTCCGTACCATGTACAGCGTGTGTAGGCACTATCGGCAGCTGATTGGCCTCCACGAGTACACGTCTGCGAATGGTTCATCCAACAATGTGTCAATCCTCATTTCAGTGCAAATGTTCTCTTTACGGATGAGGCTTCATTCCAACGTGATCTAATTGTAAATTTTCACAATCAACATGTGTGCGCTGACGAGAATCCGCACGCATTTGTGCAATCACGTCATCAACACAGATTTTCTGTGAACATTTGGGCAGGCATTGTTGGTGATGTCTTGATTGGGCCCCGTGTTCTTCCACCTACGCTCAATGGAGCACGTTATCATGATTTCATACCGGATACTCTACCTGTGCTGCTAGAACATGTGCCTTTACAAGTACGACACAACATGTGGTTCATGCACGATGGAGCTCCTGCACATTTCAGTCGAAGTGTTCGTACGCTTCTCAACAACAGATTCGGTGACCGATGGATTGGTAGAGGCGGACCAACTCCGTGGCCTCCACGCTCTCCTGACCTCAACTGTCTTGACTTTCATTTATGGGGGCATTTGAAAGCTCTTGTCTACGCAACCCCGGTACCAAACGTAGAGACTCTTCGTGCTCGTATTGTGGACGGCTGTTATACAATACGCCATTCTCCAGGGCTGCTTCAGCGCATCAGGAATTCCATGCGACGGAGGGTGGATGCATGTATCCTCGCTAACGGAGGACATTTTGAACATGTCCTGTTACAAAGTGTTTGAAGTCACGCTGGTACGTTCTGTTGCTGTGTGTTTCCATTCCATGATTAATCTGATTTGAGGAGAAGTAATAAAATGAGCTCGAACATCGAAAGTAAGCGTTTCCTGACACATGACCACATAACATATTTTCTTTCTTTTTGTGTGTGAGGAATGTTTCCTGAAAGTTCGGCCGTACCTTTTTGTAACACCCTGTAGATCTTCTGGTGTTCGGCCATCCGCATGTTTCCGCTACTTTCACATGTCAAACGTCCAGTTCGAGAGAGACATACTGTTACAAAGCCACGAGCTGAGGTGTTGTAATATGCTAGAAAGACCGTGAGATATGCATCGAGGAGGAGGGGCGACTCACGCCGAACCATGCAAAATAGCACCAGCAAGTGTGTCATTGACTTTACTGCATCGAAGATACACAGCGGCCCTTCTGCTCATTCCGGTGATGGCGCCGCGCTGCGTGCATGCGTGGGTCAGTCCCAATGCCGATGCCGGAACCTGCTGCGTCGTCGTCCGGCCGCCCAGCCTTGCAGACGGTGCGCTCCTACTCACCCCACAGCTGTGGCCGTCGCCTGTGTTGCCTTCGCCGGTAGCCCGGGACAGCGCCAACTGCTCCTTCGGGCGCAACTCCTGGTCCTGACGCAGAGCGCCGAATGGAAACAGCCGCCCGCCGTCGTTGTAGTGAGCATTAGCACCTCCCTCTGTCCGTCCATGGCAGCTCGGTCAGTGCCTTTAGACAGCTCTGCACCCAAGAGCTGCAACTTCGAGCCCCGGCCTGCCCCTGCGGACGGCAGCTTGCACACCTCCGGACGATGTCGCCAAGAGAGCGGAGGCCCGCCCCACCGCCGCTATGGCGCGTCCGGTTGGCGTGAAATTTAAACAGTATTCATTTTCTCCGGTTTTAGTTGGGGGCAGAATGCTGACACCACTGTCCCCATTTGAGACTCTGGATTCGCTTCTTTATACGTTTTTCCTCGCACCTCTGATGTTGTTCCTCTGGAGGGGACAAGTGGAGTGCTCCTCCACACAGGCCACTAGCCGCTGTTGTAACTACAACGTATATGTTCTTCACAGTGCGTCAGCGCCTTGTGCTGCCCTGATTACTTCACACTTGTATAACAGTGCACACCGGGCTGCGTCTTCTCGCCTGCGACTGGTGTCGGAAACCTGCCTCGCAGAATTATCTGCTAAATATCAGCTTTGCCTGCGACTGCCATCGGATGTGACAATCGGTCCCTTCCAGTCATAAATGCAACAATTCTCCAAATCCACTTATTCGTGATGCTGCAATACTATACTACTGTTTCTGGAGATGGCAGCCCTCTTACAACATGCGCTTTGTAATAGTCTTAGGTTATCCCTTGCGTAGCTTTGGTTTTAGCGCATTGTTTTGCTTATAAATATTTCCGTAGTTTGAGTTTTTGTTATTTTGTCATTCTCGAAAGTTATTGTGCCTGCAAAAAAGTGTTTTGGAATTGGTGTGGAGTTCTAGAGTCGGTATGAGTATATTCTGGGCCCAGTATGAGGCATTCGCTAGTGGCAGTTGATTCCATGAAATCGGCTGCAGCTGAAAACTGGATCCTTGAGCAACTAAAGAGGCCAGGAAAACAAGGAGAAAGGAAGAGAGAAGATGAGGAACAGGTGAACCAAGAAGATATGCAGCTGGAATGTATTAGGAATAACAGAGGTAGCCAGAGATCATATATAATTTTTAACCCAATATCCTGAAAATTAAATTATCTAATGTGCGTATTCTGTGAACAAAAGATCTATTTGAGCTAGAGGTTTGACTTTGTTTGGTTGTTTCAGGACACTGTTTAGAGTTAAGTAGACTACAGGCACTAACATCTGACTAACAGCAAGAAAAATACACAGTGATTAGTTATAAAAAAGTAACATTAATTTTAATTATCAAATGTAAATTTTTGTACAGTGAGAACTTGTGGCTGAAACAAGGTGATTCTAGTTTACATTTTAGATGTACGTGTTGTTAACGTGTATGTAAAGTTTCAAACACATAAGTAAGATAATTAGTCCATGTGTAGAGTCCAAATATTGACCTAGAAATAGAACACGCAGTTTACTGATCTTAAAAAAAATTATAGTAAACTCTGTAAGATAACTAATGTGATTAATTGTTAATTAAAATATTCGGCAAGAAACACTCCTGTTGTCCTATAATTTTCATCCGACTAAGAGTTCATGTTTTTTAATTAGAGCCAGGTAAACATTATAAATTCGTTAGTATTTTTCCAGATGTTCGTAGGCAAGGTACATAACTGTAATAAGAGCTAAGTTAGTAAGGGTTGGCAACTCAACATTGTAGGTGTCGAAGGGGTTGCCGGTCCCCAGGCGTTAGAGGAACCACTGAATGTTTGCTGAAGTCCTCGACAGGTACAGTTTTAACGTGCTCAACAAAGGTGGGTGGGTGACACTGGTAGCGTTACCGAACTGGTCGATCTTAGAGGGACTCTTTGCCGTTTCATTCACATGTATGTCGATGTAGCACCTCTCCATGATCTCGTCACAGCAGGCCGCGAAACAGGAGGACTGAAAAAGCATAAACACCCTTTGCTGCTTCGGCTAACATTCAAATTTCGTCGAATGGCTTTGAACCACTCCTGGTAGTTCCACCATGTATACCAGAGCAAGCCTCCAAAAGAATCAGACAACTTGCAATGGCTTTGCACCCCCTTGATGTTCGTAGAATATTGCTGAATCATCCGGTGGGGTGGGGGGAGGGTGTCAGTAGTGTCAAACTTTGTAAAGAACGTGGTCCAGTCGCTCATAAAACTGCAGACTGTAGTTTTCGACCCCCAAATCCGAGGGAATCAACGCCCCAGGGAAGGAGTGGTTTCATTGTCGCCCTTTATTCAACATCCTGAGTGCTTTTCTTGTCGATTCTAAGCAGCGGTATATCTGAATTGTTTCCCCGGCCACCTGCCAAAAGAACCGTGTGGTTTAATCGTTGGGTGCCGCGGTTCTGACCTCCACAGCAGAGGCATCAAGAAAAGGAGTGAGATGTGGATAAGATGAGGTGTGACACGACCACGATGCTGTTGGGGAGAATTGTGACTAAATTTGGTGACAATGTGGTATCGTTAACTCATCTGTCACCTCACATAAACTTCCGAGCTCTGGCCTTTTTTCCCGCAGGTGTCGACACCTTGCTGTTAGAAGCGTCGCCGAGGTGCAGAGATGAGATTTTAGGCACCTTTGAGCGATATCTCAAACTTATGCGTCTCGATGGGACACAATTACGGGGTTTCGAAAAAATGACTTCTTTGTGCAGTATGTTTAAAGGCGCTCTGTATCAGTCTTGATAGATTTTCTTAGGGATGGTCTACAGGGTGGCTTATAAATGTCTACGTGCTGCTATGCACAACTAAAGAATCGGTATTATTTTCCCCTTCTGGGTGTATTATTGATAAAAATAGTATAAAGAAGTGCCTATTTAACGAGGTATGATCTGGGCATGTTATTCTGCGACATATATATCAATTATTTGATTTTTATCAGCCGCGCTGGAACACGAAGAAGAAGCTAATCTCACTGTTGTGTATGGGCAATCTTATTATCACTTGTTAACTATTCGCTACCGATAGTGACCAAGTGCGAACTCTCATACCACGTACAACTGGAGTAGCAAAGACATGGAGCCGACCGTGGTGGCCGAGCGGTTCTAGGCGCTTCACTCTGGAACCGCGCGACCACTACGGTCGCAGGTTACAATCCTGCTTCGGGCATGGATGTGTGTGATGTCATTAGGTTAGTTAGGTTTAAGTAGTTCTAAGTTCTAGGGGACTGATGACCTAAGATGTTAAGTCCCATAGTGCTCAGAGCCATTTGAACCTTTTTGTTTTAGCTAATGGTCCAAGGAAGAACTCTCAAAACTTCCCTTTATGTTTCTTTTTTATGAAGCAGAGTTACACTACAACTGATTTGCCTGTCCCATGGGCAAAATGAATTCGTCGTTGTAGATGTGCGGCGAAACGCTCGAAATAATTTTCCACATTAATGACTGATTCTGAACTACTTCTCAAGAACAGAAGAAGATCCATCTCCTTGGGAGATTATGCTAATTGGTAATGGACATCCTATTCCTTTTACAGATCGTGCTTCAACTGCTAAATAATATCCACATCCGAAATTTCATAGTCATCTTCATCACTCCTTTTTTGGGACTATGGGGGACAGTTTTACTAGCCATCTCGAGGGACATGTTTTGAACGTAGTCAGCATTAAAATTGCTTATTATTAAAGGCACGTGGATACAACAACTGTTATTTTAGAAGACGTCAATGAAAATTTAGAGAATATAATTAAAATTATCTGTTTGTGACACAAGAAAATAGAATGAACACTTGAGAATGAAATTAATAATAATACTCTGTTTCTTGATCTAAATATTAGAAAGGCGTATGGTGCCCTTGTGTCAACATAAAACGGACAGCTTGCGTTGCTCGGATCTCTAATGAGTTACGACATCCCAGATATGGTAGGGCAGCTGCTATCTAGTGTCCCGTGCATGAGGCCCAACATATACCGATGAAAGATGAGAACTGACAGACAGAAATTAGGCTAATGAGGAAGGCAGTGATAGGTAATGGCTACAGCGGAAAGATTACAGACTTGTTAATGTTTAAAAAGAGAAAATTGGAACTCGGTCATTTCATAAAAATCTTAACTCAAGGCAATTTTTCCGAAAAGTGTCGCAGACAATTGCTAACATTTTTAAACGAAGTTGGCCTGTCCAACTAAGTAACGTGGATTGTTTTGTATTTTACCATGGAGATACAAAAATGAAGGGAGTTGTCATTACTTCACAAACCTGAAGCCGAAGCCCGCCATTTTACATAGCCTAAAACATTAGGTTCATCGTATTTGTACCTCCGTGGTTCACCACGGTGAAACTTCACCCGGACGTCACTCTAACGTGCCCGTGGCCAGTTTTGGCCATTGAGGATACGTATCGACTTTCGTCATCGTATCCCGAATAGCTTTATGACTTACCGATCGTAGGTAAGAATTCAAAGTGGGAAAATACAGGGTGAGTTAGGAGGAAAGGTACATGCATTGAGACGCGATAGTATTAGTCATTTTGAAAAAAAAAAAAAAAAACTGGGTTTGGACATACGCCCTATTGCGAATGGTTTCAGAGATAGAACACGTTTATCCCTTTTGAACGTTTTTCTTCGATAACTCAGAAACCGCACACTCCAACGAAAACGTGTCTCAGTTCACGATTAAACTAAATTAAATTTGCTACAAAAAGAGGTCCTATTTGTTTTCTGTCACTTTGCGCGGAGAGATCGCGGGGATACATTTTGCAGGCCAGTTTGAGGTTGTTTTCCGGCTTGACAGACCACTAGCGTCCTGCACCAAAATTGTTGTCTCAACTTCCTCTATATTACTGTGGTACATTGTAAACAGTGACAATGAATAACACAGAAAATAAATAGAAATGTACATTAAAAGTGTTCTATTTCGGAAACCATTCGGAATAGAGCATCTTTCCACATCAAGTTTTCTGTTTAGTATCAGTAATGCTAGCACCCACCAAAACATGTACATTTCCTCCTGACTCACCCTGTATATAATCTACATTCAGACTAACGCACTGACAATCTAATAAAACAAGAAATCTATTCTGCATGAAGTTACAGCCCTATGGAGTTCTGTATCCTTTACATTTCAATAATCGTTCACTTTGCTGACATGCTCATGATACGATAGCATACCTTGCTTCTTTCCTCATTGTACGCGTATGTGGACTAACAAAGAACTCGTAGGTAAGTTGTTTTGCAATTTTGAATATCAAAAAGTTTGTACATACGAGTTGAAAGCTGAAAATGTATCGAGCGAGAGGCGGTACGACTAAGCATTGGTTTCGGTGTTCCACTTTCATTCGCTGTCAGAGTGACAGCTACATTTGCTATCGATCCTGATACAGCAAAACTGGAATTAACTCGACTACGGAAGCGTCTCTTTCATAACGCATCCTTCCCTGAATGAGATTTTCACTCTGCAGCGGAGTGTGCGCTGATATGAAACTTCCATGCAGATTAAAGCTGTGTGGCAGACCGACACTCGAACTCGGGACCTTTGCCATTCGCGGGCAAGTGCTCTACCAACTGAGCAACCCAAGCACGACTCACTCCCCGTCCTCACAGCTTTACTTCTGCCAGTACCTCGTCTCCCACCTTCCAAACTTTACAGAAGCTCTCCTGCAAACCATGCAGGAAGTTTCATATCAGCGCACACTCCGCTGCAGAGTGAAAATCACATTCTGGAAACATCCCCTAGGCTGTGGCTAAGCCATGTATCCACAATATCCTTTCTTTCACGAGTGCTAGTTCTGTAAGGTTTGCAGGAGAGCTTCTGTAAAGTTTGGAAGGTAGGGGACGAGGTACTGGCAGAAGTAAAGCTGTGAGGACGGGGCGTGAGTCGTGCTTGGGTAGCTCAGTTAATAGAGCACTTGCCCGCGAAAGGCAAAGGTCCCGAGTTCGAGTCTCGGTCCGGCACACAGTTTTAATCCGCCAGGAAGTTTCACAACCTTCCCTCCTTGGTTATTCGGAGGCCAAATGTGTCGTATTATTGGAGCAAATACGCATTCAGGAACAGAAAAACGTTCGAAATTGCCTTCCTGACATCATGTCATTCACGTGCGCACCGTAAGTTTTAGCATTTAAAACAGCTGTTGCGTCCACACGATAGAAATAACGAACAAAAATCAAACGTAAACAGTTGTCTGTTAACTTTTCGGGCGATTTGAGATGGCGGCAGGCCCCGCCCACTCTGGCTCCAAAACAACGTACAGCGTAAACTAATGGCGCCGCTTTCTTTCGTTTTTTACCTCCACTTATCTTGGAAGTTAGTGTTGTCTGTCATCCACATTTTGTATTCTTTGGCGGAAAATCCACCATGCTTACTCTTTGACAATGAAATTGTTACTGCAGAAAGTGACGCGTGTTGCTTATTAATCCATGTTATTTCCAACACATTTTGTTGCCGCAAACCGAGGACCAAGGGTTCTGAAGAACAGACGTCTTCGCGCTAAGTGACCACCCGCTGTTTCTGTCCTAAGCAGTGGCGGAGGAAGAAACAGCAAGAGAAAGACGCGACATGGTACGTACGCCAACGTAACTGAGCCATTACAGACTGACAGTCAACTGTTGCCCTGGCTACGCCTAAGGCGTTGAAAGTTTGCTAGCAGATTTGGTGTGTTTTAATCGTTTGGAGCAGCCTCAAAGCTGCCCACTCCTCCATGTGATGTCAATCTTTAACCTACGACCACGCTTGTTTACAGTAGCTAAAATATTGTTGCAACGACCGAGTTCTTTCGTGTACTGCGTCATTTGTTTCACCCTAGTCTTTCTCGACAGCTACGAGCAACAACAAACACATCACACGAAAACACGCCGCATAATTTTAAGAGACAGAGAACACGAGAGAGCATAAATGTCTTGCGATTTACACTCATAATTAAGGTGTTTAATGGTGAGAAGCTGCTTGAGGAAACAGAATGCTTTAAGAGTCAGAAGAGATGAGACGCTCGTGTTACATCTAGATGACGCTACTCATGACCTCCAGTCGGATATTAATTTTCTCAATAACTGTTACATGCGAAGAGTATATAGACAAAGCGTAGCTTGCTATTCACGACGCTAAGAACAGTGTTTGCTTTGTAAGTAGGAAAATTCTCTTTCTTGCTATATTCATTGCATGTCACAAGTACTTATTTAAATATAGTTTGCGTCATGATATAGAGGCAAAACTTTAGCAGTTATGCGAGACTGATTTAAAAACATGTGAATGATTTGTGTATGCGTATAAGATACTAAATTATAAACAAAATGTGTCTACTGAAAACAATTTTGTGAAAGATATTTGAAACGTCTGATAGCAGTTGGCAACGGTTTGTGTTCACTAAATACATAAGATAGCAGAATCATTGACACCGTAGCTTTCTGTAAACGCCACATTGAGAACCACGCCATATTCCGAAAGAAGTAGCAAATGTGTGTGACAATAATGATTGTAATCACCGTCTTGGAAATTGCCACCTGTTCCGAAACAAACTCCAAAAGTGTGAGTCTCTCGTGATTGTAATATCGCAATAAATCCCACTTAGTTTACATCCTTCCCGCAAGAGACACTACACTTGCGACGAATCGAAAATAGTTTGTGAATCATCAGGAAAATGCTGTACTACAGGCTGTGTTTATTTATTGTTCTCAATTTCACTTACACTCGGACCAACACTGAAGTTTATTGGTATCTGCAAGGATAAATTTAATGTATCTGGGATACACAAAATAGAGTCCTTACAATACGACAAGAAATATAATTAAACAGATAAAACGAGCGTAAAGACGCATTTCGGCTCGGCATGTCAACTGCGCCTAAGCACATATATACGACAGGACATCCTTCCAAAGGAATCAGAGTCCACATAATAGTTTAACACATGGAACACAGAGGGAAAATAATTTTATCTAACACAGGTGTTATGTATTACCATATGTGTGTCCGTCTGTAATCGAAAATTGCGGAGATGCTACTTGGATTATTGAAATATCAAAAAATTGTTCAAATGGCTCTGAGCACTATGGGACTTAACATCTGAGATCATCAGTGCCCTAGAACTTAGAACTACCTAAACCTAACTAACCTAAGGACATCACACACATCCATGCCCGAGGCAGGATTCGAACCTGCGACCGTAGCGGTCGCGCGGTTCCAGACTGACGCGCCTAGAACCGCTCGGTCACACCTTCCGGCTATTGAGAAATCCATTGTTTAAAGTTCCAAAGGGGTACTATGCATCAATAAAGCAGAAATGCCATGATGGAAAAGCAGAAATTGAAAAATCAGTGTTAAATTATTTATTTCGTGTTTTTGTATATTTCCTCCTGCAAACCAGATACCCTCTTTCTCTTTTCTCAGTTTGATCACGCTCTGGATCCTAGTGTACGAAAATGCTTACCATTTTTCTCGAGATCGAAACTGAAAAGTAGCGTTACGTCACTGGCTGTGCAGGCCAACTATTCCGATGGCGGACAAAGTGGGCGGCAATCTACTGTTGTTTGCTGATGTGGTGTATGGTATGGTGTCGAAGTTTAATGACTGTAGGAAGATACAAGACGAATTAGACAAAATTTACAATTAGTGTGATGTATGGCAGCAAGCCTTAATTGTCGAAAAATGTAAGTTAATCCGGTTGAGTTGGAAGATCAAACGAGTAATTTTTGGATACAGAACTACTAGTGTTCCACTTGACACAGTTCAGTAATTTTAATATCTGGGCGTAACGTTGAAACGATATAAGGTGGAATGAGCATGTGAGAAATGTGGTAGGGAAGACGAATGGTCAGCTTCGGTTTATAGGGAGAATTTTAGGAAAAGGTGGTTCACCTGTGAAGGAGACCGTGTATAGGACGCTGATGCGACTTATTGTTTAGTACTACTGGAGTGTTTGGGATCCGTACCAGAATGGAGTGAAGGAAGACATCGAAGCAATTCAGAGGCGGGCGACAGATTTGTTCCCGGTAGCTTCGAACAACACGTAAGTATTACGGAGATGCTTCGGGAATTAAAATGGGAGTCCCTGGAGGCAAGGAGGCGTTCTTTTCGGAAACATTATTGAGAAAACTTAGAGAAGCGGCTGACTCTCGAAGGATTCTACTGTCCCAACATGCACTGTGCGTAAGGACCGCGAAAATAAGATACGAGAAATTAGTGCTAGTACGGGAGCATATAGATAGTCGTTTTTCCCTCACTCTGTTTGCGAGTGG
This sequence comes from Schistocerca piceifrons, assembly GCF_021461385.2. Lineage (NCBI taxonomy): Eukaryota > Metazoa > Arthropoda > Insecta > Orthoptera > Acrididae > Schistocerca > Schistocerca piceifrons. Next base: position 46,241,839 of record NC_060142.1, on the reverse strand, counting down.
GACAGTAACGGAAATGAATAGTAGTGGTACAGGGTGCCCTCCGCCACGCACCGTATGTTGGCTTGCAGAGCATCTATGTAGATGGACTGATGGAGATGTAGATATCATAGCTTCTCGTGATCGCCCACGACAGGCGTCACCAACATAAACTTTGAGGTAGCAGGTAGAGAGCCCCTCACAATGTTTTACCAGCTTGCGCCCTCAAAATGCGTTGTGGTTGGAAGTGAAAAAAAATTACGTTGTGGATTGTTATAATTGAAGTATCTCAAACTACGACATTTATAGACACCTGCTGGGAGCATTATAACCAAGGAAATGTCATTGGATTATTATTACTCACTATACAGGGCGTAAATAACTGTTTACAACATATGACAGTAGTGTAGTGTAGAGGAGATGGAGAAGAACAATTTGATATGAGACACTTGTTGTCTATGAAGCCGGGAAACAATCTCAAGTAGGCCTATAAAAACGCATGCACGTCTCTAGAGATTGTTAATATCCTCTCGCCCTCTCATGCCACCAGCTTTTCTTAACACTACTGTTGACATCTTCTGCGAGGCTAATAACAGGAAAAGACTTTTGATCAAGTTATGAAAAATTAGAGTTTAAAATCCTTACAAGCACAGCTATCTGAAAGTGAGAAGGCCGGAAAAACAATACGATTTTATTTTAAATTTTACCTTGTTACAATTCACAAACTTGTGAGGTAAAATTTACACAAGCACTAATGTTACATTTTGTCAGTGAAATAATAATGGCTGTTTGATATTCAGGGGCGATTTTACTTGGAATCTCGTGCGGCACGCGTGCGTTGTAGCTTAAGTGTCTCTTGTAGGCTAAGTTTGTTTCGCGACTTGATAGAACGTAAGTGTCTCTTACCAAATTGATCGTCTCGTCTTCACGTACACGACTGTGGTACGTTGTGAACAGTTATCGTTTATAACCTAGGTAATGGATTAGTGTGGCATTCATGTCTTTCCGACGTGCATACGGTAAATGCGGAAACGTGAACTTGGTGAAGTTATTACCAAATGCCTCCAAACGGGGCCAACTAACTGTTATTCTTATTCCGACTGTCGAAGGATATACTTGGGTAGATATCCGTCGGATACTGACGAATGTGAATGTGGAAGCATGTCTGTCGAAAACCTCTGTTGTTGAATGGTGCGCGCCAAACACTATTGCTGCTTCACGATAAGGCACATGACGTCTTAACGCTATAGTTACAGCAACTAAAGTGGGAAACAGTCGAGCACCCGCCCTATAGTTCTGATCATTCCCCGTTTGACTGTCGTACCCTTTGTTCCTTTAAAAAGGGCTTTAAGGGTTAACAATTCCAGTAGGCCGAGGATGTGTAGCAGGCAGTTACGGACTTGTTAATGGAGTAGAAAACGGTGTTTTAGCCTGGTGCGTGCGTGGGTGGGGTGGGTTGGGTTGGGTTGTTTGGGGGAAGAGACCAAACAGCGAGGTCATCGGTCTCATCGGATTAGGGAAGGATGGGGAAGGAAGGCGGCCGTGCCCTTTCAAAGGAACCATCCCAGGATTTGCCTGGAGCGATTTAGGGAAATCAGGGAAAACCTAAATCAGGATGGGCGGACGCGGGATTGAACCGTCGTCCTCCCGAATGCGAGTCCAGTGTGCTGCGCCACCTCGCTCGGTTGGTGCGTGGGTGATAACATTGCCTCAATGCTCAAGGCGATTGTACCTCCTGATTGGTATACCTATTCTTAACTGCACAGCTTTCGAACTGAAACGTTTTGATCTCTCTTATTGTAAATGATCCAGTGGATAACTTTGGAAGTTCAGGTGAGTTGTTTGCGGCTGATGATGCTGTATACAGAGAAGTCGCAATGCTAAAAAAATTATAGCAAACTGCAGGAAACCATGCAGAGTATCGACGCATGGTGCAGGGATTGGCACTTGATTCTCGTACGCGAAAGGGCGATTTGAAGTGGAACTGCTACATAAAGCTAATCATAGGGAAGACAGATGCCAGACTGACATTCACTGAAAGAATCCTCAGGATGTGTAGTCAATGTACAGAATAGGAAGCTTACAGAATCCTCATTCGACTGCTACTTGAAAATTGTTCGTCAGTCCAAGGCCTCTACCAGGAAAGGAATGGTAGAGGAAATGGAAAAGATGGCAAGAACAGCGCGCTTTTCGTGTCCTGTTCTTTTAGCAAACGCGAAAACGCCACAGAGGTTCTGAGCCAACGCCAGTGGCACAGGCTGCAAAAGAGGCGTTCTGGATCATGCTGTAGTTTGCTGTTTAAATTCCGAGAGCACACGTGTTTGGCCTGCCCGGTTAGCCGTGCGGTCTAACGCACTGCTCTCCGGGCGGGAAGGCGTGCCGGTCCCCGGCACGAATCCGCCGGGCGGATTCGTGTCGAGGTCCGGTGTGCCGGCCAGTCTGTGGATGGTTTGTAACACAGTTTTCCATCTGCCTCGGCGAATACGGGCTGGTTCCCCTTATTCCGCCTCAGTTACATTATGTCGGCGATTGCTGCGCAAACACTGTCTCCACGTACATGTACACCGTAATTATTCTTCCACGCAAACATTGAGGGGCTACACTCGTCTGGTGAGAGACGTTCCTGGGGGCCGAACCGCACGAGAACCTTGGGTTCTGTGTGGGGCGGCGGTGGGGTGAGTAGACTGCTGTAGCCTGTTGTGGGGTTGTGAACCACTGAGGGCTACGGCGTGGCTGAAGCCTCTCCGTCGTTTCTTTGTCCCCAGGACCATACAATACAATACAAATACGTGTTTAGAACAGTCAAAAATGTATGTGTGAAATCTTATTGGACTTAACTGCTATGGTCATCAGTCCCTAAGCTTACACACCTGTTAACGTAAATTACCCTAAGGACAAACACACACACACCCATGCCCGAGGGAGGACTCGAACCTCCGCCGAGACCAGCCGCACAGTCCATGACTACAGCTAATCCCGCGCGGCTTAGATCAGCCAACCGATAAACTGCTTCCTTCTAGCGTATACATCTAGAAAATGCTTTGAATGTAAAATTAATGAAAGTCGAACTCACGGCGAGATTTGCCAACAACCAATTTTTCCGCGCACCCTTCGCGACTGTAACAGGAAGAGAATAACCGATATTGGTACATAAAGTACCCTCTGCCACATACTATAAGGTTGCTTTCGGAGTAGTAGATACAGATGGGAGAGGCCGTATACTGCTGGAAACAATACTTGCGTTACTGATAGTGCGTAGTCACCTTGAAATGCTTCATAGAGCGTGCTAGTTAATTTTCCTGTCTGTATAATACAGCTAACACCGTTGCAATGTCGTTTTAACTACTTCAGAGATGAATCTAGAAGACACTGTCAAGTGTTCGAAGTGTTAATAAGGATGCTAGCTCTGGAAATGGCTTGTTTGTACACAAATGTTTAACTCCTTTGTGCCTATGCGGCTTCTGTCTACGTTCGTAAGATCTTTCATTGCTCATTTGTCGCTAAGGAATCTAAACCTACCAGTGAGAAGTTCGTTCTGTTGAGAGCGGAAACTTTTGTAGCCTTAAAAACCAGCCAACTAATTACTGCAATCGCTCTCTGTCTGTCACCTCATCTGTCAGGAGGTGATCAATTTTCACAGAGAAGTCGTTAATTAAGATACTGTCTGGAACAGTTTTCCCGTGACGGCCTGCACAAGTACGGCGAAGTAATTAAGTAATTAACCTAGAAAGGAGGAAAAGGTGATACGACTGTGGCGGCACAGTAATGTTCCATCATCTGGCGTACACCTCTTGCCCGAGCAGAGTGCGTAAGGAGGAGCGACATTTTATCGCATCCGGATATCTTCGTTTACATTTTCCGTGGTATCTCAAAATTCATGAAAGCTCCCGTTGGAAGCACATGACTGATTTTTCCCGTATGCAAATTTGTGGTCACCCTACAATGACATGCCTTCAAAATTCTAATCTCTCTCTTCTTGAATAAAATAACTTTTTTCATGCAATTCAGACCTATTTTCAAGGGATTGTTTCATCTAGACGATCCAGAATGGAGTATTTTACGACTATCTTTGCTTAAAAAATGATAGTTAAAAGCACCACAGATGTTTTTAGTTATGTTTGTTACGCCACAACCGTTTTCTTTCTAAGGAACATTCACGTGGCACGCAGTTCGACAAGATAAAGAATGGGCTAAAACCTAATAATATACACATAACATACATATGACATATGATATGTAACTTATACTAAAAGTGCATCAAAGGTCCTCGTAACTAATTGTCACGAAGTGGCACAAACGTGTCCGTGTCCCGATTCAGGAATGACTAATCACATATAACGCTGAAAGGTACATTCTCGGACATGACGGACACAGTGAAACACATGGCTGACGGCCTGACAAAAGCACAACCACCATTTCATGCAGGGAACAATACAACATAATCTTGCCAAAAACGATAATGACCTTAAGTGCGAGAGTGTAAGCTAGTAGATACATTTTGACCCACTCTCAGCTTAGAAGTAAAATGCGAAGTTAGTTAACAGAGTATTTACGCCGTGAATGCGTATGTGAATTTTTTCACATGAACAATTTCAGAGACAATGGGAAATTGTAAAAGACGCCATACAGTCATTGAAACAATTTGCAAAATTGCATATAAACAGAATTAGAACAGAACAGTTATGCCCAGTATAAGAGGAATAGAAACCAATCTCTTAAAAAATCATCTCCTCATTTCTCATCTAATGCACTAAATGTGATTGTTTCTCATCTACTTTCATTGTTAACAAGACGACTGAAACCATGTAATTGGGTAAGTCAAATGTTTCATCCACGTAGTGGCGACGCGATTTTTTTAATCTCAATTTTTATGTTCATCAGTCATGATCTTTCTCTGTAATCAGTTACCGCTTTACATAAGAAACAACGATACGACTTTTTCTAAACACTCTCTTTATTTCTAGAATGAAATTTTCACTCTACAACGGAGTGTGCGCTGATACGAAATTTCCTGGCAGATTAAAACTGTGTGCCGGACCGAGACTCGAACTCGGGACCTTTGCCTTTCGCGACCAAGTGCTCTACCAACTGAGCTACCCAAGCACGACTCAGGCCCTGTCCTCTCAGCTTTAATTCCGCCAGTACCTCGTCTCCTACCTTCCAAACTTCACAGAAGTTTTCCTGCGAATCATGCAGAATTAGCACTCCTGGAAGAAAGGATATTCCTGAGACATGGCTTAGCGACAGCCTGGGGGATGTTGCTATAAAGAAATTATCACTCTACAGCGGAGTGTGCGCTGATATGATGCAGAGCACTTGCCCGCGAAAGGCAAAGTTCCCGAGTTCGAGTCTCGGTCCGGCACACAGTTTTAATCTGCCAGGAAGTTTCACTCTCTTTATTCCTCTTGTATTTTAAACGATACTTCTATGAGAGGCAGTCGAATGAAAACAGAACATCCAACACAAAAAGATCATGGAATGGTTCCACTCAAAAGTAGTCACCACACGCCTTAAGAATTTATCCCACTGGGCGACGACAACAATAAATTCTTGTTTTGTAGAACGCAGCCAGCCCCTAAAGATCAACAATCGCTCCTACTCTTGAAATTCCTCGTCTGACTCAAACCGAAATGCGTGTCTTCCTTCAGGTCGCACAAGATGTGAAAATCACAGGGTGAAAGGTCCAAGGTGGCCGAGGATGTTGAACGTTTCCTAACCAAACGTTGAAGCGTAGCCTTCGTCTGATTGGTTCAACTTGTTGTACGATAACGCCCTCAACATCCTCCGTACAGCCCGCACCTTTCACCGTGTGATTATCAAATATTTGACGAACTGAAGAAACATGCATGGACGTTGGTTTCAGACGGACGAGGAAGTGAAAGAGTCGGTAAGGAAGTTTATCCGTCAAAGGCCGATTGCGTTCTACAGGAATTGATCGTCTTGTCTTCGAGTTGTATAAATATCTTAATGCGTGTTCATCGAATGACCCTGCCCGGACAGTCCATTACAGCGGAGCATTTTTTTTTATATTCCCTGCGTGTACCGCTGAATGTGCTTGTTTCTGGCATTCGACGACGTTTCTCACTGTGTGCTACTCATGTTCCAGGATGTGTCTTTTAGTGTTATGTAAGGTGATGAGACAATTTTGATTCCCGACATCGACACACTTCTGCAACTATGTGACAGTCAGTTGTGATGACAGTTGGTGAGCTTTTGACGTGAGCTACATATCATGTTTTGCGTATATATTACATTACGTGCATGTTTTAGTGGCTTTTAATCTCTTAATATTAGTTTGTAGAATTACAGGTAACCTGAAGATGTTTGTTTGGATCTAAAACCGTTGTGGCGTAACAAGCGTATCTGAAATACTGCTGCCGTGGTCTTTATTAACATTTACATTAGATTTACATTAGTCAGCTATGGAGCACAAGATGACCAAGTTATTGCTTTATCTGTCACAAGATAATCAAGGTGGGTCGCATTTCAATATCGTATTAACATTTTCATTACTTTTCCAACATTTGAAATTGACTATTTGCTTCTACAGCGCAACACAGCACCGATTTCGCACGTATATTTCTCCTAGTTCATTCTCCACTAGAAATTTATTGTAATCTTTCTTGGCATCAGATGTTTCTTAAAACGTCAATAGGCGATTATGAAATAGCACATTGCAAAGTTCCCAACGTGTTAGTGCAGTTTTGTGACGGAGGAGTGGGGTTTGAAAATGACTCGAAGATAAAGAACCAAAATCATAATCCTTCACCAGTTCAATGTGGATTTCCATTATTAATGAACATTCCAGAATAACGAACATAATGTCGGCATTGTAACACATTTAATACATTTGAACTTAAATGCTCAACATGCCTATCAAAGTAGTATATCGAAAACTGTTCTACAGAGAAAGTACACTTAGTAAGTTCATAAAAATGTTTCCTTCATATTTCCGCCATCTCTGTGCAAGGTCGCGAAAATTCGCACGCTACTGTAGTATTGTTGGGAAACACATGTAACAAAACAGATACATTCTGTGTTTCCTTGGACACAATCTTTAGTTACGGGGGACCACTACACGAACCTTTGTTAGCAGAAAAGGTGGTTGAACCCAACCTTTACAGATATTAAAATTACGTCAAACTACAAAGGGCGTTCAAAAAGTTTTGCACAGTCGTCTCTATTTTTTTTTATTTTTTCAGGAGGAGAATGAAATTCTTAGAGAACTTACTTAGGAACATTTAGATATACATTGAGCCTACTCAGGGTAGTCTCCATCAGTTATGGTGCATCTGGTCCAACGTCCTTTCAATTATGTAAATGCACTCTGGTAAAATTCTGGGGATTAACTTTTACGCCGTCGCTTGACACAGGAAATAAGGTCTTCCTCACTATCAAATGTTTTATCGCGCAGGTGGGCCTTCAGACGACCAAGGAGGTAGATATCAGACGGCGACAATTCCAGAATGTAGGGAGGATGGCGAACAATTTTCCAACCCGTTTTCCTGATGTCTCCTGCATCATAAGGGACGTATGGGGTTTGGCATTGTCATGGTGTAGTCTGATGATCTGACCCTGAAGCTGTGGTATGTGGGTCTTGATAGCACGTCTCAGCTGTCGTGTCGTCACACATCTGTCGTCGGGGATGATTTGATCAATGGTCTCCTTATTCACATCGCTCACTGCCGTCGATGGTCTACCGCATCGTGGATTGTCTAGTAGAGAGAAATCACATTCTTTAAACTTCTGCAACCACCGCTGGATACTGCTGCGATCCACTGTGTCCTCCCCATAAACAGGAAGCAACTTCCTGTGAATTGATATGGCAGAGTCATCGCCGGTCTTGAAGAGGAACTCCATCACTGACTGTTGTTGCAACCTGACATTTTCTTCATGGTCATTATGGCTCACCTGTAAATAAAAGAAAATACTTTTATGCACCAACTTAGAGATAAATGTTCCAAGAATGTTCACAAAAAATTTCATTCTCCTCCTGCAAAACATAAAAAAATTAGAGACCACTGTGCAAAACTTTTTTGAGTTTTTGTTTTAAATCAATCGTTCACTTTTTTGTGTTAGCAGAAGAGCGAACACCGTGATACGAATGTAAGCCGAAATGCACGCGTTTTAGCTCACGCAGGCTGGCGTGAGGAGGGAAGGACTATACTGACGTGAGGTCTGGAACATGACAAGGAATTAGAATTCAGAACGCGGACGTAATTAGTTTGATACTTAACTTTAATCCATTAATGATGAACGTCGCTCTTGACGGTACGTGATTCACAATATTATCTGTTCAGAATACATTCTTGAAGATAGTAATTATAGTAACTGAATATGGCGCCTTGCTAGATCGTAGCAAATGACTTAGCTGAAGGCTATGCTAAACTGTCGTCTCTGCAAATGAGACCGTATCTAGACAGTGAACCATCGCTAGCAAAATCGGCTGTACAACTGGGCAAATGCTAGGGAGTCTCTCTCTAGACTAGACCTGCCGTGTGGCGGCGCTCGGTCTGCAATCACTGATAGTGGCGACACGCGGGTCCGACGTATACTAACGGACCGCGGTTGATTTAAAGGCTACCACCTAGAAAGTGTGGTGTCTGGCGGTGACACCACACCCTTAATCAAATTTCCTGATAGAAATCTGGGTTTATGCGAATTAAATCACTGTGCACTAAATTTCTGCTGCCCCGAATGTCTGTTAATCAGAGTACATGCATCACCATGTCCACTCACTGACTGGCATGGACACAGATCTTGAGATCGCTGCTTCCTACTCGTGAAGTGTTTGCAGTACATATACGACAGGTAGCAGCACCAAATAGAACAGAAAAATATGCTATACAGTTTTCATTTTGTCATCTGTTTGTCTTCTGTAGCGTCTGCAGGTGTTGTGTGTTCCAAAAATAACACACCACAATCGGAAATGAAATGTGTCTGTGACTAGAATTAACTGCGCAATTGTTCATGTCTTTTATCGGTCCGCAATCGTCAGCCGATGACGTGGGAACATAAAATTGTAAATCGGACTCGTGTCAGTTGTGACATGAATAATTCTGTCACTGCGGCGCTCTTAATAATCCACTTTACTACTCGCTTTCGTACGCTTCCTGATGCGGACACCTGTTGAAGTATTAGCTGGTGCTCTTGCCATCGCCCTGTTGTCTTCTAGTCAAAAACTCTATGTCCTCTTTCCATTTTACTCCACAAATCTTTAGAGTATACTTTTCCATCAACTCACTAGGCTCCTTCTTCAGATCTTCCAGTGCCTTTGTAACATAGCGAAATTACACTCCCCGATTCTTAGAGATTTAGCACTACTCATTTCACAAAAAGTATGCAAATGGAGATCCTTATAAAGCTTATTTATCTCTGAGCTATTTTTCATTTTATCTCTTTCTGTATAGAGAAATTGAAGTACTTTGTGCTTTTGAGTCAGCAGTTTCCGTTTCCTGTTACATCTCGATTCCATAAACAAGTGAGTGTTTCGACTTCAGGACAGAGAATGATGTTTAATTGGGTCTCATGTCACATAGATCTTTTGCATAAATACCATCTAAATGATATGAAACGCGTTCGTTTATCGGCTGTATATACAAGTTTTGTTGGTTTGCGTGTCCAGATGACAGCTTCATGCCACTGTACTCCAAACTGGCTTATACAGGTTATTAAAAAAAGTATTCCGTAGTTTGAGAGATTGTAATTTGGACCGAAACAAGACAAAAACGTCCAGTGAACATGAGCTGTAAATTTCTATAATAATAGTTATAAGGACTTGTGCATCTCCCCCATTATGAAACACATCACCTCTTACTGCACAGTCTTTGCTACTACAAACGACCTGCGGATGGGAGAAAGGAAATGAGGACGCATTCCTCTGATATTCTGAATTAGCGAAATCAAAAGATGTGAAGGCGAAATGAAGATTGTGGTAACAAACAGATCTGTAGCATAGGCTGGCTTTTACGCTCGAACCACCTTTAACACACTTTGGTATATATGAGCTTTGCTGTTTCACAGTAACACAATAATATGTTCATTTGCTTACTCTTTTGTTGACTTACTTGGTTGCTGCATTCTGTAGGTTGTTCGTAACAAAGAGCTTGCTGTAGAAGAGATGACTTTTACAGTAGCGTTAAGGAACAAGTGTTTGTAGCTCTTAAGATAAGCATATTAGAGCCCATATTTTGTTTCTCTCGATACTACCATCACTCAGATTACGAAATACTTTTATTAACGTCCTGTATATATCGAAATAGCCTTGTAACTTCTCGTAATTTTTAATGTTTATAGACAAGTTTTTGTCAAAAGCAACTATCCATTTCTTCCTGTAGTTTGAGGAAGATTCTACGAATAGGAGTTAAGTAATGGAACACATCATTGCCCCCCCACCCCCCGCCATTTCGGTTGAAATTCTTGTGGGACATCGTGAGATGTTCCTGCTTTAGCACCTATAGTTTCATGACGTTCCGATAGATGGCGGCGTTATAGGTAACTTTCAAAATGGCGTCTGTAACGGAAGTGCGTTCCGAACAGACCGCTGTCATGGAGTTTTCTATGGCAGAAAACCAGAGCGTCGAAGATATTCATATGGGCTCGCAGAATTTCTACAGAGACATGCCAGTGAACAAAAGTACGGTGAGTCGTTGCGCGAAACGTCTGTCATCATCGCAGCAAGGTCGCGCAAACTTGTCCGGTCTCGAGCGAGCCGGCCGGCCGCACGCAGCTGCGACTCCTGCAATTTCGGAACGTGCGGACACTCTCATTCGAGGGGATCGACGGATTATAATCAAACATTTCACTGCACAACTGGCCGTCTCCGTTGGTAGTGCTGACATATTGGTTCACAAGTTGGAGTAATGGAAAGTGTTTGCCTTTTGGGTTTCTCATGCACCCTGCAGCCCAGATATCGCACCTTCCGTCTTCTGTTTGGCCCAGTGGAGGATGCTCTTCGTGGGAGGCAGTCCGTGGCAGATTGGGAGGCTACTAAGGCAGTAAGACGTTGGCTCCGACGCCGTCCGGCGAAGTGGTGCCATGCGTGCGTGAAGGCCTTCACAGCAACGTGGCGTCGGACTATTGCATCAAACAGAGGTTATGTTGAAAAACAGGGTTATGCAGCCAAAAGAGTGGAGAATAATATGGTGAGTAAAACAAACCTATTTTGAGAAAAAAGGTGTTGCCAGAGTTTAGTTTAATTTCTTCTTCACGAGCTTCTGTCAGTATTAGTAGCAGGATGGATAGACAGTTGCATACTGCGTGCGACGCATGAGCAGCTTCGTGCAGTTCCTGAACAGCTGAAGATGCTATTGGCTACGGTCAGCTGTTTGCAAGCTGGTGCGTGGCGGCTGAGGAAATGTGCTCACTGAACATTTCCTGTTAGCTTTCGTAATAAATAATGTTCATCATTTCCTTGTAATGTGTGATGTTGCAATATGTATTGTCTGACAAAAAGTGAATCACCCAGAAGGCTCTGTCGGCAGGTATGTTAGAGAGGGCTCATGTCTGGAGAAGATGCTGACCACTCTAGTCGAGCGATGTCGTTAACCTGAAGGAAGTCATCCACAAGATGTGCACGATGGGGGCGCGAATTGTCGTCCATGAAGACTAATGCCTCTCCAATATGCTGGCGATATGGTTGGACTATCGGTGGGAGGATGGCATTCACGTATCGTACAGCCGTTGCGGCGCCTTCGATGACCACCAGCGGCGTTCGTCGGTCCCACATAATGCCAACGTAAAACAGCAGAAAATCTCCACCTTGGTGCACTCGCTGGACTGTGTGACTAAGGTGTTCAGCTTGACCGGGTTGCCTCCAAACACCTCTCCGTCGATTTTCTGATTGAAGGCATACACGACACACTCATCGGGGAACAGAACGTGATGCCAAAACTGAGCGGTCCATTCAGCACGTTGTTGGGCCCATCTGTACCGCGCTGCATGGTGTCGTGTTTGCAAAGAGGGACCTCGCCATGGACGTCGGGAGTGAAGTTGCGCATCATGCAGCCTGTTGTGCACAGTTTGAGTCGTAACACGACGTCCTGTGGCTGCCCGAGAATCATTGTTCGACTTGATGGCGTTGCTCTCAGGGTTCCTCGGAGCCATAATCCGTCGGTAGCGGTCATCCACTGTCATAGCAGCTCTTGGGCGGCCTGAGCGAGGCATGTCATCGACAGTTCCTGTCTCTCTGTATCTCCTCCATGTCCGATCAACATCGCTTTGGTTAGGACCGAGGCGCCTGGACAGTTCCATTTTTGGGAGCCCATCCTGGCACAAAGGAACAATGCAGACGCGATCGAACCGCGGTATTGACCGTCTAGGCATGGTTCAACTACAGACAACACGAGCCGTGTACCTCCTTCCTGGTGGAATGACTGGAACTGATCGGCTGTTGGAGCCCCTCCGTCTAATAGGCACTGCTGATGCATGGTTGTTTACATCTTTTGGCGGGTTTAGCGACATCTCTGAACAGTATAAGGGACTGTGTCTGTGATACAATACCCACAGTGAACGTCTGTCTTCAGGAGTTCTCGGATCTGGGGTGATGCAAAACATTTTTTGATGTATGTACAAGGCGTATGAACAGCATCAGATGTTGTGAGAATACAGTGAAGGACATGTGAATACCGCATACTCGTATGAGATCGTGTTATCAGTACCTGACAGTTTGAAAGGGACGTTATCGTGGGTCTCCATTTGGGCCACATGGTCGGATTAAGAATTATCCAGATTTGCTGGCTCTTGCCTATGATACTGGTCCGGTATTGGACTGCATGGGAACACGACGGCAAGCGTACTCAAGTCGTCAACGGTCTGGTCGACCTCTTCTGCTCCACCATAATGCGGTACTTCCGGATTGTGCAGCAGCAAGCCTTCACGTCCGCACCTGCCGTCAGAAAACCAGTAATGGACTCCCTGCAATATTCTGAGTCGTACCACACCATTGGTCGGAGACTAGCAGCAGCCTGAATAGTGAATTACCGTCTCACGCGTAGGCTGCCGTGAATGCCACAACACAAACAGCTGCGTTTGGAGTGGTCCCGTGTCTGGGATCCATGGACTGCTGATGAATGGCGTTGCATTGTGTTCAGCGATGAATAGCGATTCTGCATCGTCCCAGATGACGATCGTCGGCGAGTATGGCGGCGACCTGGGGCGAGGTCCTGTCCTTCTAATATTTTGCAGAGGAACAGCGGTGTCACTCATTGTGTCACGGTGTGGGGCACCATCGGGTATCACTCCAGGTCACGGGTGGTAGGTTTTGAGGGAATTCTAACGGCACAACGGAACGTCACGGACATGTTGTGTTGTAACCGCGACGGGAACGGAAGTGGGTTTGCCGCTAACGAAAACACCGAGGGAAAGAACGGAAACGGCCTGCGAACAAACAAGACGGGCGAACGGGAGTGGAAGGACAAGCACGACGACAGACAACCGAGCAAGACACCAAGATCAACAACAAAGTATTAAGCAACGGGTTCACAAGAGATAACTTCACGAAATCAAAACAACGTCCAGTCGCAAAGGGGAAGTAAGCACACGCACCGTAAACACGATGTCTGTAAGCGATATATCAGCCGACTCAATGCAAATACTAGATTGCCTCACAGCTTTTTTTTATTTATTTTTTGTTCCTTATTGAGTTTTGATGCCCCCAAAGGGGGTGGGCTGGCAGCAGCTTAGAATGCCGCTCTTCACCCTACAGACTTTGTTTTGGAAGGATGAAGATAATAAATAATAAAAACAGGCTATAAAATCGGAGACTTAAATTGTAACATGGTGAAAAAATCGTGGAACGTAAAACATAGAACAAAGGGGTGATGATGCTAATAAAATACATCTGAAGCAGACAGGTAAAATAATAGACAGACAATTAAAAAACACGGTGACAGACTGGTTTCTGTTCGCAAAAGACATAAAATTCACACCCAGCGACAGCATGGTTTCTGTTCGCAACACTTTGGAAAGACGAAACAACACTGAACATTCACTTTGACACTGCACTAAAAAGTTGACAAATATGACATGCCACAGCCGAGAGCAGGTGGTGGGAAACCAGACAGGTGATGGGAAGATAAAAGGGGGGGGGGAAGGAAAGGAAAAACTAAGGGGGGGGGGGAAGGAGCCGAAGGAGGATGAGGACCCATAGAAGGGGTAGGGGGTGCTGGGCAGACGCGACAGGGAGTGGGGAAGGAAGAGGAGGGGAATACAGATGGGCTCGGGCGGGGGGGGGGGGGGGGCGGGAGAAAGGAGGTAGGGAGAGGTCAGGCAGGGAGAAAAGAAACGATGGAAGGGGGGGAAGAGGGAGCCCAGGGAAAAGGATGCAGGAAAGGAGGGGGGTTGAGGATCAGAGTTGATAGGAGGGATAAATGGAGGGAGAGAGGGCATCATCCGGGAGGGGGAGTTGATGGAAGCCACCTTGGGAATGGATATGTAGGGTGTAGAGGTGGAGGGTAGGGGGGGGGGACAACGGTGAAGACGTGGCAGGAGGCGGGGATGGGAGAGGAGAGGAGCAACCAGGGGGTGAGGGGGATCAAGGCGGCGGGAGGTGTAGAGGATGCGGATATGTTCGTGGAATAGGAGCAGATGGGGGAAAGGAATGAGGTCATAGAGGATGTTGATGCAGCTGCCATCTCAGAATCGCTCATCACTGTTCTTATGTGTGTTAATCAGAAAAGAGAGAGTTCAAACACTTATCCGAGGAAATTTGCAGGAAACCCTCAGCTCTTGAATACAATAATAACGTCGTAACAAGCAAAAGGTGGCGAAGAAGGGCCGACGGCAGAGGGTAAATATGAGAACCGTCTGAAAGTAAGTAGAAAGGCCAAGAGGCCGGATCCAGTAAGAGAACCATGTGGAAGACTGTCTAGATCAAGATGGTCTACTGGTCTTTATTTACCGCACTGCCATATCCCAGGGGATTAGCCATCTGACCACGTGACCTCTCCGTGTACCATCTCAGTAAAGAAGACACATCTAGAGGTCAAGGTTTTTAGTGTTTTCTGATAGGACTCGCTCCCCCCTTCTCCCACCACCACCACTGAGAAGAAGTCAAACGGACACAGTAACAGCTAATTTCACTGCCGCCAATGCGTAATATACCGCTAACTGATCTGTTCCACACGCCCGTCTGAACACGATTTAGCATCATGCATCATCCTGTAAGCCATTTCACACTGGTCGATGAACAAATTACGACGTTATTTTCGGTCATGTAAGCAAGGTTGCAGAATCGTCCTTGTGATCTGCATGTTCTGAACGGCAACATGACGATGAAGGTCTCATTGAATTTCTGAGAGGAACTTGTGTGGTCCTACAGTGCTCACACGCTTTACGCTGTTCTTTCCGTTCACACAGAAAATTAGTCGATATCGGTTACACAATAGACCAGGCGCCCAGCGAGGGGCCCATACTATCTGTTCATCATGCGGGTTGGGCTGCAATGGGTGGATAAGCTGGAAAGTTATTGGGTGTGTACAGAGAAGGCGCTGATGCGAATGATATTTATATTTTACGTTAACTGTTATTTAATTTGGGTATTTATTTAATCTAGGAAAGTTATGGCTTTCAGGACAAATAGACCATAAAGAGACATTAGATTTCACTGATGTCCGTCCTATGTGGTCTGTAAACTGCTGCTGAGTCAGCCATAGCGTCACTTTCATCATCACAGCAAGGGCAGTTTTGTACACAGATGTTTTGAAAATGGACACAGGTGTCCGAAACTATTCACCATCAAGAAAAAAATGCTTGTCTTTGCAATTTTTGACGGAGCTACAACCACTTATTTCAGCAACAAAAGAAGTTGCGGACCTATTTCTCACATGCCGCATACTGCAAATTCGTAACTTTAATCTACTGTGGGCGCACCACATCATCCCCCAAGAATGTATCTTTTTGTGACTGGTACTTAATCCTGCAGTTGCAAGGAGCAACAAGATAAATAACTAGTTTTTATGCAATTTGAACACTTCCGTGCTGTATGCAGTTAACTCGAGTGCGTCTTGTTTTGAAAACATGGGGCTCGTGTTAACTTGCAGATGATAAAGTAAATGTACTTCTAGACTATTTGCTAGTCTGATTTACAAGCACTTAACGTTCTTCCCATAACCAACGACTAGCCAGTATTAACATATTTATACTCTCACTCCGTCTCCCATTTCACCCATTTAGGTTAAGGGGGTAGGACGTCAAACGGGCCGACTTGGAGCAGGAGAGGCACCACAGGAAATTTTAATTTCCAGTGTCTATACTTTTACAAACAAATTCATAAAACTTTGTCAGCATGACCAGGAAGGATTTAGAATTCACACTCATTGCAGTGGAAGTTCGAAAACATAACGAAGTATTTCTTTTATTTGTGAAATTTCATCATTTTTTTTCACTTACTAATGGCAGCATTTGTTGCTATAAGTACACTTTTCTTCATAAGTAAGAGAGAGTCTTCGATGAATTTTGCACAGCATACAAACCATACTTAAAGGCGTATGAAACTACAATTTTGCAAATCTATTAAAAACTGTGGTAAAAATTGTGGTAATTAACTATAAAATTTGTGTTTTTCTTAACATGAAGTTTAAAATATAACAGTTCATTCTTTTTTCATAAATTAAATAAATTCTAGAGTTTCATACATCTGTAAGTATGTTACGTATACTGTGCAAAGTCCGCAGCTCGTGGTCGTGTGGTAGCGTTCTCGCTTCCCACGCCCGGGTTCCCGGGTTCGATTCCCGGCGGGGTCAGGGATTTTCTCTGTCTCGTGATGACTGGGTGCTGTGTGATCTCTTTAAGTTAGTTAGGTTTAAGTAGTTCTAAGTTCTAGGGGACTGATGACCATAGATGTTAAGTCCCATTGTGCTCAGAGCCATTTGAACCATTTGCTGCGCAAAATTCATCGAAGAATCTCTCTAACTTATGAAGAAAACTGTATCTGTAGCAACAAATGCAGCCATTAGTAAGTGAAAAAATAATGAAATTTCGCACGTAGAAAAGAAAATTATTTTTGCTGTGTTGGCAGAAGAGCCAACACCGTGTTGCTAGAGGAGGCCGAAATGCAAGCGTTTAATTACACGCAGACTGGCGTGAGGTCTGGAACAGTTAAATGTAATTAATATAGCCAATAAGGTACGCTGTTGCTGGAATACTTAACTTTAATCCATAATTGGTGTACATCGCTCTTGACGGTACATTAATATGCTCAATATAAACTGGTAATAGCGCCTTGCTAGGTCGTAGCAAATGACGTAGCTGAAGGCTATGCTAACTATCGTCTCGGAAAATGAGAGCGTATTTGTCAGTGTAGCATCGCTAGCAAAGTCGGCTGTACAACTGGGGCGAGTGCTAGTAAGTCTCTCTAGACCTGCCGTGTGGCGACGCTCGGTCTGCAATCACTGACAGTGCCGACACGCGGGTCCGACGTATACTACCGGACCGCGGCCGATTTAAAGGCTACCACCTAGCAAGTGTGGTGTCTGGCGGTGACACCACAATTTTGCTATGTTTTCGAACCTCCACTGCAATGAGTGAGAATCCTGGATCCTTCCTGGTGATGCTAACAAAGTTTTATGAATTTATTTGTAAAAGTATAGACACTGGAAATTAAAATGTTGTGTGATGCCTCTCCTGCTCCTACTCCCCCCCCCCCCCCACCCTTAATACTGAAACAGAGGTGACTACATAGTTCACGGTAGTTAGCCCGCGAGTCCAAAAGTCGTACATAAAATGCGTAGAATAACTGGAAGAGTCGAGGGACATGAAAGGGAAGTAGTGGTTGGGAAGGGAGTGAGACAGGGTTGTAGCCTCTCCCCGATGCTATTCAATCTGTATATTGAGCAAGCAGTAAAGGAAACAAAGAAAAGTTCGGAGTAGCTATTAAAATCCATCGAGAAGAAATAAAAACTTTGAGGTTTGCCGATGACATTGTAATTCTGTCAGAGACAGCAAAGTATCTGGAAGAACAGTTGAACAGAATGGACAGTGTCTTGAAAGGAGGATAGATGATGAACATCAACAAATGCAAAACGACGATAATGAAATGTAGTCGAATTATGTCGGGTGATGCCAAGGAAATTAGATTAGGAAATGAGACACTTAAAGTAGTAAAGGAGTTTTGCTATTTGGGGAGCAAAATAACTGATGATGGTCGAAGTAGAGAGGATATAAAATGTAGACTGGCAATGGCAAGGAAAGCGTTTCTGAAGAAGAGAAATTTGTTAACATCGAGTATTGATTTAAGTGTCAGGAAGTCGTTTCTGAAAGTATTTGTATGGAGTGTAGCCATGTATGGAAGTGCCACATGGACGATAAATAGTTTAGACAAGAAGAGAATAGAAGCTTTCGAAATGTGGTGCTACAGAAGAATGCTGAAGATTAGATGGGTAGATCACATAACTAACGAAGAGGTATTGAATAGAATTGGGGAGAAGAGGAGTTTGTGGCACAACTTGACTAGAAGAAGGGATAGGTTGGTAGGATATGTTATGAGGCATCAAGGGATCAGCAATTTGGTACTGGAGGGCAGCGTGGAGGGTAAAAATCGTAGAGGGAGACCAAGGTATGAATACACTAAGCAGATTCAGAAGGATGTAGGCTGCAGTAGGTACTGGGAGATGAAGCAGCTTGCACAGGATAGAGTAGCATGGAGAGCTGCAGCAAACCAGTCTCAGGACTGAAGACCACAACAACAACAACTGGAAGTGTAGCAAATGTGCCAAGTTTCAGTATTTGAGTATTTTCATGACCACTCTCCCTTCCGACCGACACATTAAAGGAGTCCCTACGCAGGCAAGTGCAGTTGCGCGCGAAAGCGTCAGTGCAGCTCCAGAGAGGAATGGATTGGGCCCCGGGCAGATGGGGAGCCGCAGAACAGACGCCGCTGGCTGCGTCGCCGGTCCGCTGGCCAGAGGTCCACAAAGCACGCTAATTGGCGTCGTTACGCGGCGTGCCGCAGAGACAGACTCACTGCAAACTCGGCGCCAGGGCAGAGAGAGGGGAGGGGGCACACAGAATGGTAGGGGAGGAGGATGGAGGGCTGGGCTGGCGACCGATGCTGGCAGAGGAGGCGTCCACAGCACAGCACAGCTCAGTTCAGGTCGCCGTCTGCAGCCACGAAGCTTTGTACTGAAGCACTTCCAGCCGCCTCCAGACACCGTAACGAAGCTGTCCTTGCATCCACAGTACATAAAGCTGCCAGTGAGTGGCCACTCTGGGCGAGACTAAATAAATCCAAAGGAGACCTACTTAAACAGCAGATGAGTTTACTACTGACATTTATAGATGTGCGCTGGACCACTTTTACAGGAGTTGCTTGCCGCGAGGGATTAGCCGAGCGGTCTAGGCGCTGCAGTCATGGACCGTGCGGTTGGTCCCGGCGGAGGTTCGAGTCCTCCCTCGGGCATGGGTGTGTGTGTGTTTGTCCTTAGGATAATTTAGCTTAAGTAGTGTGTAAGCTTAGGGACTGATGACCTTAGCAGTTAAGTCCGATAAGATTTCACACACATTTGAACATTTTTCAACAGAAGTTGTTTCCTTACAACACTACACGGCATAAAAAATTTCAGCACCATGAAGGATAACAAGTAAACTGGTTTACTTATTATCAGTGCAGGAGGTGGGGAACGTGATTATTTTGTAAGTGATTTTGGGGCTTAAAGACGTAAACTTAAGTACACAGAGATGGTAAATGAAACTATATGGTTCTAAAGACCTTTTCAAGTTTCAAACACCTGAAGATGGCAGGGGTAAAATACAGGGAGCGAAAGGCTATTTACAATTTGTGCAGAAACCAGATGGCAGTTGTAAGAGTCGAGGGACATGAAAGGGAATCAGTTGTTGGGAAGGGAGTGAGGCAGGGTTGTAGACCCTCCCCGATGCTATTCAATCGGTATACTGAGCAAGCAGTAAAGGAAATAAAAGAAAAATTCGGAGTAGGTATTAAAATTCACGGAGAAGAAATAAAAACATTAATGTTCGCCGATGACATTGTAATTCTGTCAGAGACAGCAAAGGGCTTGTAAGAACAGTTGAACGGAATGGACAGTGTCTTGAAAGGAGGATATAAGATGAACATCTACAAAAGCAAAACGAGGATAATGGAATGTAGTCGAATTAAGTCGGGTGATGCTGAGGGAATTAGATTAGGAAATGGGACACTTAAAGTAGTAAAGGAGTTTAGCTCTTTCGGGAGCAAAATAACTGATGATGGTCGGAGTAGAGAGGATATAAAATTTAGACTGGCAATGGCAAGGAAAGCGTTTCTGAAGAAGAGAAGTTTGTTATCATCGAGTATAGATTTAAGTGTCAGGAATCCGTTTCTGAAAGTATTTGTATGGAGTGTAGCCTTGTATGGAAGTGAAACATGGGCAATTAATAGTTTGGACCAGAAGAAAATATAAGCTTTCGAAATATGGTGCTACACGCGAATGCTTAAATTTCGATTGGTAGATCACATAAGTAATGACGAGGTATTGAATAGAATTGGGGAGAAGAGGAGTTTGTGGCACAACTTGACTAGAAGAAGGAATCGGTTGGTAGGATATGCTCTGAGGCATCAAGGGATCACCAATTTAGTATTGGAGGGCAGCGTGGAGGGTAAAAATCGTAGAGGAAGACCAAGAGATGAATACACTAAGCAGATTCAGAAGGATGTAGGTTGCAGTAGGTACTGGGAGATGAAGAAGCTTGCACAGGATAGAGTAGCATGGAGAGCTGCAGCAAGCCAATCTCAGGACTGAAGACCACAACAACAACAACAACGTGATCTATGTATGCAGACCTAAGCGACGAATGAAAATTCGTACCAAGGACGGGATTCGAATCCGGGACTCCTGCTCACTAGGCAGACACTCTAACCACTAGGCCGCCCTAGCGCAGTGTCTTACCACAACTGCACCTACTACCCTAGCACGTCTCACTCCTCAATCCAAATCCCCGTCAGCGACTCATCCCATTTGTTATTCCCCCTAAACCAGACCTGCATTTCAGATGCTCTGCAACTACTCTGAAACAGCATCTCAGCATCACACAAAACTTGAGATCCTGCCTGAAACCTAGGCGTAGGTCTTTGGATCAAATAAAACTATATGGTTCCAATGCCAGCGTTGGTACAAATTTTCGTACACCGCTTCATCTGCATATTTACGTCGTACATGTTTGAGACTTGAGAAGGTATATCGAACCATAAAGTTTCATTTGATTAAAACACTTATGCCTATGGTTGAGGCAGGATACCACTTCTCGTTCGATGGTGAGGTGCCATTTCAATACAGTTCAAGCTTAGGGATCAATACCAAGTGGGTTGATGTGTGAATTGGAATTTCGACTGTGGAGGGACGCATGCTAGGAAGTCCGTGCAGTTGTGGCAAACCACTGTGCCAGGGTGGCGTAGTGGTTTGCACAACTGCCTAGTGAACGGGAGACCCAGGTTAGAATCCTGGCCTTGGAACAAATTTGTATTTATTGCTTTAGTCTCTATAAATACATGACGGAGGTGACACATTTCGTAGCAACAACAACAGCTGTAAACCGGCCGGCCATCATATCGAACTGAACGTGGAGATGCTGATAACGCTGTATTACACGAGTACGCGGCATCTCCGTGTCCTTCATAGTGACCACAGATCATACGATGCTGTCCTCTACCATTACAAACCCTGTCAGGCCTGGTAACAACAGTAGAATAAATTCATTCCCTGCTGCTTAAACTCTGTGCTACAGTCTTCAGTCGCAGTGGCTGGTGAGTGTGGTATCGATAGCTACCATGCCACTTATTAGGTTGGCACTACGACAGACACCGACGACAGCCCCCTCTAGCCGGCGCTGGAGAGCTCTACGAGCATCGCTACAGATTCTGCCCTCATTTCATCAGGTGCAGCCAGCCGGGAAACATCCCTTCAGCTTCGCCCTCTTTCCATGTTATGTATTCTTATTGCTTGAGTAAAGGGGATTTACATTCATACAGCAGTGCCGACGTGTTTTACCTTTTCCTGATCCAATCCACGCGAGGCCTTCCAGGCGGGATACAAAAGTGATTTTCGTCGTGGTCCTCTCCCTACAATCCAGGATCAGAGGTTTTAATGGGCGAGAGGTCTGGGGAACGTGCTGACCAGAGCAACATGCGAACTCCGTCTGCATCGAGACAGATAGAACAGTAAGGGCAATACACTTTGATGCATTACTTCGTTGTAAGGCAACGTCTATGAAACCATGGAGATAGGGAGCAGCCACAGACCTCAACGAGACAGAAATGTAACGACTGCTTCCCAAATTACCGTCTGTCTAAACCAGAGATGATCAAGCTGGAAGGCGCAGATGTCAGGGGGCTACGATATGTTTGGTGCAGAATACGTTGACCTTCCCTTCTGGTCAGAAGTGATCCATCTAAACCTTGACGACAAGTGCGCCTGCCCTCATGTTTCCATTCATTCCAATATCGGGCCATTGTCACATCTGAATGCCTCACAAATCTGTATATGGCACGATTAAATGAAGACCCAACCGAAACCATTTCAAACACTGTCAGGTGGTTATATGGCTGTCTCACACGAATACGCGACGTCTCCGTGGTCCTTAGCAGTGATCACTCGACATCTGACGCTGTTCACGTCCCTCACTTGCCCTACCAATCCTGGTAACAACTCTAAACACACTGGTGGCCTCTCTACACGTCGCAGAGAATTCGAGTTCTAATCGTTTACAGACCCTCTAGTGCTGAGTACATGAGCGAAGTTACGTTGACGTTGACCATTTATTCTGAATGCTGCACTTTCCTCTTCAGGCAGTGTAGAATGAACGTCGTTTTTGGGGATATTAGATTATAAATAAGATACATGAGTCTTGACGCATATTTATCAGAGAAATCTTAAAACTACAGCTTTATGCTGTATTATCTCTCTAGATAATCACAATTCAGATTATGCATTTATCATACCTCTTAGTGAGTTGAAAAATCTTCTTTAGACTACTTTCTGTCGGCTGAGACTGTAGAATGCCTGAGAGACCGTATTGTACGTCCTCGCCGCCGTCGAATCGTTGGGAGCCGAGGCACGTTTTCGGTCTCCATCAATAGGAGTTGCTTGAAGCTGTACCAGGTCTGTAGCTCCGATGCTAAAAGCATCGGTTTTCAGGAACTTTTCCACACTTTTCAGTGCTAATTTGTTGATAAATGCAGACATCGGCCAATTACGCCGTGATGAACATTCATCGTGCCGCTCTTAACGAACGACAGTGCCTGACGAACACCAGCCAACTCATCTCACTTGGTCTGCATGAGGCGATAGACGTCAATAGTTTTGAGGTATTCTTGTTTCTGTACAACTGATTTCCGAGTTTGGCGAAATTTCCAGTTCCATCAGCGTCGTTCAGTACCTTAAGGCCGCCTCGTTAACCTCTGTCAATGGTGTCATTCGGATGCAGCGTATGAGTACGTATGTATGGAGGAGGGTCTCATCGTCTTCCGAGCCGTTGAGACGTTTGACCCGTCACATCTCTCTCGCGTAGTACCTGAGCAGGCCCCACCAGATCTAATAGAGCCTTTTAAGGTCCTCCTCACAACGAAAAATCCCTACACTAACTGTAATCGACCCCGGGTCCTCCACATGCCAGTCACGGACGCTGGCCGCTTACTTACGGAGGCTCGTGGGATTTTCAGATACAACTCTCGATTTGAAGTAGAACTGTAGGCAAAGAAAAAAACAACGTGGCTTTGTCGCTATCGCATGTCTACGCACTTTGACCTACTGCGGAAGTCACTGTAGCTACTGTTTAGATTTTCTCCGTCCCTCCCGTGCAACATAATATTGGGTTAATTTCCGGATAGCCAACATTCTACTTTCTTGATAAGTTATTCTTATAAACAGCAGACGTGAATTACACTCTAAGATGATTTACATGTACAGACAAACAAACTATCCAATTTCAGAAAAATTGGATGCGTTGTTCAAGAAAAAGACTTCACAAATTGAGCAAATGAATTAGTCCACCTCTGACCCTTATTCAAGCAATTATTCGGCTTGACACTGACTGATGGCTGTCCTTCGAGAGATATCGTCCCAAATTCGGTCCCGTTGGTGCGTTGGATCGTCCAATTCCTAGCATGTTGGAGAAACTTGCCCATAACGCTCTAAACGTTCTCAACTGGGGAGAGGTCTAGCGATCTTGCTGACCGAGGTAGGGTTTGGCAAGAGCAAAGACAAGCAGTATAAACCATCGCTGTGTGCGGTCGGACATTATCTTGCTGAAATGTAAGTCCTATATGGCTTGCCATGAAAGGCAACAAAATGGGGCGTGAAATATCATCGACGAACCGCTGTGCCGCGGATAGCAACCAAAAAGGTCATGTTATGTTAGCACCAACACTCCTGGTTGTCGAGCAGCATGGCGGGCGACAGTCGGGTTGGTATCCAATCGTTGTCTGGGGTGTCTCCAGACACGTCTCCGGCCTGGAATCTTCGTGACTGGAGTTACGCGTCCCACTTCGAACTGGGCCCCTACGACCATCGAAGACTTGTCTGGAGATGCCCCGGACAGAACTGGAATACGAACCTGACGGTCGCCCAGCATTTGGCCCGACAACAAGGAGTGATGGGCTGGGATACCATTTCATTTCATGGCATAGACCTCTTTGGTTGTCATCCGCGGCATCCTTACAGCACAGAGGTACGTTGACAGTATCCTACCCCCAGTTTTGTTGTGCTTGAGAGCAAGCCATCCTGGACTAACGTTTCAGCAAGGTAATACCCGCCGCACACAGTGAGGCTGTCAACAGCTTGTCACCTTGGCCAGCAACGTCGCCTGATCTCTCCCCAATTCAGATCGTTTGAAGCATTATGGGCATGGTTCTCTACCCTACTCCGACTCTCACATTGTAACGCGCCAATTAGAGAGTTTGTCACGATATCCCTCAGGAGAACATCCAAAAAATTCTGTCAATCAGTGCCAAGCCGAATAATTGCTTGAATAAGGTCCGGAGGTGGACCAATGGACGGCAGACATTCTCAACTTGTGACACTCTCTCTTTAGACTAAAACATTCAATATTTCTGAAACTGAAATCATGTACATCACATCTAACGATATCTGTCCCATTCTGACAATTCTTTTGTGGTCTAATTTTTATTATTATTATTATGTTTTACGGAATAATGGAACGACTTCGAAGAAGAGAAGTTTGGGTTCCGCGGAAGTGTAAGAATATCTAAGGCAATGCCGACCTTACGATTTATCTTAGAAGACAGGTTAAGAAAGAACGAACTTGCCCTTATAACGTTTGTTGAGGTACAGAAGGGTTTTGACAGTTTTGACTGGAATACACTGTCTGAATTTCTGAAAGTAGCAAGGACAAAATACGAAGAGCAAAACGTCATTTGAAAATTGTGCAGAAACAGATAATAATAAGCGTCGAAAGACATGAAAAGGAAGCAGTAGTGAATCTTAGACGTACTCAGAACTTTGAACAAACAGGAAAGAAAAACAAGGAGAAATTCGGAGAGGAAATTAATGTTCAAGGAGTGGAAATAAATATTTTCAGATTCTGTGGGACACGGCAGAAGACATGGAATAACTGTTGAACCGAATGGATAGCGTACTGAAAGATGTTGTAAGATGTAGATCGCCGAAAGTAAAACAAAGGTAATAAACTATAGTAGAATTAAATCAGGTAATGATGAGAAAATTAGATTAGGAAATGAAATAGTAAATGAAGTAGATGAACTTCGCCATTTTGCCAAGAAAGTAATTGATGATGAGCGAAGTAAAGAGGATATGCAGATTGGTTCAAATGGTTCAAATGGCTCTGGGCACTATGGGACTCAACTGCTGAGGTCATTAGTCCCCTAGAACTTAGAACTAGTTAAACCTAACTAACCTAAGGACATCACAAACATCCATGCCCGAGGCAGGATTCGAACCTGCGACTGTAGCAGTCTCGTGGCTCCAGACTGCAGCGCCTTTAACCGCACGGCCACTCCGGCCGGCTATGCAGATTGAGAACGGCAAGAAAATAAGTTTTGAAAAAGTGGAAATTGTTAACATCTTATATAAATTTAAGGGTCAGGAAGTGTTTCCTGAAAGTCTGTGTCTCGAATGCAACCTTTTATGGAAATAAAACGTGTACGATAATCAGCTCAGATAAGAACAACGCTTTTGAAATGTGGTGCTTCAGAAGATGCTCAAGATTTCATCAGTAGCGGAGTAACTAATGTGGAGGTACTGAATCGCACTGCAGAAGATGGGTTCAGTTGATGAGGCACATCGTGAACATCAACGAATAGTCAACATTATAACGAATAAGTGTGGGGAGCTAAAAATTTTAGAGGGAATCCTAGATATGAGTACAGTAAGCAGGTTGAAATGGATGTGAGCTGCAATAGTTAATCGGAGATGAAAGAGCTTGCACAGGATAGAGTAGCGTGGAGAGCTGGTAAATTACTCTTCGGACTGAAGCCAATTCGAACATATCCTAGTTCATAGCAGTGTTGTCAAACTGCGGCCCGAATAAACTACTAAATGTGCGGCCCGCGGCTCTCAGCCGTGTTTTATAATAAGGTGAATCTTGCAACTATCACCCAAATCCAAGAACGCCAACTAACATTAAGAATTCCTTCAGAGGGCAGTTTCACTGCTCTGTAACAAAAAGAATACTTCCAGATACAGTTATATTTTAAGATGTGCGTAATTTTAATTAGCGTTGGTGATTTCGGTCGCTTACGTGAGGGGCGTAGGGATACATAGCGCGGATAGCACGGGGTTAGGGGATCTGAGAGGGAGAATGTTTTATACTTTCTCTTCCAATACTAAAAACTAACGTGGTTTCGCAATTCGGACCGATCAGCTACTACGGTATATATTTCAATCTGAAATAATATGGATTCGTGAATCCACATTACAGAGACGGTCGTTAAAATGCGTCACGTAAAAGGTGATTTCGTTACCTTACAAACTTTTAGAGATGTTGGAGAAACATAGATATATCAAGCTGAGGTAAGGTACCCTAACCCGTGAACAAACGAGTCGAAAGTTTAAAGCAATACGTGTACAGGTACTGCTGTTGTTAAGATTGTAGGGTACGCAAGTCTCACATGTGATAGTACGGAAAATTATCTAGTAAACATGGGCTCTAAAATGCATACATTAAGAGCTATATGGGGTTGTTCAGTACAAGAGATGCGTTTCACAGTAGCGAGGAAGAACAGGTACTCATAGCACCTTAAGGTATCCATTTTCGAGTCCATGTTTGCTAGATGTATATTTCTTGCTTTCGTCCGTACTAACCAATTCTGAAAGTTGCCTACGCTGCATTCTTAGCAACAACAGTAGCGTTACATGTATTCCGCTGTCGGGGGTATCAGAACGATTTTAGTTTATAACTTTCGACCCGGCCTTTTCCGGACCAGGATCCCTTATCTCGAATTGATACATTTGCCCTTCTCCATCATCCCTTAAAGTTTGTAACACCAACAAGCAATCACCAAGATATATTAAATTAAATTAAAGCTGTTGTAATACAACGCAGTTACTGAAGAATGACATTCAAAACATTTAGTCAACATTTGTGATTGTGTCCCATATTGCATAATGTGTTTAAAAGTAATTACTATTATTTATGAGTTTGTCATGCTGAGACACCCGCTAAACCCACTGGGCAGAAAAGGTGACTAGGCTTCTGGAGAGGGCCGGATAAGTTTGGGGTCAGTTTCACTTTAAAATTGTAATTTATTATAATCTAATAACACATTTACAACCAAAGAGGCACATAGCCGAACCGTTACAACTACGAGATTTAAAAGGCAAATCTTTCATTGCTGAAGGCCTCCAAACAACAATTGACAAGATGAAATTGAAGTTATAATAGCAAATAAAATAATTAAAATACAAAAAGCCTCTAAGCAAAAGTAGGTGGAACAAACATGTGCAAGTTGCAATACAAACGGGTGAAGGCCCACAGTAAATTTTCCAAAAATTTTAAAAAAATATAACAATAAGCCTTATGGGGGGTAGGACATCAAACGGGTCTACTTAGAGCAGGAGAGGCACCACACGACATTTTAATTTCCACTGTCTATACTTTTACAAATAAATTCATAAAATATTAGAGCAAATAAGCCCTCGGTCACAAATATTAAGTCAAAATTGACCAGATTTCGACGCTACTATGAGCGTCGTCTTCAGAATTAGACTAACTCTTCTAAAACATATTTGGTATATAATACATTAATAAAATTAAAGTTTGCACTGACTGGAAAAGATGCAGTACTTACAAGTCACATATTAAAAAAGATCTAAGCCGGAAAGGCGACGTAATGAATAGTTGTGAGATGGCGAGTCGCTAAGAGCTGCTCGTACTGTGAACAAGGGTTGCAACAAGACTGAGATGCCCACTTTAGAAAGTGTGGGCAAGTAAACATGGTGTTGCTACGAGCGTCATCTAGAAGCCGCAGAAACAACTAGGCTACTGTACATTCAAAATTAGACACATGAACTTGTGATGCAGCTGATTCAGGCATAACGTAAGCGCTAATAATAATAGGATGAAGTTACATATTTATGTGCTTTAAACAGAGATACATTTTGTAGCGTAAAAAACTTTAGTTATGACATACAAGAAAACAGCAAAGATGTGACAGGAAAACAACATTTCGGTAAACTGCATGAGGAAATCTGAATCAAAGATCAAGCAATGGATTCATTTATACAGTCGAAAAAGTTTTTATTTCGCAGCTGCAGCTGTTCGTTGAGAATGAGGCCGTCATGACGAGAGAGATGTTTGAAAATCTCCAATTCCTCTAAGACATCTAACCTACGCCCCTTCTTTTCGGTATGAGGAATATTGTTATCGCCTATGGCTTTAGGCACGTGTCCAGTAATTAAGAGATGATCGGCAAAGGATGAATTTAGGGGGCTGGTGCCGTTCTTCCTCAAAAGATTTATATCTGATGGGGAAAGCACGTCCAGTTTGCCCTATAGAATAGGCAATATTATCATTGCAGTCAGTCCTAACGGATGATCGGATCGTATGATAGCAGGAGCAGGTATCGCAGGTGATCTTATAAACGCCAGAACTTTCTGTAGGGGAGCGAATGGATTTCAAATTATGAATGAAGTTTCTCTTTAGATTATTATTAGTGGAGAAGGCAACATCGCAGTTGTATTTGTTGAGAAGCATGCGCTGAATCTGCTAGGAAATGGGTCCTATGAAACGAATAGAAAAACGTTTTTTTGGGGTTAATTTCAGTGCATGAGGTGTTGAGCGGGGTAGTTCCTGCAGTTTTTCTTTTTTAGGATATCGTCCACTATGTTAGGCGTATATTCATTATTGACTGCTATGATCTCAAAAATGAGATCGACAGGAAGTGAAAAGTGGCTAAGCAGGGATGGCTAGAGGACAAATGTAAGGATGTAGAGGCCTATCTCACTAGGGGTAAGATAGATACTGCCTACAGGAAAATTAAAGAGACCTTTGGAGAGAAGAGAACCACTTGTATGAATATCAACAGCTCAGATTGAAACCCAGTTTTAAGCAAAGAAGGGGAAGCAGAAAGGTGGAAGGAGTATATAGAGGGTCTATACAAGGGCGATGTACTTGAGGACAATATTATGGAAATGGAAGAGGATGTAGATGAAGATGAAATGGGAGATATGATACTACGTGAAGAGTTTGACAGAGCACTGAAAGATCTGAGTCGAAACAAGGCCCCCGGAGTAGACAACATTCCATTGGAACTACTGACGGCCTTGGGAGAGCCAGTCCTGACAAAACTCTACCATCTGGTGAGCAAGATGTATGAAACAGGCGAAATACCCTCAGACTTCAAGAAGAATATAATAATTCCAATCCCAAAGAAAGCAGATGTGAGAATTACCGAACAATCAGTTTAATAAGGCACAGCTGCAAAATACTAACACGAATTCTTTACAGTCGAATGGAAAAACTAGTAGAAGCATACCTCGGGGAAGATCAGTTTGGATTCCGTAGAAATACTGGAATTCGTGAGGCAATACTGATCTTACGACTTATCTTAGAAGAAAGATTAAGGAAAGGCAAACCTACGTTTCTAGCATTTGTAGACTTAGAGAAAGCTTTTGACCATGTTGACTGGAATACTATCTTTAAAATTCTAAAGGTGGCAGGGGTAAAATACAGGGAGCGAAAGGCTATTTACAATTTGTACAGAAACCAGATGGCAGTTATAAGAGTCGAGGGACATGAAAGGGAAGCAGTGGTTGAGAAGGGAGTGAGACAGGATTGTAGTCTCTCCCCGATGTTATTCAATCTGTATATTGAGCAAGCAGTAAAGGAAACAAAAGAAAAATTCGGAGTTGGAATTAAAATCCTTGGAGAAGAAATAAAAACTTTGAGGTTCACCGATGACATTGTAATTCTGACAGAAACAGTAAAGGACCTGGAAGAGCAGCTGAACGGAATGGATGGTGTCTTGAAGGGAGGATATAAGATGAACATCAACAAAAGCAAAACGAGGATAATGGAATGTAGTCGAATTAAGTTGGGTGATGCTGAGGGAATTAGATTAGGAAAAGAGACACTTAAAGTAGTAAAGGAGTTTTGCTATTAGGGGAGCAAAATAACTGATGATGGTCGAAGTAGAGAGGATATAAAATGTAGACTGGCAATGGCAAGGAAAGCGTTTATGAAGAAGAGAAATTTGTTAACATCGAGTATAGATTTAAGTGTCAGGAAGTCATTTCTGAAAGTATTTGTATGGAGTGTAGCCATGTATGGAAGTGAAACATGGACGATAAATAGTTTAGACAAGAAGAGAATAGAAGCTTTCGAAATGTGGTGCTACAGAAGAATGCTGAAGATTAGATGGGTAGACCACATAACTAATGAGGAAGTATTGAATAGGATTGGGGAGAAGGGAAGTTTGTGGCACAACTTGACCAGAAGAAGGGATCGGTTGGTAGGACATGTTCTGAGGCATCAAGGGATCACCAATTTCGTATTGGAGGGCAGCGTGGAGGGTAAAAATCGTAGAGGGAGACCAAGAGATGAATACACTAAGCAGATTCAGAAGGATGTAGGTTGCAGTAGGTACTGGGAGATGAAAAAGCTTGCACAGGATAGAGTAGCATGGAGAGCTGCATCAAACCAGTCTCAGGACTGAAGACCACAACAACAACAACATGGTTTTAAGTAAAACTTTGTCAACACGACCAGGAAGGATTCAGTATTCAAACTCATAGCAATGTAAGTTCAAGAGTATAAAAAATAAATTTATCTGACGTGTGTAATTTCATCATTTTTTCACTTACTATTGGCAGCATTGCTATAGGTACACTTTTCTTCACAAGTAAGAGAGATTCTTCGATGAATTTTGCACAGCGTACAAACCATACTTACATTAGTATGAAATTCTAGAATTTAATTAATTAATGAAAAATGATTGAGCTGTTACATTTTAAACCTCATGTTTAGAAAAAACTCAAATTTTATGGTTAATTATCACAGTTTTTAGCACAGTTTTTAATAGAATCGGAAAATCTAGAGTTTCATACACCTGTAAGTATGGTTTGTATGCTGTGCAAAATTCATCGAAGAATCTCCCTTACTTATGAAGAAAAGTGTACCTATAGCAACGAATGCAGCCAATAGTAAATGAAAAAATGATGACATTTCACATGTAAAAAAATATATTTTGTTATATTTTTGAACTTACACTGCTATGAGCGTGAATCCTGAACTCTTCCTGGTCATGCTGATAAAGTTTTATGAATTTATTTGTAAAAGTGTAGACAGTTTAAATTAAAATGTCCTGTGGTGCCTCTCCTGCTCCAAGTCGGCCAGTTTGACGTCCTACCATCCCTTAAGTTTTAAGCAGCTGAAACCGGATTAAAAGAAAGACAACACAAGGTTTATAACCTCTGAGCAAATATTCACATGCCGGAATTCAAAATTTTTAAATAAAACAGAGTAAAAGTAAGATTTATTTTATCATTGGCTATGATAGATTATAAACAGACAATTAATCACCGGTGAGAAGGACAATAAAGAAAACGGCACTCAGAAGCCCGAGGGAAGTCCGTCTGCCCTCGTTCACTTAGGTAAGACAGGTGGTGAGCCCAACTACACTTGATCCGTCGGAACCCAACCAGGGGACAGCCACGGACCGACCGACACAACGACTTGCTTGCCACCAATCGGTACATGAGAAGTCAGACACAAAAGGTTACAAACGTGATTATCCACAATGGATTATGTAATAGCTGTCAAAACTACACACCATGTTAGACAGCGACAGCAAGTGAGGAAAGGACGCCGCCTGAAATTACGTTAGTGGCCAGGGCAGGTAACCGGAACACTAACGGCTACAAGGCAGAAAATTCCACTGGTGCACTTGAATTGCAGTCAACCAATATAGTTAACTGCACCGCATGGCAGCTACATTTCAGCAATAGAAACACTCGGTGTTGTCCACAGGAAAAACCTTGCCAACAGCAAACCACCGAAACGAACCCCACAACATGAATGGACGTGGCTTGCGTAGTTGAAACCACTACTCAACTTTGACGTCCTGGGTCGGTGAACCACGAAGCTCGTAGCGATCGGGCAGCTCCACACACGCTCCGACTCTGCGCAGGGACCGGCAGCGGAAGCAGCCGAGTGCACCGCGCGGAAATTAACTTCCCTAGACTCATTGCAGACCCCCTAGCCGGAAACTATGTGCACCAAACCAAAGATGGTACACGATACAAATATCGTTACACATCGCTGCTGCCACACGTAGAAGGAAGAAGAACCACGACGTAACCACAACAAGGTCGGGAAACCAAACACAGATAGATAGTGAAGTTCATGAAAACGCATAGTTGGGAGTGAGCATGGCTCACATCCGTTCGAACAGACAACACTACACTTCTACTGGCCTTATACACAGATCAACCAGAACATTATGACCACCTAGCTAACAGCCGGTATGGTGGCCCATATGCCCACCTTTGGCACGGATATCAGCGGCGACGCTTCGTGACATGGAAGTAATGCGGCCCTTGTAGGTGACTGGAAGGAGCTGGTACCACATCTACACACGCGAGGCATGTAATTTCAGTAAATTCTGGGGATAGGGACGATGAGCTCTAACGCCACATTCAATCACATCCCAGATGTTTTCGATCGGATTTAGATCTGGCAAGTTATGGGACCAGAACATCAATTAGAACTCGTCACTGTGTTCCTTGAACCACACTAACACACACCTGGCGTCGTGACGTGGCGCATTACCTTGTTGCAAAATGCCGCTGGCGTCGGGAAACATGATTGTCACGAAGGGGTGTACGTGGTCTGCGACCAGTGGACGATACTCCTTTGCCATAATTGTGCGTTGCACGAGCTCCACTGGACCCATGGATGGCCTCGTGAATGTTCCCCAGACCATAATGGAGCAGCCACCACCTTGTCTTCGTCCCGCAGTACAAGTCTGAAGGAGCTCTTCCCATGGAGGACGACGGATTCGCACCTTCGCATCGGTATGATGAAGAGGGTGTAGGGATTCATCATTCCATGCAACAATGTGCCACTACACCAGCATCCAGTGTCGATGGCAATGTGCCCATTTTTGTCGTTGTTGCCGATGTCGTAGTGTTGAGATTGGCAAATGCATGCGTCGTCGGCTGCGACGGCCCACCGTTAGAAGTGTTCGTTGCATTGTGTGTTCAAACACACTTTTACTCTGACCATCACTAAAGTCTGATGTTAGCTCGCCACAGTTCGCAGTCTGTCCAGTTTCACCACTCTGCCCAGCCTACGATGTCCGACATCCGTCGTAAGGGATGGCTACCCAGCCTCACCACATCTGGGCGTGGTTTCACCTTGGTTTGGCCACTTGTTGAGGACACTCACCACAGAACTCCTCGAACACCCGACAAGTCGTGCAGTTTCCGAAATGCCCTTGTAGAGCCTCCGGACCACCACAGTCTGCTCTTGGTGGAAGTCAGATAGACCGCGAAGCTTTCTCGCGCTATACACGAACAGCATGCTCACCGATACTACACGTGCCGTGACTAGCAGTCATTCCTCGCCAGATGACGCTGCCATCATCTGGAAGGATACTGGCAGTAGGTCATTGGTCATAATTTTCTGGCTGGTCAGTGCAGTGTGACAAGTTGAAATATCCCCTTAGAAAAATTTATGAATGATTGTGCTGATAAACCTCTTACGTTATTTGATTTTCAAACAGATGAGCAAAACTGAACGTACTCAGACATTTCTCTCTTTACGTATTCTGATCAACACTAAACTGACACACAATATTTTTAGCGCAACGCAATCTGACTTTCAATAATCCCCACAAAAGAATGGCCCTAACATTAACCTATACCTTTCACAAATCACTTACCTCACAAAAATCTTCATTACTCGAACTACTGCAATACAGCGAGCGCCACTACTGCCAGCTAAATAAAAGATTCTAACTACTGAAGTCACTAACTGCTGATAGGCATAGTTAGCAAATGAAGGATTTTGATAGAGAACAAACAATGTATTTACCTTAATAGTGTTCAAAAGTCATAATGTATATGAAGTGTTGACAGAAGAGCCAACACCGTGTTGCTAGAGGAGGCCGAAATGCACGCTTTTAAGCTCATGCAGATTGGCGTGAGGTCTGGAACAAGGTAAAGTAATTATCCTATAAAGAAAAGAACGTAGTTCTTGGAATACTTAACTTTAATCAACAGTTGGAGAACATCGCTCTTGTTTAGACATTATTACAATATAAACTGGTAATGGCGCCTTGCTAGGTCGTAGCAAATGACGTAGCTGAAGGCTATGCTAACTATCGTCTCGGCAAATGAGAGCGTATTAGTCAGTGAACCATTCCTAGCAATGTCGGCTGTACAACTGGGGCGAGTGCTAGGAAGTCTCTTTAGACCTGCCGTGTGGTGGCGCTCGGTCTGCAATCACTGACAGTGGCAACACGCGGGTCCGACGTATACTACCGGACCGCGGCCGATTTAAAGGCTACCACCTAGCAAGTGTGGTGTCTGGCGGTGACACCAGAGTATATATCAGTTCATGACATCCAGTCTTACAAATTTCAAAACTCCGCATCTCTCTCCCCACATCCACCACTGCTGGCGGCTCACCTCCAACTGCGCAACGCTACGCGCTGTTCACATCCAACTACCCAACACTACAATAGCGCATATTACAACAATGCCAACGATCCACAGGCTACACACAGCACAGCCAGTAATTTCCATACAGATCGCTACGTGGCGTTACCAATATAAAAACCTAAACAGCCTACTTGCAAAGTTTGGCGTCGCTGAGGGTGGTAGGAATGTAAAACAGAACAGTCGACACAAAGTGTTCCGGATAGAAGCGACTTTTGACGACCGAAAGTATGGGGCCGGCGGTCAACGTATGACGCTGTTACTACAGCTGGTCTACTGGGGGCTCACAACATACTAATTTATGTTCGTGACCGATTGAATTAAGGTGGGGTACATATGCGGCCCGAGGTGATGCCGCATACATTGTCAGCACTGGTTCTTGAACAAAAACGTTCGTCGGCCGCCGTTCTGTAGACTTTACCATTTCCACCTCTTGGACATTCACGACTCTCGTACGGGAATCGACGCGCTCGTGTAATATGATTTCTCGGCGAGCTCCCCCGCGAGGTGAGATGCCGCAAGGCCCGGGG
Source organism: Schistocerca piceifrons (assembly GCF_021461385.2). NCBI lineage: Eukaryota > Metazoa > Arthropoda > Insecta > Orthoptera > Acrididae > Schistocerca > Schistocerca piceifrons. Next base: position 46,206,210 of record NC_060142.1, on the reverse strand, counting down.
TGGCTTGAGGCCGCAGTCGGCGGGGCGGCGTAAGTTGCGCTTAGTTTGCGAGCAGCGGTGTGCGTCGTGCTGCAGCGCTTGCGGTGCATGCGCGCAGCGCCTCGTTAGTTAGCGACCTGATTAATGGCGCCAATCTCTCACGCAGCCTCGCCTCGCCTCGCCTCCCCAGGCCCGGCCTTCTCAGAAGCCGGCGAGCCGCCCTCACCCGTCCCGGCTGCCGCTTAACGCGCCGCCTGCTCCTCACCCACCGCCACTGGACTGTCCGGCTGTAGGGGTTAACAACAGTCTTCTGCTAACAGGATTTCTCCTCAACCTTTACTGGAACATTTCAATAATTGCCAACGTGATTCTCTGCAGTGACACGTTAATTAGCGCAAGCGTACTTCGTGATATTAAGGATTGTAAAGAAAATCCAAAACAGATAGGGTAAATCAGGGTGATGTGGTGAACAAAAAATTTGGGACTCGTAGAAGACAAGAAATTGTTTATTTAAACAAAATAAAAACACTCTCCTTTCACAAAATACATAAGTAACACATTAACAGTACCACATCCTCTTTAAGGCACTTCAAAAGTTAAAAAAAAAGCAATGAGCAAAAGATCCGAGATATATTAGATCCAACGACGTACCGAAAACTAACGCAGACCCGACGCAGCGTATCACACGGAATACGAATCGATTAATCAAGGCGTCTTCTGTGCCGGCGGACATACAGAGAAACCTGCGCAACACAGAAGCCCTACCACCTCGGCTGTATGGATTACCCAAGATCCACAAGAACAACGTTCCACTGAGACCGATCGTTAGCGCTCCTGGCTCACCGACGTGTAAACTGGCAAAACACTTGGCCTCTCTGCTCCAGCCACACGTGGGGAAGACCGACACATACATTAAGGACTCAGGACATTTCACTGAGAGGCTGAAGAAACTGAAACTTGCACCAAACGACATCCTGGTCAACTTTGATGTTGTTTCGTTATTTACGAAGGTGCCACTCAGTGACGCTCTGGAGCACATCGGTTCCATGTTCCCGCAAGACATCAAAAAGCTCTTCCATGCATGTCTCACCACGAGCTATTTCACGTGGAATGGCGATTTTTACGAACAGCTGGAAGGCGTCGCCATGGGTAGTCCTCTCAGTCCAGTGGTGGCCAACTTCTTCATGGAACAATTCGAAGCACAGGCACTGGACTCGGCGACTTGCAAACCTAAGGTGTGGTACAGGTACGTCGATGATACTTTCGTGGTGTGGAGCCATGGTGAAGAACAGCTCGGTGACTTCCTGAGACACTTGAACAGCCTCTATGCCAACGTAACATTTACCATGCAAGTAGAAAAGGACAAGAAACTGCCATTTCTAGATGTGCTGGTCACAAGGAACGGCGAAAACCTAGGACACAACGTGTATCGAAAAGCGACACACACGGACCGATACCTGCACAAATTCTCAAACCACCACCCGATCCAGAAAAAGAGGCATGATTAGTACGATCATAACGAGAGCAGGACGAATATGTGAGCCTCAACACCTCAAACGAGAAATGCAACACCTGGAATGTGTTCTGAGGAGCAATGGGTACTCCACAAATTACATTAGAAGTGTAACAGAGCCAAACACTCGGCGAAGTAAGGAACCAGAAAAAGTAATGTCGGGTACGGCCTTTCTGCCATACATTCCCAGAGTGACGGACAGAATCGGCCGTTTATTGCGCAAACATGGCATAAAGACGATTTTCAAACCGACAAGGAAGATCAAAGAGTGTCTTAGATCGTTGAAGGAGAAAAGAGACCCACTTGCAATGTCGGGAATATACCGTATACCATGCACATGCGGAAAAGTTTATGTCGGAATGACTGGACGATCAATTAACACCAGGATCAAAGAGCATAAGCGACATTGCAGGTTGGGGCAGGTGGAGAAATCGGCCGTGGCAGAGCACGCACTGAATGAGACCTACCACGTCATAAAATTCGCCGACACGGAAGTTCTGGCTCTAGAGAAGCACTATCACACGCGCTTGTTCAGAGAAGCTGTAGAAATACAAAAACACGCGAACAGTTTCAACAAGGAAGAGGAAAGCCTTAAAGTAAACGGATCCTGGCTTCCCATACTGCAACGAACGACCGTCGCAGGTAGCAAGAGGGGAACCACACCGGAAATGACCGCGGAGAAGCCCTCGGACGTTGGCGCGCCAGGTACATATAGTCTGCGGCCGCGAGCTCGGCTCCAGTTCAACACCGGCAATGGAGGATGAAGCTTTGACAATGCCAGCCACTCGTGCTGGCGAAACGTCAGAAAAATCATTAGATGAACGTCGGCCGAAGAACCCGAGACAGAAGTCAATAGGCAGTTTGTCAACAAGTGGCCACGAAAGCCTTAACAATTTTGTAATACTCATGTTCATCAATTTCACCAATTCACCCATGTATATGGGTGAAATGGCGAATGCCCTTTGGGTGAAATGGTGAACTTATATCCCCTGCTTTTTGCCACATGCGTTACACATGATTCATATTTTGAACAGACTTAATCCAGGCAACGTTGGCAGCTAATACTTTTGATCCAATCCACATCCTTTTTAGTGCAATGTACAATTCACCGCACACTACACAACAACACTCTTCATAATCCGCGTCGTCATCATCATCTTACAACTGGATATCCAACGACGAGTCGGATTCGGTGTCAGTGGTAGACGCTTTTGGTTTCTTAGGCTGCTTCTTTTTGATAATTCCTTTGTTAGTCTCTTTGGTTACGGTTTTTTCTTTGGTTACGGTTTTTCCTTTGGTTACGGTTTCTGCTTTGGTCTTCTTTTTAGGATTTGCTCTACTCTTGACTGACTCATGTTGTCGCTTTCTGTTTCGCAGGTTGTCGATGTTTTCTGGAGAAGTCAAAACCTCAGATAAAGCTCTGGACTTCTTCCTTGCAGATGCAACTTTATCTAGCATAGGTATCGGCGAAATATTGTCAAAGAGTTTGCCAGGGGTTATTTGAGACTCTTCTGTTGCCACTGTCGAGGTCATACCTGTTGCTTCTGATGAAGGCTGCATGTTTACCGCCCGTTGCGAACAGCCCAGTTGTGGTGAAGCTTGTATGTGTTCAAGTCCCTGATCGTTATGTACATCTGCAGTTGCCTCTTCCGAGGGATTAGGTATCTCTTGCCAGTGCGAACAACTTGGTCGAGGTGAAGTAGGTCTGTTTTCATGTCGTTCATTGTGTTGCTGATGTTGATCTGAAGCTGATGTTAAAAAGCGTATTCGGGGATGACATCAGGATTAAACGGGATGATTCCTGTGCTCTGAACCCCGATATTGCATTCCCTGTCGTAGCTGCTTGTACCCATGCCTTTATAAGCAGTCCTCCGAACACTAGTCTGGAAATTTTTCTAGTTGGATTCATTTTAATGTACGAATTGCAAGCAATGTAATAATAGGATTTCAGAGCTTTAAAATATATTCTGTCTAGCGACTACAGATAGTATGTGGTGTGGCTGAGTAGACAGAGCAAAATTATGTTTTCTTTCTTTTGAAAACTCTAATGTATCCACGCTGCTGCAATGAGAGCTACGTCCATCCAAAATAAGCACGACTGTTCCCTCAGGCTTCCTCGGTGCAAAATGGTTCCTTAGCCACAGAGGAAAAATATCAGTTGTTACGTACGCCGACTTTTGTGACATGAAAATCGTGGAACCCGGCGGCATGCCGTCCTTGTACTCGGCCTTTTCATTTTTTCCCTTCAAAATACAAGCTGCTTGTAGTAACATGCCCTCTCCATTGCAGCAAACGATTACAGATATGGTTTCGACCTTTTCACCGGATGTTATCGCTAGAACGCTGTTAGACCCCTTTGCTGCCAACACGTAACCTGGTCTGTTATTCAGCTGAAGTCCGAATTCATCTACGTTGAATAAATTTCCCGGCTTGTCAAGGAGGTTATGCTCTACCAAGATGTTCTGCAGCAATGAAAAATAGTGTGAAACGTTTTTCGTACTTAAACCCCTTGACCGTGCTTGTGGAACTCCTTCCGATTTGCGGATTGAGAGTTCCGGATTTCTTTTTAAGAATAAATGTAGCCAGTCCATTCCAGCAATTTCCTTTCCTCGGTTAAATTTGTGATGTAGGTTATATTTCTCAGCTAGTTTATATGCCACGGTACGTACTTCTGTCCTTGTTGGTGCAAATCCGAAGTTTTGCAATTTTATGATATGTTTTACCAACTTTTTCTCACATTCTTGTGTTAGTACAGGCGGCCCACCCAAAGGTTTTTTCGTAAAGCACCCGTTTGCTAATGGTCTCTTCAGCGTTGACCATGTAACGTGAAACTCCTTTGAGGCTTTATTCAGGCTCATTCCACTTTGCACCACTTTTACGGCATCGTTAAGTTGCTCCTCTGTCCAATCAGCACGGCTGGATCCGTTTTGTCTTTTGTAAAATATAGGCATCTTTGCCTGGAACAATGGCGGTAGTTAGAACATTTACTTTTTTAATCACTGAAAAACCAACCTGTACTCTTAAAAAATATATAAAAACTAATTTTTAAAATAACAATTGTATTGAGATGTCTGATAAAACGGAATTCAACTCTCGCATGGGATAGGAAACGCTAACATTTCATGACTTGTCAAAAACCCTGGTTAGGATGTACCTAAAAAAAGCTTTACACTTTACACGTAAGAAAAGTCCTTCACCGTACCACCCCTGTCCGAGTTCACCATTTCTCCCATTTGCTATGGGTGAAACGGTGAATAGCACGGCAAGGAGTTCAAAACACTAGACGCAACGATTTTTAGGTTGTGTAGTACATAAGCAGTATAAGAAGGCAGAATATATCAAAAAACACCCCGCGGACTACGTTAGCTAAAGGAACATCTACAAATACATGCAGCATATAAAAATTACTTAGCATCGAAAACAGTTTTGTACAAAGTACTAACGGTTTTTAAAACGGAGCTGGTTTTCAACACGTGCACACTGCACAGATGTTCAGAGACTGTTGGCATGCAGACATACAGAGACATTTGTTTAACCAGTAAAGAATTAAAGCAATTCACCATTTCACCCGATTCACCATATCACCCTGACTTACTCTATTCAATTTCGAAATTGTATATTTCACATGTAAGAGAGCAATAAATTGCTCTACTAACCCATGATAAGGAACATTTAAGCAATGAAAAACTGTTGAAGTTATAAAATGTAGCAAAGAAAGTGGTCGTGTTACCCAATTTCGTCATTGCATACCTAATTCTGCGACACTATTTGCTTTACTTCGTGATTTTCTTTTGCATTGTTAAAGTTCACGTAACGCACTTTTCATTCATTTTCGGTATCAGTGTCACAGCCACTAACATTCGCACAAATGTTAAATATAAATATCATAGCATCGGGTACATCGAGGGACTGACAACTTAAGTGGAACCACCGCAGACAAAAACAACACTGAATTAGTGGACTTTTATTCTTTGCACAGGTGTCGCTGTCTTTACAAGTGGCGCAGATGTCACCACTAATTTTGTTCTTTGACTTCCGTTTTCCATTTCCCGCTGATTTCAGTAGGCTACAACGGTTATTGAATTATTCTGTTAACCTTCAGGCTGACCACTGTTTCCAGCATTTGTATTATGATATTAACTAACTTAACTTCGAGCTCACGCGTAAGAGGTAGTGGTCTATCCATTCTGTCATTGGTCACATTGTTCTTATCACCACTGCGGTTTATGTAGTATTTAAAGTACTCCATGGAATGGAGAAATGTTTAACAGCTTTGTATATCGACCACTTTTCTTCCAAATCCTTTCTGAAGGGCTCCACGAAGGTCATGATCAGTTGAATATGATTGTTTTCTCTTGATTACATAACCGATTTTTCTACGCACATATGCGTAGAGATGGATCCATTATTTCTGAAGTCGACACAAAACGCGAATGGTTCAGTAATGAGGAATTTCAGTCCAAATATGATGAAAGATAGGAAGTATATTTCACTGACAATACAAATACGTGTAAAAGCCTGACTGATTGATTGACAACTTATATTAACGAACTTGTATTACAGTATCAGCAGAGCAAACCACGTATTTCCCTGCACACAACAAACTAAGTGTGCCCCCCACACCGTTCATCAACGGACAGAATGTCTTTCCCATGTCAAAACATTCCTACCACTTTTTTAGGACGGCTGGAGCTGTGTAGAAGGCTTAATTTACTTAAAGCCAAAAAATGCATCTGCTATCACAAAATAAAGTATGTCACGGAGTTAGGTGGGTTCAGCCTATATTGGCATCAAAACGGTGGATGAAATGTACAGGGGACCAAGAGGTCCAGCTACCATCTGAAAAATTCGTACCTTGGGAACTGTTAGAGATAGAGCATCGTGGTTTATTGTAAAACCCTTAGCAGCTAGCAGCTCTCGGGTTTTAGGGTAACGTACCTCACTCGGTAGAAACTGAACCCTTGTAGTATCATATTCTGGTCCGTCTGTCTGTTTGCCCGCTTGCTAAGAATCTTTTTCACAGCAACGAGTAAAGGCATCAGGTTAAAATTTATGCCAAATATTAAGATCTACGGTCTGTTGACGGTGCTAAACATGTAAGCTTCTAAGTCAATGTAATCAAAAGATACGGTCTTTATGTGATATACAGGGTGACCACAAAGTCTTGCCCTGACTATAAAAATTTATAACAGAATAACGGTTTGGCATAATAAGTTACATTTGATGCCGTTACGCAGGTTAGTGTTACTAGCTCTTCTTAAGGCCACTTACGTTAGTAGACCTCAACGTGTGATTCATTGGTAGCTTGGAGAATGTCGAGGCGGTATTCCAGTCCCGCCAGGTGTTTCATAACATTTGTTCTGTCACAGTGCCCACAGCAGCTTGTATCGTAGCCTTCAGTTCGTCGATGTCAGCAACATGTGTGACGAAGACTGGAATACCGCCTCGACATTCTCTGAGCTACCAAGGGAGCACACGTTGTGGTTTACTAAAGTAAGCGGTCTTAAAAAAACTAGTAACACTAATCTATGTAACGGCATCAAATGTAAATATTATATCAAACTGTTATTCTGTAATAAATTGTTACAATCAGGGCAAGACTTTGTGCTCACCCTGTATTTTGCTATTCGCAAGCTCACTCGTAAAAACCAATAGGATACTTCGGTTGACCTAGAATCACAAAATTTGGTAAGACGCAGGTCTTCACAGCACATACGAAAGAGAAAAATTCGAAAACTGTTAAGTGATGATTATATCACACAAAAATTTTTTCGCAGTTGTCCTTCTGTCTGTCTGCCGTCCGTTAACATCCCTCTTTCTCAGCAACGGATATAGGTATCAAGTTATCATTAATGTCAAATACAAAGTTGTAGTACTACATGGCGGTGAAAAAAATTTAAGCTTATAAGTCAATGTAGTCAATAGATGAGTCTGTGTGGTATGACACCTTTTTCGCAGAAACAGGAAGAGGTTTCAAGTAGAAATTCCTTGGCGGTGTACAAAAAATGAGCTTCTAAGTCAATGCAGTCAAAAGATACGGCCATTTATTTCGATACTAACAAACTCAATCTTGAAAATCTATAGATGATCTATCTTTGAACATAAATAACTCCTCGGGTACTATTCGCAGAATTTAAATGCGTGCCCACTCGTCGCTCGAAGAACATCGATGCCGTATTAGAGTTGCAGCATCAACAGATCGGGGTACTTTATTGATTCAAGCACCAACATGGCTGGTGTTAGGTACACGTGACTCTTAACTCAACAGACTCAACGCCACAGAACGAAGTCAAATGCCGTCACATCAAGAGAGCGTGGATGGTATGCATTGGGACGATCACGACACATCTACCCCGCAAAAATGTCATTTAACACAACCCGCGCTTTCAAGCTCCAGTTTGAAGGTGCACTATCAAGCTGGAAGATGACGGATTGCTGCAGCCCTTCGATTTGTGGAAGTAGGGCTGTTGGATCGTGTCCAGGTAAACATTTTCCGTTGTGATTATCTCTGCTAGGAAAACGGGCCTATCACACTATCGTGCATTATATCATAGCAAACATTAAGCTTCGCCCTGTCACGACTGCGTTTACGCGTGTCGTGATGGCTTTTGGTGACCCAAATCCTAATTTTCTGGCGATTCACATGTCCAGAAATGTGGAATTTGCTTTATCTGAAATGAGGTACTTTTTCAGTTAGCCATTGTCGCGTCTATGGAGACCAATATGGAGCACTGACATGCATACCACAAAGGACGATCATTTCGCTGCAGTGCTTAGAAGATTCGCACTTTGTACGCATTAAAGCCTACCTGCTTATGAAACACTTTATGAACAGTTCATCTTGCTTCCTGCAATTCGCGTGATGCACGGCGAAATGACTTCTGCGACTGTGCTGAAATGCAGCTTGCAATCTGTCCACGTGTACATGAGACCCACGGGGACGCCCACTTC